>NC_089205.1:25645195-26005195 GCF_963930695.1 Labrus bergylta
TTGCTGTTGTTTAATACATTGTCTAGAAAACATTCTGAATGTTGTCCGTCCATTTTATTGTTCTGTCTCTCTTACTGTCGTCTTGTCCTCGTCTGCGTCGACCAGCGGCTCCAGACGTATAAATTTGGGCGGGCGTCCGGGTCTTCTTCCTGTCCCAAATCTCCTCCTGCCTCTTCCTCGCCCCCGACCTCTGGATCTAAGAAAAAGGAAAGACGTACAGTGAGCAGGTCATGAGGGCTCTAATGTGGCAGACTGGAATAGTTAAGATAAGGTTTTTACCTGGAAACAGAGTTTAACTTGTCGTCATGCATGTTGAGATGTTGCTGCAGTTGTTCCGAGCTCACAAAGCGCCGGTTGCACTCGTAACAAGGCCAGTTCTTCTCTTGCTCCCGGAGCACTGGAAGAACAACATAAAGACTAAAACAAGACTACCACGCTCCTGCTACTGTTTTCATTCTTTATTCAGGGACACGTGTTGTTATAGCAGCGCTGCTTTAAAACAGCAACAAAGCAATGTGTGCAAAGATTCACCTTTCTTCTCTTCTTCTGTGACATCGTGGATCTTCTGATTGACAAACTCTGCATACGATGCTGCATACCACACCTGCAGAAAGAAAACACAGATTTATAGTTTGCTGATTTACTCTCTGTTCAACTTGTCTCAATCACCTCTTGAGAAACATATCGACCTTTTAACGTCACCAGCGTTTGAACATTTACTGAACTGGACTGAAATTTCTATCCAGCTTTTCCCTGTTTGCTCCCTGCTAGGAAAGTATCCTATAAGAGTGAAACTATATTAGACACACGACACACAAAGTGCACCACAGCAGACAAACCTTGAGCTCCTGTTTGGGCTGGATGTTCTTGATGGTGGTGTAAAAGATCTCCGAGCCGTACTGATAGGCCACCAGGTTCTGCTCCAGGTGATTCTGAGCCGGTCTCACAAACATCATCCAGTTACAGCTGTCCTCGTCCGAGAGGTCCAACCACATGTCTTCAGACTTCTCTCTGTCTTTCTCTGCGTCCAGCATGCACAGCTAAGACAACGGGCCAAGTCAGAGCGATGAGACACAGGTGGAAAAAAATGAAAATGACATTTACAAATGTGTTGCATCTTAAAAAACACCAATTGAAACAAACTTTGTTTCTGAATGCAACTTCAAACTGTCTTCATCTCGCTGTTCATTTTTACATTCGTTTATCCATTTTAAATCGATAATATGTGTTCGAGTGTCATATGTTAAAAAACAGGACAAGAGCAGAAGGTTTCAGGTAAATGAGAAACTGTTCTTTCAACAGACGATGGCTGTATTTTACATTTCAGTCAGAGCAACTAAAATCTAAACTACAGAGCGCTACAGTAATCTGATCTGACGTACCTTTAGGTGGATGTAGTGTTCCTGAAGTTCACTCTGAGGAACCAGGGGTCCCTCCACAGGACCGAACTGCGTGCGCTTCGGGATGCGTCTCTTGGAGAACACCCCGCCGAGGAAGCGGTCGATGTAGAGGACCAGAGGCAGACTGGCCCGGGCCTTAGACATCACGGGACGGTTGGGGATGGGGTGCAGAGCGCCGTGCTTCAGACACACAGAGAGGTTGGTGTTATTACACTCCTCACACCCTGAGAAGACACAAAAAAAAAAGATCATCTTAAATAACAGAAAATGATCACTCCTGATAATAAAAAAACATGAGGCCTACTTGTTAACCTTCTTCAGACTTATTGTCCTAAAACAAGATTTAAAACAATCCAAATAAACAGCTCAAAAAATACTTCAATAATGAAGCTTTGAATGAAAATCCAACATGATTTGACTTCAGTTCTTTTTGTGTAAAGCCTTCACAGGAAATAACGTCTTACATTCTGAAGAGCTTTAACCTTTTCACTTGTTCTGAATGGATTTATTAAAAGCAGAAGAAGTTTGTGGATACGTGTCTACTTAGTGGATATTTGAGATGTATTCATTTGCTTTGACTTGATCACATGACTTATCAAAGAAACAGATTGTGTAGTGCTAAATTAGATTAAAAAATTAAGCCAAAACACAGGGAAAAAAAAGGATCTGTTATTCTTTTAAAAGATCCATTTAAAAAAAAAAACCTCATGTTTGTGTTATAACTGTAACAATGCAGAAACCCGCTGACAGGTCAATGCCAAGGAAGTCAGCTGTTTGCATTCATCAGAACATCATCTCAAGACAAGACAGAGAAAAAAAAAAGAGTCATTGCTCATCGTCTTCTGCCGACAGCGCCACATGATGAACTCAAAGACTCTTAAAAGAACAGACAGGTGTATGAAGAGTGTGCACGCCGTCACTCACAGAGGCTGTGAGGGTTGAATGCTTGAGGCTCCCGGGATTCCCATTCATCCATCTCCGAGTCCTCATCCTCATCTTCATCAGAGTCTTCTGTGGAGTCCGTGGCCCCGAGCGGACTGGTGGGGGGGTCTCCAATGTCAGCCATGGAGGGGAGCGAATTGGACGCAGACAGCTGCTCCTGTTAAGTTTGAACATTTAGTCATCACTGCACAGTTCTCTCAGGCCGTCCATGTTAACAGATATCAAAAAATGTGAAGAAAATATCAACGATTTCTAAACAAATACTCGCTCTCCTTCTTCTTCTACAGGTAACCAGCACAAACAACAGGCCCTCACCTGGGAGACTGGCTCCAGGATGGCCTGAGGAGCCTCGGCTACGTTGCTGAGAACGTGCAGGTTGGCAGCACTCTGACCACTGGGCAACAAAACTGTGACCTGGGAAGGAGATTACGTCGCTTAAAGTTTCAGTACAGTTAAAACAGCCAAGTTAATGACAAGACTGTTGCCCGGTAAACTCACCTGTTGGGTCGTTCCATCCTGCTGAATGTAAGCCACCTGTGGCTGATCAGCGAATACGGCCTGAGAGGAAAGTTGAATACAGTGTTCAAATCTAGCAGGGCAGAGTGTTTGTAACAAATTCTACATGTTCATCCATGCATACATCGTACAGTTTTAAGAATTCAGAGTAAATGTGAGAAACTATTTAAAGACTTTAAGCTATTTTTGGAAGACTGAAGAATAAGTCTCCTTTCATGTGCAGGGTTTTAACTGTGAGGTGTCTTGCAAAACACTGAAGCCCACCTTCTCATAACTGCATGTCGTTCTAGTAACGAGGTTTTATCTAAATGCATCAGATCTTAGCTTTAAGTATCTCTGCTGCAGATAATCTTACCTGGCCTCCATCTGCAGGGTGTATGTAGACAAGCGTGTGCTCTGCAGACTCGACAGAGGTGTAGGAGTTCCCATCTGCTGTGTAAACCACCTGCTGCTGTCCCCGGTCCGCCTGATCTCCACTGTACACTATCTGGGCCACTGTGCCGCCTTCAAAGTGCACCTGAGACGACAGACGTGTACAGGCTGTGAGCCACCTGCAGGATTCTCACACTCTCTGACTAAATACATCCTCCATTTAAGTTTTTTAAAATGAATATAAACAAAAAAAATTAAATGTTTCACAAAAAGTTTGTCTTTTTAAAGTGCAAGAAACCATTACTCGGAAAATCACGTTTTTATTTTTTTATTTTAGCCAAAACTGAATTTTGTGAATTGTTGCTGCAAATAAAATCAGCATACAGGTGTTTGTTCACCTGCATGGAGTGTTTGACAGAAACATTATGCGTCTCTTTTAACTGTCCTCTGATTTATAGAAAGTACGTCACGTCTTGTTCACTGGTTAGGACTCTCATATGTTAGTTTACAGGGCAGGATATCAGACCTGTGTGCCGTTGCCTGAATCACTGTTGGCAGCCTGACTCCAAACAGTAGAGGGCTCTTGCTTGGTCTCCATGGCAGCAAGGTGCCAGGCCTGTCTCCAACCACTTCACCTTCACGCCAGAGACAGACAGGGACGCCTGCAACACACACAGACACAAGGATTTGGAGGATTTTAATCATTATTATAATACAGATGCACAGAGGTTTTTTTTTGATTTTTTTAAATCTAAATTTGGCATGTATATTCATTGATTGCACAAAGTGACATTTTCATACAGTTTTCTGCAGCCTTGTGTGTTAGATGTGAAGAAATGTCATGACTGGATGATGGATAAACACTCTGCTGCAGCAGCTGTATCAAACCCCATCATGTGTGCACTGCAACAACGATGCATTGCAGCAACCAATCGCTGTGCAGAGTGACACTTGAAATGTCCCTTTTGAGGCTTTTTTTTCTATTTATTTTTTGCAACATTGCCTCAGGTTTGTCAGGAGGACACACAGCTGACAAAAACATGCAGCCAAAATAAACCAGCATGTCAGTGCGCGTTCAGAGCGGCCACACACACACGAGCCTCTCAGCGGGGGGTACGAGGGGGAAAACGCGGTCAACGATTGCTCACAAGGCCGCCCGGTAAACTAAACACAACCGCATGTCCGCACAGAAGCTCCCCTGAAACATCACGACCCCAAAGTCATTCAGAAATGCAGTTGGTATAATCAATAATAAAGTCAATTCCCCCCTATTTTAACCCCGCAGGTTCTCAGTCCCAACTGGACCATACCACAAAAACTAGCGCTATAGAAACCCGGGCAATTACTGCACCGCTACATTGGCATTACCGCCGTATAGTCCCGATGTACGGCCCACCCTGGAGGCAAACATAACTTGTCAGGCTCCAGGAGGACGAGCACATTCTGCGATTTGCAACAAAGACGAATTTAAGTCGGTAAAAGCACGAATTTATTTGGGTAGTTCCACCCGTCCCCCCGTCCTAGTTGAGCCCAGCCCTTCAAAAGTCTACACTGCACAAGGAAGACCGGGCTCCATTTTGGGTGGGACTAACAACAACAACCACATCCGAAGAGAGCCAAAGGGGGGAAAATAGATATTTTCTAGCGGTACAAATGCTCTCAAACAACCCGCACATTTAATCCAAATCAACAGAAAGACCGCCGACAAGTCGAGACAGAGAACCGATCGAAAACGAACTCGTAGTTATCTTGTATTTAGTGGAAGGCGCACAAGTTGTTCTTACCTCAGAATGGTAGCTGCAGAGATGGCTGCATTGCATATATTAACATAATCTGCCTAGCAACGCGTAGAAGCGTGGCCTCTGATTGGTGTTTTTTTTTGTTTTTTACACTGGGATCAAAGCAAAGATATTTTTGAGGATAACTTTAATGCACTGTTTATTTTTTTCGTCGGAATTAAAAAAAATAAAAAAAAAAACATTATTTTTAAAGCATACATCTTTGTTAGAAAACACTAACCCAAGTCAAGACGGCCAATTTAAATAATCCTGCTCTTTCGTCTTCAGCTTTGCGTTTTGCATTTCCCAAACTTTTAATGACAATGATACAAAATTTAAGTCTATAAAAATGAGGTGATCATTTTCCTGTTGAATGGTGACAAACGTTATTATTTACAGTCAGATTTAGGATTAATTTGATTTAATCTAGTTAACGTGTGTTTAGCGGCCTCTAGTGGCCACAGAGGAGAATTGCAAAATTAGTTGCATCAAGCTGGAGCTTATTAAGACTTCCGGGAAATTCTTTCAAAATAAAGTAGCCTTACTAGACTTCAGCAGACCGACAAAACTGACATTGACTAAACGTGTAAATGTTATGTCCTCTCTCAAGTGTTCATTCTTCAGTGGAAAGGATGCAGAAGTTGATGTGGATTCTGCCTATCTTGAGGCAACAACAATAATATTTGTATGAATTAATCATGTTTCTTCAAAACTAAAAACCCTGCAGTTAAGGTTAATTATTCTTTATTAATGCTATTGTAGGGAGTTGTAATCTTTAAATATCACTCTCATCTGTAGAAAATAAATGGACACGCAATTGACAGATTCTCCAGTATTTAGTGCCCTCTAGTGGTGACAGAGAGAAATTCGACTGTATGGTAAATTAACACTTTTCGTGATGATAAAAAAGAAGAAAAAAAAGTCCAGGCTCAATAATTCTGACATTTTGTTTGCATTTTAGATAGCCTACTTTCTGTTGGTCAACGTTAACTATTGCAGCTCCACCTTCTTTGTGCGAGAAAATCAAAGTCATTAACGTTGACTAAACCAACAGAGAGTTAAATGCAACTTTGCCATTTGTTGTTGGTGTGACTTGTAACCATTCGCTTTGCCTTGTGGTAGCAGTGAGTAACTACAATACCACTCCACAGCATCAAGTTAGACGGAGAAGAGTAATTACACCTCCAGTTAAATACTCCACATAAAACTAAGTCTCAATGTGGTTAAGATTATTATTATTTGTGTGTAGTTTATAATTCAAAATGTAGCCCGTGTAGTAAAACTAATCATCATTATTATTATCAGCCTGAATTCCTCCTGAAAGAAGTTAATGATGAAGTGTTTCATTATTCATCTCTAGCCTATTTGTTGAGGCCTGCTGAATCACTTTCAGTATAATAGCTGATTATACTCCAGGGGGGCGTCTGCTCTTATTCGATGATTTAATAAAGTATATGGCCGTATATATGTCACTTTTATACCTACATATACCTCTGATGAGTTGGCAAAGACTAAAATCAGTGTGTAATGTTTCTTGATTTCTTTTCTACTGTTTTGTAGCCTACATGTTATCTGTGTATTAAAGGTTATGTACGGTCTAACTTTAAAGGATTAGGAGGGTATATTGCATTATAAGTAATTTGCTCCACTTTGCATTACTGTAGCACCAATCACTTTATAATTGTTTAGGTTCAGTAAGCTGAAAAGTGTTATTATGTATATAACTCAAACAAGCACCACATATCAATCTGCTTATTTCCCATATGGCCAAAAAACAGAAAAGGTATAACAGCTAAATAGATTTAAACATATCCTCTCTTCCTCTCGGTTACTTTGGGAGCTAAATTACAAAAACAATCCCCTAACCTGTTTTTTCTTTTTTTTTTTTTTTCAGAAGTGTTTTTGCAGGCAGCATGGGATCAAATTGACACGTCCCAAGATTAGACACAGCGTGTGCGAAATTGAACTTGTTCTCACTCGTCTAACAGCTGATGTTTGAGGAATTAATCACCGCTGTGATCGCTGGGCCTGAAGCAAAGAAGACATCTGCATGATGCGTTTCTCAATAAGCCATCAGAGAGGAACACAAGTGACAATGGAGACAGAAAAGAAATGAGTCTGAAATGATGTGATCCAATCAGTGTGTGTGTGTGTGTGTGTGTGTGTGTGTGTGTGTGTGTGTGTGTGTGTGTGTGTGTGTGTGTGTGTGTGTGTGTGTGTGTGTGTGTATTTCAACATCAATATAACAAATCTGTATTTGTCACCTTGCCTTCAAACATAAAAAATACAAAATCCAGACTATTTTTGTGTTTCTACAAAAAAAAAGCCTAATGTGATATCAAATATGTTTATTACTAAATAGCCATCATCTATTTAATTGAATTCTTTATTACTCAATAACATACAGGGGCCATTAAGCAAGAGGAGAAACACCTCATGATGTCCTGTTGTGCTCAGCCTCAGGTGGATGTTCAGACACTGTGAAAGCTCTCAGACAGTTTCGCTTCCTGAGTGTTTTTTTTGTTCTGCTTTTCTTTGTTACATTTGGCAGTGGAAGAAGTCAAGTTTATTTATAGAAGAAGTTCAGGTTCCTATCTCATGTACGCACATTGAAAACAAATGCTTCATTCAAATACAGATTTCTAGTGAACGTACTGTATTCAAATTACTAGGAAAAAGAAAATGTTTTTATATATTTAACAGTATTAACACCTTTACAAAATGAACACAGTCTCTGTGTGTTATCATTATAAAGACGATATTGTCAAGATAAATACTTTTTGTATGGGGAAAAAAAAACACATTCAGAGTCACCTTAGTTTGGTGTCTTTATTTTCATGTCCAAACTGATCTACTGAAATAAGCTCATCAATAATTCAAGCTCGTCAATAGTTCATGTATATTGATGAGCTCTGCTGAACATTGTTTCAGTTAATTCTGTATCTGGTTCTGATTTGGAGTCAAAGGTCAAATGTCAGATTAGGACTCAGCCTTAGAAACGTGAAAACGTCTGTGTTGAAAGATTTAAGTTCGGTACAAGTAGCTCATAACTTTAGTTTTATCCCATTTTGTCTCACTACGACTTCAAATCATTCACAGTGATTTACCTTTCTACTGATCAAGTGTCAGTGTTCTGTCATTCAGCTCAGCAGCATTGAAAGAACTGGATTCAGATGATTGAATGAAACAAACTTTCCTTCACTACAAACTAAAGCTCATCTTACATCCTTTACTGGTGTAACTGCTGCCATTAAACAATAATCATCAGTTATGAATGTCAAATAGAAAAACATTTTTGCAGGATGGGCAGTTTTGATTCTTTGTACAAACATAACATTTTATAAGTTGGTACATTTTCATACACACATTTTGAACTGTTACTTGTGGAGTACTTTAAAGTGTTGATCTGTCTCTTAA
The DNA here is from genome assembly GCF_963930695.1 of Labrus bergylta. Lineage (NCBI taxonomy): Eukaryota > Metazoa > Chordata > Actinopteri > Labriformes > Labridae > Labrus > Labrus bergylta. The sequence goes on from NC_089205.1 coordinate 25,653,621, forward strand.
ACTTAACTAACACATCTTTTTGTGACGACTGATACAACCATTAAACACATTAATTGTGTTCTCTCTGGGAGTGTTTTAATGTGATTTCTTTTTAATTTTTTTTAAATGATGTATTTGTGTGTTAGCAGCATTCAGACAGGCTGGTGTTGCACAACAACAACAACAACAACAACAACAACAACAACAACAACAATAATAATAAATTAGATTTATATAGCGCTTTTCTAAATACTCAAAGACGCTTTATTTGTGAAGTTATGCAGAATATTTCCTCTAAAATAAAGTGTACAAATGGAAACACTTTGAAGTAGCTCTTACTTGCAGTGTGCCGTATTAATGTACTCATAAATCAAGTGTTATTCTGCAGATATTATTAATATTATTAATCACAGGACTAACCCAGGATAAGTTGTTATTGGGCGGATGTTCCTGGAGACGGCCGCCAGGTGGCGCATTGATCTTCTCTGTGGATCAGACGGGGGTAGAGGAGGGAGGAGGCAGCACAAACCAGAGCGCACACACTCTCTCTCTCTCTCTCTCTCGCTCTCTCTCTCTATCTCACACACACACCACACAGTCCACATTTCCAGAGGAGACCGACACACACACACACACCCCACAGGCTCCCTCCAACATTTTCTGTCGAGCTCGGGTAACAAAACAAGCGGAGCGGGGTCGTGCCGCTCTCCGGACAGACCGTCACATTCTTCCCAGGACTTTTTCTGCTTTTCTCTCTTTATTCCCACGGACGCCACTTCACGCACACACGGCTCTCAGGATACAAGTTCTTTTCCAGCAGCGCAAGAATCCTGAAGATGGGGTCAGTCCCTGCGATATCTGTCCTGATTTTGGGCATTGTGGTTCCAGCGCTGGCCGGCTACATCGAGGTGCGTAACCTGAAATGTTTTCACATTGATTCTGTGCCATGTTAGTCTGACTCCGGATTAAAACCCTGCGGATGTTTTTGCTCAGGGAAAAAAAAGCAAAACCTCCTCGGCCTGTATTTTTGTCCTCTCCGCACATGAGGCATTTCTGGCGAAGCTCTGCTGACATCCTAATTTTATCTTGATGTAACTGTAGAGTGTTTGTTTTTTTTCTTCTCCCTGAAAAACATTCATTCACACAAGTAGTGGAATTTACCTCATGACACTTACATCCATGCAGCAGTTTATAGGTTTTCACCGTGTGTGCATGAATGCTGATCTAATAACAGGTCGTGGTTAAAGATTAATGATCCAGCTCTCAGGTCAGTGTTGAGTTCTGCTTTGCTGTTTGTTGGTGTTGACTTTAAACAATGTGCTGCAGGAAGGAGCTGAACGCAGATTTACAGCAGAGAGGGGTTTGCTGCAGAGATCAAATGAAAGACAGCTGTCTCTTTGTGAGGCCCTTTGGGGAGGGGGACACACACACACACACACACACAGGACTTATCACACACATTAGTCTCCCCTGCAACAGTTGTGTCCATCATGTTTGTTTATGTTGTGTTTTAACAGAGAGGAGGAAATCCTTTATCCAGGTATTCAAACTCCTGCTTTTCCTGTCTGAACAGGATGCCCCCCCCCCTCATAGCAGAGCTGTGCTGCAGGCGGGCCCCCTGCTCATACTTTATACTGTCTGATTCTCTTATTTAGAAAAAAAGATTTGTTGTCAATATTCTAACACAGCACACGAGGAGGAGGGTTGTCACAATACCAGGATTTTAAACTTTGATATCAAACTGTAACTGGAGGCTACGTTCTCCAAATTGCACAAATAAGTTGGCGATGTTAAACTAATCCTACCAAAATGTTGCCAACGTAGATGTTCAATTCCGTGCAGTAGTTTTCCTGCCTCCTCTCCTACACACCTGTCTTATGAAATAGTTGTATTGTTTTGAAGATTTGGTACTTTTCATCGCTATCGATCATTAAAATATGTGATTTTGTTTTAAATTTGACAAACTTATAGACTGAAGTCCATTTGTTGAGTCCAGATTGCTCAAATGTAGGTTCATCCTGTACAAACACACACCCACTCACACACACACACACACACACACACTCCCTTGCCTACCTACCTGCTGCCCTATTTTCCTGCCGGCTCACAGGTTATTGTCCCTGTAGACGCTGATAACCCGCAGTGTCAGACGTGTGTGTCATCGGATAACAATGCAACCGTTTTCAGAACAAACAGCCCCCCCCCCCCCCCCTAGAGAGTAAACACAAGTGCTCCTGCTCACTGTTGGAGCAACCATGACAAAACATTTTTTAACAAGACGTCTGCTCCTGGCACCGCTGTGCAAAGTGATTATCAGGGGGGATGTGTCTCTCTTATCTCCTGCGTTTTGCGACAAAGACCTCGGCCATTTTGAGGCAGTATCGGCTGGCATTGTGTTGAAGGGGGGGGGGGGGGAATAATGGTTATTATGCCCCCCCCCCCAACAAAATCTATGCTGCTGCACCCTTCTCACAAAAGACCCATCCCCTCGCCAATGATTGCCTCCTCAGTCAACCTCTCTAAGCTCACAGACGTGCTGATCGATACTGTACAGACTCTCCTGAGATGATTAATGGGTGAAATCAATACATTCTCCTGATCAGTCACCCAGATTAAATTGAGAAATTTATGGTGTCTGCCATGTGTGCCATGGACTGTACGGGCACATGCTGAGGATTCCCGTGGTTTAATCGATGACTGTGCTAAAAGGACGAGGCTTTTTTTTCTCCTTTTTGCAGTCAAACACAGAAAAGATGTTTTTTCATATCACTGTTTCACACCTGCTTCTTTGCCTTCATAGTCTACATGAGACTACCCGACTTTGGAATAAACAAACGCCTGAATGTCCGCCTGTGGCTTAAATCAAAAGTGTGGAAACCTTTGGGTCATAGAAAGAATAGATGGATATGATTAATGGATCTAAACGGCTCACAAAACGTCTCAGTTAATTGAAATCGAAGGTTAAACAGATTAAAGTGTCCTTTTCTCAGCAGAAATCCAAAGCTCTGTGTCCCTCTCTTGTGTAATTCTGACTTGTTTGAACCATGTCTGCCAAATAAACCCAACAGATGTTGATGCTGTTGTTTGTCAGTGCAGCTGGTGTGTGCAGGCCCGGGCCCGGCTGCTGATGAGCCCGTGGACGCAACGCCGAGGTATAGACTCTGCTGAGCTTGACTGCGCTCGCTCCTCTGGACCTTGAGCTTGAAATTTACGAGCCGGTGAGAGCTCCTCGGAGACGCACTCACTGTCGGTCAGGGATGGTTTATTCCCTCTGCCCACCTCTCGTCTCCCATTGTTCCCTCGCCTCTTTGTGTGTTGCACTGATTGTAGAGGTGTCATAGCACCGAGGCGGGCGGCCCTCTTGTTTCCTTCTTTTTTTTTTTTTTTTTTTTTTTTTGGGATTAGCCAGCTACTTCAGCTGTGTAAACGCTTTTGTTTTGTCAGATACCTGTGAGAATGCTAGATTGTGAGCTTTTTGTTTCTTCAGCTGTGTTTCACCCCCGTCTCTCTCATCGGAGCATCTTTGTGTCGCTGGCTTTACAGTCTGCAAAGGCTTCAAAGGGGCTTTTTCCTCGGGGTGATTTCTAGCTCTTTATACCCACTGTATCTCTCCTTATATTTTCTGATATTCCTTTTTTGTTCCCCACATCACAACAAAACCATGGGTTGAATTTTCAAATCCACTCGCTTGTGGAAAATCCAGACTGAGCAGCTGAAATTTTCTGGAGCTCATTTAGAACTATAGTGCGCAGAACAGAACCACAGAGCAGGTTGTTCTCAGAGAGAGTTGCATCACACTGAAGACATTTGCAGATAAAGCTCCCCGCTGGATTAATGGAATTCAAGATATCTGGAACAGTTAAAGCAATCTGGGTACATTTTATTCTCCTTCGCAAGCAAGCAGAGATTATCCCAGCCATGACAAATGGTGAAAGAAATGACTGAGCATTATGTCATACAGCATCAGATTTCTGCAAAATCTGTATTTTTCCAGTGTGTGCAGTGTTGCATCAAATATTCTGAGACACATCTCATTCATATGAAGCTTTTATTGAAGGAACATGCAGCGTTAACTGGTGCTGCTGGAGTGACTTAATAGGCTCTGTTTGCAAACATGTACTGGTCGAGGATTTTCTAGAGCAACGCACACGCATGATCCGCTCTCCAGATGTGCAGAAATGTTGGATAGTTGTACCCTATAGGAGAAGAAGAGGTGGAAATAAAAATCAGTCATAACCAAAAGCTGGACCGCTGCTGTGCTTATTGCCCTCTGGTTGCAGTCCTCTTGCGGCATTTTTTTTTTTGCTTTATCATCCCAAGTGTGTGTGCATCATGTTAAGCTGTGTGTGCTTCTAGCCGAGCTTGGATACTGATGTGTGCTCTTGTGTGTGTGTTAGCTCTGGATATGGGCTGATAATGAACAATTGCATCTGAATGAAAGCCCCTAGTCGGCTGTGATTGTCTGGGCGGGTGCTATGGAGCCGGTCCGTTAGCAGGGCTGACTGATTCTCTATGAGCTCCCATTGTGTGCCTCTGAATAGCCGGGCCAACCCAGGGTGTCATAAGCACACATAGGTGATCAAGATACCCGAGCAGAAAACGAGGGCAAAGGCAGAGCGTTGGAGGCGTATTTTTATGCCTGGAAAAGAAGAAAAAACAACAACAATCAGAAGCACTTTGTATATCTGATAATGATCTCGCAACATGTCGTTGTGGGCGGTGGAGCAAAGTCTTCATTAGGCTGCTTCTTCTCTCTTCCCTAAGCTGGTGAAGATCGCCTTCTTGACCTCCACGCTCCGCCCGTGTCAATCAATGTTGAAGGTATCATCAGCATGTGCTCCATCAGCTGAGAATCAGCCTCGCTCGCCCTTGAATTCAAAGATTAGCGTTGAATAAATCTTGCTTTCGATTGTTTGGGGGACAACCCTGTATCCCTGTGAATCCTCTTAGTGACAAGACACACTTGGTGCTTAAAGATCTGCGAAAGGAAAGGTACTAATCCCGGAGCCCAGCCCCCCTCTTCTCTGTGTGCTCGTACACTCATAACACTGACGCTCACTCAGTTCACTCCCTAACCACCCACTCCCTCTCCGTCAAACCCTCGTTTCCAAGCCCTGCAGAGGCAAGCTAACTTCAAAGTGGCTCAGAACACAGTGAGTCACCTGTGTGTAATTTTCGCTGGTGCTCGTCTGATCTGTACTCTGTGACTAACAGAAGGAAGGGATGTCTGATTGAATCCAAGCTCTACTTCTCTGTCCTTTCATTTCCCTCAAACACACAACCTGCCACTCTGTTCATCTCTGGCTTTTTTGTCTCTGCCTGTCTTTTTTTTTTTTTTTTAATGCTTTGGCTGGTTTCTTCCCTCCAAGCCCGTGCACGTCTCCTGGAGCGACTCCATCGACAGACACACTCTCAGCTCATCTCGGGGATTTAAATAGAGAGGGCCCCCATCAGACGAGCCTTGTTCTCACGATGCCAGGCTTTGTCTCCCAGGTCTCTGCGTGCGCTCTAATTATCTCTAGTGAGCGGAGTCGCCTCCTTTTTTTTTTTTTTTGCATCTGGAAATGCGTTTTTTTTGTTTTTTTTTTAAATCTGCCTGCGTGAATGTGTGTGTGTGCGTGTGTGTTTGTACGCCTGAATCCTCTAACAGCTCAACTCATCACATATTTAGTCTGAGTTTTTTCTCAGTGAGAGATCCCAGGCGGGGCAGCAGGGGACTTGGCGGCGGTGTGAGCGGGTTCACTGATGACTGCGCATCACTTAAGTTGCACCAGGGCCTCCCGCAATATGTGGAGCAATCTGCAACATCCTCCATACACTCCCACGGTGAACCACTGCTACACCTGTGTTTTTTGTTTTTTGTTTTTTTGAGACAATAGTCTGGCTCAGCACGGCTGCATGAGAATTCCTTTTGTCAGTTTATATGGCAGAGTGCTCAGGAATGCGTCGCCCGAAGAGCAAACGGCCTCGCTGTGTTGTGCTGTGAGCCGCTCTCTTCCTGTGATAAAGCTGTACACTCAACTGGCAACTTCTGGAGACAAAAAAATAAAACCAGTCCCTTTAATCCCCCTGAAAGGAGCCCTGCCATTTCAGACTTTTACTTTTTAATGTGTTTTTCTGTTTGAGAATGAAGAGGCATTGTAGGTGGGTTAAACCCTGTCACCCCCCCCCCCTCCCTCCCCTACTCAGCCTGAGCCTGAGCGTGTGTGTGTTAGTGTGTGTGTGTGTTTGTGTCCCTGTGGCTCAGTGAGTCACTCTTGCTGCTTGGGTTTTCTTCCCATGAATAAAATATCTGGTGTGCTATCTAGTATGAGTTATAGTGCACTTGTGTATTTGCCTATGCAACCCCCTGTCTCTTCCTCTGTCGCTCATACTCTCTCTTTATGTGTGAGAAGGACTGCTGCCCCCCCCCCCCCTCATATTCAGGTGTCGCTCCTTTTTTGGTGGATCATATATACACATGCTCGGACAAAGCCTGCACCGATTTTCTGTATAAAATGAAATAGGATGGATGAGGAGAGTTTGCACGCTCGGCTCAGCTCCAACAGAAGATATAAGAGCACACATTTTTGTCTCATGTTTGAATTTTGACTCTCTTGTCGAACAATATAGTATTCAAATCAGACCCAGTTTTCCCAACTTTAGTTCTAATTGATGTCTTTTCTTTGTCTCTTTTTGTGTTCGAGCGCCTGTGTGTGTGTGTTTTGTCTGTTTGTTTTTCTTGTGGATGTTTGTGGCTCTTTCTGCAGCTCGTCTCCACTGGGAGGCCATTTTTGATGTTTTGTATGTCTTTTGGCGTCACATTCAGCATGCTTTGTGAAGTTCTTGGGGACTCTCACAGCCACAGAGTCTGTTATCTGTTTTTTTTTGGTGGTGATTTGAGAGCTATGAGGAGTCCTGCTGAATCAGGCCCCTTCCTTTATATTATCGGCACGTCGGGGGTAGAGGTTGGGTTGCTCTTGTTTTTGATAAAGCTTGCGGGATTGACTGGCGGGCTGCTTTTTGCTGCTGTGTTGCTCTGTTTTGCTGAGCAACACTGAACAAATACTTCATCCGCTGCCAGGGAAAACAGAGCGCGTTAGTTCCAGCTCCCTCTCCCCTGCCCGTCTTCCTGCTTACAGAGCCTATATGTCCGTCTCTCTCTTTACCCCCCCCTATAACTTCAGTGGGAATGGTATCATCCAGAGTGGAACCAACAGTGGCATGGAGTTCATCCTGCCTCTTAGTTTATCCTCTTTTCCTCAGGAGAGTGGGGGGGAAATGAAAATGTCCGAACGGTAAGAGATAGAGGCAGTGCAGTGTAACTGTATATCCCCAGAGAGAGAGACCTCTGCTGCGGCTGCTGCTGCTGCTGCCGCCGCTGGTGCTCCAGCTATGTGACGGCCCTGTTAGCAGCCTGTCTGATACAGCACTTTCTCAAGGAGAAGGTGGCCAAGGACAAACAGCAGCTCTGTAGGATGGTCCACCAGGGAACCAGACAGAACAGAGGGGAGATTTCACCTTCCAAGCAGGAGAAAGGGAGAAGCGAGTATTCAACCAGAGACTTCCGGAGCAGAATTTCCTTCCTCTTTATAAGGAGATAAGAAATCTTCCTTTGAGTTTTTTTTGCTCCCTAATTATCTATAAGCTCCTTTTGTCCATGAGCTGTAATTAATTCAATAAGAGGTGTTCATGTGTGATGAAGAGCGTTAGCCTGCAGATTCCCTCCCTGCCCCTCACAGAAGCAATAAAAAGAAAGTTTGTGTATCATATAATTTTAGGAGAAGGAAAAAAACATAAACCAGAGTTAAAGCCTGGCTGCAGTTCTTGGGACATATTTTCCTCAGACGAAAATAGAAAAGCAAAGAAGACAGAGTGGTGGAAATGAATGTAGCTTCATTTCTAGCAGGAAAGCCTGGGAAATAAAAGGAGACCCACAGGCACACAAACATGAAGTGGCAATAATTTTCGGGGAGAGAACGAGCAGAAGAATCTCCCCCCTTCTGTCTCGGCCTGTGTTTCCCTTTATTTCCCCCTGCATCAGCTCGACACAAGTTTTCCAGTTACACAGTTTTATTATGCAGAGCCAATAAACTTCTAGGAACAGGCTTATTACGAGGCGTAAAGCCCAAGATGACACGGAGGCTTTGTCAAATCAACATTTTAAATCACAAGTTATTCAGTAAACTACGACAGGAAACAGAGGAAGCAGAAAACCATCAAATTACAGAAGTTGGGACGGACAAATATTTAGCTTTTTATGATGAAAAATATCAAAATTGTGAATCAGTTTTCAAAATAGTTTGTTGATAATTTAATCATTTGTTCCACCTCTGTCATAATTCCGCATACTTTTTCGATACCACTTGTTTTAACACAACTAAGTCATTGTTATTTTAATGAGTGATAGTATGGGAAAGTACTGAATGCACCAATTTAAAAAAATCAGGGATGATACCAAATGTTTGAATAACAACTTAGGCAATTCCGGTGTTTGATTCCTGACGTCTTTTGGTGTAAGACTCCAACAAAGCCGAAAAAAAAGTCAGGTTGCTCAACAGCTGACTTCATCTACCCACAACGACTCATGCCAAATTATTTCCCAATGTGCAGTGCGGCCAATACCGATGTTGAACCGATGCATTTGTGCATCCCTAACTGAAACTTATTTGTTCAGTAGGGTTGAGTAGGAGAGGAATTAACCCATCAGTGAGTGCAGGAAACCTCTAGCATGCTGTCTAAATCACACAAGTTTTGTACAATTAGGGTTTGCAATTTAGACAGTTGGCCAGAAATCTTTGATAATCGAATGAACTGATATTTGTTGCCTAGTACTTCTATTTTGGATTTTGAGGAAAACAGGCATCATTTTGATTTTTAGTAGTATCAAATTGCAGATAAGAATTCTTGTATCGTGAGTCGTGACTAAACCACTCCACTGTGTGTGTATCTGTGCTGTGTGATACTGCATGTTTAGCATTCTGCACCAGACGTCCCTCCACGGATCAGACATGAGGACGAGCTATGACCCTGAAATGATCCTTGTAGTATCTCTCATGTTCATTCTCTAACTAATGACCAGTAGAGGTTTCCATTATCTGTCACAGGGAGTTATTATAAGACCATTCACACACTGAAACATCCCTAAGAAATGACTCCTATAAAGCAACAATGACACGTCAATCAAACCAGGAAGTCTGAGTGTTGAAGGACTACTTGTGTCATTTTACATCATGTGTATTGTTTTTTTTTTTACAATCATTTTCCATTTTGTATAGTAGTGACCTTAACCGGGACTTTTGTATTGAAATCCTGCAGCTCGTGAATGCAGCAGCCGTGCACCTCTATCAGCCATTTTGATCAGAGATAAAACCCAATCAGGCACTCGGGAGAATTCCATTAGTTTGATGAGATATGAATATAGCTCCAAGCGCAAATCTGAAATAGTCTGCTGTTTTCAGACAAACCCATTAAAAGTCATTTGATCTTCTGCAGCTAATTATAGAGAGGCTTCAGAGCTGCTGTAGCCGCCTTCACCAGACTCCACCCCACCACCTACTCTCCTGCAGCTCCCTTTAGTGTTCACCTCATACCGTCCTTATGTTTCAGGAGCCCTTTTAGCGTCGCTGTGCTATTATTAAGGGGGCAGAGATTGCAGCCCAGCCAGTGCAAGGTTGCCTGTAGTCTCTGCTGTTGTACTGGTTTGGATTTGAGATTTCTTAAGAGCCTTTTTTTCCACATCTGCACTCCGGAAAATGTCTAGAAAATTGAGTGGTAAAGAACATATTTGGAATGGAAGCAGCTCTACTACATACTGTACATGACAACAGCACACCACACATGCAGCTTACCCCAAAACATGTTTGGAAAGTTTTTTGGTGCTGAGTGGTTTGTAGGAGAAGACACAGGAGGTATGAGCGCAAGGTCGGACGATTGACAAAGATGGAATATAGCAGACATGCCCAGAGATGGATGCTCCTGCTGTTAAGTCTGTGTCTTCTCCACAGAGATATGACTGATTAGCTGCTGGCCTCAGCACATCTCACGAGCGTTCTAGTCTTCAGTAGTCTGATTGAAATCCCCCCCCTGCTCTCTCCCTGAAGAGAGGCAGAGGGAGGACAGAGCCGGAGCTTAATGACAGATAAGCATATCTATATTACATCCATCATTTTCTCCGGGTAAGATGGCCTCCCCTCGCGTTGCCTGGAGCACCACAGGCTAATGCAGACTTGTGGGTTGTGTGTCTCTGCTCCGCTGCTCGGTGTCTGCAGGGGAGGAAAAGAGCCAGGGAGCTGTGCAATCAGAGCACAGATTTATTTGAAATCAGCTTCGGGTGGTCATGGGAGAGTGGCACGGCATGCTGGGAGTGGAGTCAAACTTCCAAGTGGTAATGAGCGAGAGGATGGGTGTCCTGTCCTCGTCGTCCCCGGTGACTGAAAGTTGTAATACAGCCCCCCCCCCTCCCTGTATGAAGGTGATGAAAAATGAGTGTAATATTGAATTTTTAAACATTCAATATGTTCTCAAATTTATCCACGAGCTAAAAAATCCATATTAACATCGCACCCGGCTCCTCATGAATTTGATATGTGTGAATGATAAAAGCTGTCTCGCACAACTTGGGTGGAAATGTTCCTGTGAAAAAGAGTTGATGGCTTTTCAGTGACTCACTTTGTAGAACTCTATTTTTGCCTGATAGGGAAAAAAAACAAAAAACATTTTACTCCGTCTGTAAAAACGTGGTTTCATGCTGCTTGATGTTTTTTAAGTATCAAATTCAAAGATGTTAAAATTAGACGCTGGCATCAAAGTCACAGCCTTGGTATCGTGCCAGTACTAGTAAGGTCAACAACTTTCTTTTTCTCGTTCAGCCGTGCGTCTGTCAGCCACTATCATTTTCAACCTGTCAGATCCCATTGGAAACATCGCTACTTGTCCTTGATCTCGTTCTTTATCCCGCAGTTCTACGGCTGGTATCGCGCTGCAGCGAGGCCCTCGCCACAACTCATGGCTGTCTTTTTAGCGACTGAATGTTATATTTCCACGTCGCCCTTGAGACCGCCTTTCTCTTTCAGCTCTCAATGTCAGATCAGACTGAGCACATTCCCCTCCTACAGTCCTTCTGATAAAGACACTGTTTCTTCTAATACTGCTCACACATGTGAGGACAAATGTTGCTATTTCATATCTTACTTTGTTCAAAAGCACATTCTCTCCTTGTGCCTTCCTCACCCCCCCCCCCCCCCCCCCCCCTTCTCTCTCCCGTCTCTCTATTACACCTTTCACCTCGCGGCTGCTTTTTCCTCCTCGCTTCCCCTCTTTCTCTTTTGCTTGCTCAACAATTACGTGCTCATTAAACAGAGGGAGTCCAGGCTGCTGAGAGAGACGTCAGCGGCGGGGGCTGGAGGCCTCGCTGCGGTGCCCTGTGACTGTTGTTCTCTTATTGACAAGTCTGCCTGCCTGTCTGCCAGCCTTTGCCTTGCCTGGTCCTCGGGAGCAAGCCGCGTGGTGCTGCATGCTGATGAGCGTAAAGTCATCCAGAAGGGAAAATGGAAAGAGTGGGAGTGACGGAAGGAAGGATGCGGCACGGTATTTTTCTCTCGACTTGGGAGGGGAAGAGAAAGTGAAGTGAGCAGCATAGGTCATTTCATCCAAATCCTCTCTGCTCAGTGCGAGAGATTAGACGGCTATGCACTCAGGCACAGACGAGAGCAAGGCACGCTCCTGCGTCTAATCCTCCTCTTTAAAACTGCTGAGAGTGCAGTACAAAGTAGGGGAAAGAGTCAGCGTCCACATAAAGAGCTGCGGAAAACATAGGCCTGTAGTTCAAAAACAAACTGAGCTCCGTCTAACAATCACCTAAGCCCTAAATCTCCCGTGTAGCCCCACTGCCAGAGCTGAGCCCACCGCAGACTTTTTTCCCACCCAGCTATCGCCTCTCACCAGGCTCTCTCTCTCTCTCTCTCTCTCTCTCTTTATAATGACACCTTCAATTCCCCCCACCGAAGGCCAGCTCTGTGTCAGAAATACCCCCAGCAAGCAACCCTCATTAACTTCTCTCTAGTGATGTCAGGCTTCGACACACGCATAGCAGCGATGCACACCATGTAGACTAGCATTTACAAGAGCCTGGCTTTTCCCCTTTTGTCTTTTCACAAGCTGGATAGACCTCCGACCCTGCACACAGAAGCTTTTAATAAATGGACTGGCAATGGCCGGTTTAATCACGCTAATGTGTATGTTACAGTGCGCGGCTTATCGGCGATTTGATCTCCACAGAGGGCTCACTGAAGGGAGCTTGAGAGCTGGAGCTCCAGCAGGAGTGGAGGAGTGGAAAGATGCAAGCAATGAAGTGAAAAAAATAAGAGAAAAGTGAGTCAATTTAGTCTCCTGAACAAGGTAATGAAGACAGTGGCTCTGAATCCAATTAAAGAGAGGGATGTGTTAAGACAAAGGAAACAGGGGAGATCATTAAGCAAAGATAATCTCTCCTAATAAAGGAGAGGAAGCTGCTCAGACATGGGGGGGGGGGGGGGGAGGTATCAGGTTTTATGAAAATGTATTGTTTGACTTTGTGTCGAGGTTAGTTGCCATTTTCTATTTCAGTCATAAACATCTGGCACAGTGATGTCAAGAATGTAATCCGCTCTGGGCCACGTGGATGGTAAGCCTGGATAGAGAGGGCTGAGAGGGTCGCCACATCACATGGCTCTGAGAGAGAGAGAGAGCGAGAGAGAGAGAGAGAGAGAGAGAGAGAAGCAGGTGAATTCTATGAAGAGATATTTGAGGCATGGGGGGAGACGGCTGCACAAAGACTTGTCCAGAGTGCTCAAAGTGAATAGAGATGAAAGGAGGGAGATGGAGGTTTTGAAGGGGTTGCTCATGCAGAGAGCTTTTAGTAGGCATGAAGGGAAGAATGGGCGATTGTACTGACAGGCGCTCTGTACAAGAGGCGTGCATGCTCAAACCTCAAACCTATAGGCACCAGCGCAACATGCAGCCACAGAAATTCACCTGAAATCGGACCTCAAGTCGTCGCAGTCCACGAGTCATTAGCGCTAAAAAATGAAAAGCAATTATCCTCTTCCTGCAAGAAATAGATTCTACACTCCAGTGCCTTATTTATGCAGTCATGCACCTGCGTAGCTTAGCAACTAAACAACAAGCTCCGGGTAAAAAAAAAAAAAAAACCCTCCGAGTAATTATCTCTTTATCGCCGCGGCACAAAGTTATCACTTATTTCTCTGTTGACTGACTTTAATGTGTACACTAACCCAATCTGCAAATAACAGCGTTCATCATAGATCCAGAATTCTAAGCTTATTCGCGCAGAAGATATTTGATGATATTTGGCACAAATCTAATCATCCCTCTAATAAATCCTGCAGTCAGAATTGCAGAAATTAAGATTGAAGAGCCTTGTGATTGTTTTTGTCTTTTAAAACTGGTCATAAATCCTTTTCAATAAAATGACAACACGAGAGAGAAGCAGGTGCAGAACTCCAGAGAAAGTCGACTGATGGGTAGCAGAGTCCATGTTTTATTGGCTAATAGTCACATTCTTCTGCTCTGCCTCTCCCCTTCAGACCATCTTAGCTCCTGACTCTTTCTCGACATAGCTTGACAGTGATTGGACTAACAGGGAGGCTGAAGTCAAGCCCTATATCCCTTGACGTGTCTCCTCCCAAACTTCAGCAGCATACACCACAAATAGAACAACCTCGCAGCTGAATCGAAACAAATTTGATCCTCTTGCTTTCTCCTGCCCTTCATCCCGTGTCCTCTCTGCCTCCTGCGCCCTCCACCAGCCAGAAACCAATCTGCTCTGAATCTACCGAATCTCACCGGGTATGCAGGGGAAACCCAAATGCAATATTATGAAGGCTGCGCGGATGACCCTCAAGGCCATATCTGATCGGGGCTGTGAAGGGAGTAATATTCCAGGGAGATGCGTGCAGTGTGAAATCTGTGTCAAGAGGGGCCGGGGGTGGGGGGGGGGGGGGGGAATGGCCCTTTAGTCACCTCCTGGCTCCTGCTTGGCCCCCGCTCTCCTCGCTTCACTGGCGGCCCCTGCCCCCGGAATGAAAGCATAATGAAACAGAAAGATGCAGCAAGGCATCCTGGTGTCGGCCCTCAGAAACACTCAGCGTGTTGCCCGGTGCGGCGGGCGGGCGGCCGGGCATCTGAACAGCAGCAGCTCTGTGTCTGTGTGACACCAAACACAGCAGCTGAGACGGACCACACAGCAGTGACAACCCTGAGTGTCAGGGAACATGTGTCAGAGGGGGAAACTGTGAAGTGAGAGCGAGTGAAGTGAGGACCTTTGCCCTGTGATGTCGGAGAGTGGCTTAGCTATCCGTACCAACAGACTTTTTTTCTGCCCTTCGATCTCTGAGAGCGACACGATAAACATCTTAGGCGCAGTGTGCGATGGTTAATATGTTTCTTAGTTTGTCTCTCTGGTTAACCTCACATTCTACTGCCCCACGTACGGAGGCTGTTGTCCTCGTCACAGCTGCGGTGGGGTTCAAATCTGACCTTTGCCATTTGCTGCATGTCATCTGACCTCCCACGCTCTCCTCCCAGCATTTCCTGTTCCTCTTCAGCTGTCCTCTCCAATAAAGCAACAAAAAACAACAAATCTTCTGTTATATTTTTACACACTGCCACAGGGAGGAAGGAGCAAACAAATCTGTACAAACTCACATCCCTGCTGGACCACTTTGAGATATTTCTATGTTTACCAAGTGGTTGTTACAACGAATGATTAAAAACTTTATAGAGCCAATAAAATCATCTCTCTGAGTTTTATAATCTGCAGTGAAGTGTTTGGGTGTCTGATTAACCTTAAACTTCATGAAGCTTTTACTGACTGTACTCTGGACTTCTTTCTTTCTAAGTCATGTAACGATGACTGAATCTACAGCTCTTTAACACAACTCCTCACTTTGTGTAACAGGCTGTTTTTTGCTCTTAATACCAGTTTAAGCTTTACTGGTGAAAGGAAGTAGGTGTAGATTCCAGCGCAGCGGTAGAGCAAAACCCTGAGATTAATGTCAGGTGAGACAGCACATTCTCCCCCAAAATGGTTGCAGGCTTGTCGATTACGTTGCCCTTCTCCTTTCTCAATAAAATGATGTGAAAAGTAGAGGATTTTCCAGTGTTACATAGCTCATATTTCTTGGACAAAAACAAGTTGCATAACAACATGGATGGTTTCAGGCGTATGCTATCAGTACATTCAAACTCCAGTTCCTCATAGTTTGACTCTGCAGTAACTGCATATCAGGATTACTTTGAATCTTTAATATGACTCTGAAAACTAATGATACCACCTGAGCCGGTAATTACCGTTTTTAATTAGTGTTCTCCCAGATTTTTTCATTAAAGGGAATACAGAGTACTACCTTTTAGACCTACTTTGCTTAAAAATCCCCTCTGAGCTCTCATTTACAAAAACCCTTAAGATGCAATGTGGTTCTCATTAAGGATGATACCACTAAACCAAATAAGAGCAAGCATTATCCTCGGGTTTTCAAACTCTCTTATTTCTCTCTCTCTTCTGAGTGAGCTGTGTGAGCGAGGGCAGGCCAGGAAGACAGGACCCCACCGGCCCTCCAACTGGAGCTGCGTATAAATAGCCCGGAGACACCTTGTCCCCAGTGAAACCACAGTGTGAAAAAAGGAAGAAGAAAATAAGTATTGTGCTCTTATTAACCCTATGTCTCCCCTTTGCTACATTTACATTTACAGGGGAGGTGTTTTAGTTGACACTCTCGTCCTCAGCCACTTTAAATGAACATATAGGAATAATTACTGTATCACAATGATTACAAGCAAACTACAGTAATGTGTGCAGGGGTGAGAGTGACAGTTCCTCAAGCGTATTCATGTGATAACACAGCGATCACCTGAGAGAGAGAGAGTGCAAAAGAAAGGGAAAAAAAGAACATCTACTCTGAGAGAAGGTTTCAAAAGCTTTTTCTTTAAGTGAGCAAATTATATCAAGCAGGTGAATAAAAGATTAGAACGAGAGGAAATGATTGAGCAGTGAGAGGGTGACACGAGGTTCTTCTTGAAGAGATGGATTTTCATGCCTTGACTGAAAATGTGGAGTGACTGTGAAGGGCCTTACAGGACCCCTGCTGCGTATAGGGCTGCATTCAGAAGTCTCTGGAAGCTTTGTGAGGGGATACTGACTCAGTGCACCAGAGCTTGCATGTACAATCAAGTTGATCTGAAAGGCTCGCTCAGAACAAGTGGAACATAAACCAGGACATTCAAGAGCAAACGTTTTTTTTTGTCTTTGTGCTTCAGATGGATAACAGGGACGTATACTGTAGCGTCGAGCTCTTTACCTTGTGCAATCCTCTCACTGCTGCACTTGAAAATGTTTAAACAGTTTCACGCTTCACCTCACCATCCAACTAGAACACATTAAATATGAAAATAAGGGTTATTTTCACAATATGAATGGGACTGTGGGGCAGAAAAATAAGCCAAGTTCACACTAAAACTAAAAAAAACTTGGCTGTTAAAATAGGTTTGGGAAATAATTAGTGTGAAGCAAGTTTTTTAAAAAGTTGGGCCAATTATGTCCCCTCTAACCGACCAGACCAGACTGCATGGAGAAACATTCATTTGAATTTTGTCTCCAAGCTGATGGTTTTTTTTACACTCTGTGTCTTTGGCAACAAAAAGCCACATTGCCTCAACTGAGGAACGATACCAAGAAGTCCAGTTTCCCCGACTTTCAACCAGTCAGTCACAGTTCTGTTCAATTCGTTGACTCAACCAGTCTGAATATCTCGTTCAGCTGTGATGTGTTTGTGTTGACTTAATTCAATCATGTCTTCTCTAAATGTTTTATCAAGTTAAATAGTGATATATTTGTGCAGTTTTTACCTCGTTAGCGTTCATCTAAAGGTGTTTGAATTGGGATGGTCCAACAAAGTAATGTATTTGACCAAGCTCTGACAAAATGTTACCCCACGAAGAAGTGGTTACATTTAAAAACACAGATTTAGATTTTCTATCGGTTAAACTAATCGATCCTCGGTCCCTCGCTGCAATTCAACCCCAAAGGCTTTCTTTCATTCTTCACTAAAAGGCAAAAAAATGAAATAAAAATGTAGGTTGGGTTCGGTTACTTTATATGTACCAGTATGAGATAGATTCAGATTTAACTGTGAGTGAGTCGGCCTCCTTTTAGACACAAAATGTAATGAAAAGTGCTCAAAGTTAAAAAGTAAAAATAATATGGAATTATAAACGTGTAGGTAGTTCTTTAAAGCAGTTGCTAAGTTACTATAGTTAGTCATTAGGAATATACAATGTCTGTGCACCTTTACTTCCCCCCTCCTTGCCACGGTCCTTACCTCACATTCTCACATACATTTGTCAGAAGCAGTCACCACACTGAGAGCTCGGCTGCACACTGACTTCCACTCGGACTCACCTTCGACTTTATGTACGGCACCAAGCTGCTGTAACTCATCCTAACACCCCACCACCAGTGCTTTTGCTTTTGTTTCCTCCCCCCCCCCCTGATCATGATGCCGCTCAGAGCTCAAGCTGTGACTTACTGTCTTGTAAATATTTAAAAAAGAAACCAGTGGCAGTTGGTGCAGTGTCCCGCTCGTCACAGGGAGAGAGCTGAACATTGCTGAACACACTGATGCACACTGCCATGGCAATGGGCACAGCTTTTTTTTTGTTTTGTTCAGGAGGGAACCGAGCACAGACATAGCTTTGTGTACTGTATGTCTGCTATGTGTGTGTGTGTGTGTGTCAGAGGAGATATGTGCGGCGGACCTATGGAGCTGCTGAGGGTCATTTTTATGTTTGCACACAAGGACACTGAATGCAGCAAACCAGGGCCGAGCAGCTGTTGTTGTGAGAGTCGTCTGCTGTGCCATTCACACAGCCTTCACCCACCCAGCTTCCCATGTCTTGTCCCTCTCTGTTTCATATGCCAGTCTCTCACAACTCTGGCCTCATTCCCTCTTTCTCCATTATATTTCTCCTTCTCCAACCCCCCCTATTTTTTCTTTTTCTCCTTCCTGTCCTCCTGCTCTGTCACTGTGAGCCTCTGATTATCTGTCTGCCTGCTTTCTTCTCTCTCTCTCTCTCTCTCTCTTCTCACTACTCCACTTCTCCAATCTGTTTTCTCTCTTTTTCCCCCACTCTCTCTCTCTCTCTCTCTCTCGTTCCCTTTCTTGCTCCTGCAGCCTCAATGTTCCTCTGTGTGAATAGCTTGGATGCTTTTGTAGCAGGTTTCCATAGCGATGGGCCATTTGAACAAGTCGTCATTCACGTCAGTTCGCTGTAAGCTGGAGAGGGGCCATGTTATCTCCCCTCCGACACACAGGCAGACCTGTGCCACTCAATCACAACGACTGTTACCCTGCAAAGCAGCAAGCAGCTACGCATCCTCCTAACAGGAGCTTAATTACCAACACGTCTCGCTCCTGTTCCTCTCCCTCCACTCACTGTGGTACATCCCGTTGCATCACCTCTTAACTTGCTTTGGAAACAGTTAGTGAAGTTTACTTTTGAGATTTGAGAACATGTTGAATCTTAACACCAGTGTATAATAAACGGGAAGCCTCTTTAAGTCACAGTTATTAGACACACCCTAACAAAGCCTCCAGTCAGCTCAAATCGTCACATTCTGCGTTTAGGTGTTAATGATTGTTATTCTTCTTCATGATTTATGAAACACAGAAAGAAAGGCAAACACTGACACACCCTTTGAGATAGAAATCAAAGATATTACATCTCGGAGTGTCTCCATTTCTCTGTTGAATCAGACTTCACTTTCAGGTCTTTCTTTGTTTACGTTGCCAGTAGTGATGATAGTATTTATTTCAAATTTGTAGTAGTAGTAACAACAAGTAGTAAAAGTGTGGAGACAGGAGGGGAGGGGGGGAGCTTGGAAGGGAGCATTCTTTTGATCAGAAAGCCTCAATTCAATTCAAAAAAACTTTATTTGTCCTTGGTGGTTGAATCAAAGTCTGCTCTGAAAGTCGCACAGAAAGCTTTTATGGAATACCTCTGAAAACCTCAAATAAGTGAATGACTGTTACACATTTGAGTTTCTTTTTTTTTGGTATTGCATGGCAAGATGTATTAAGTTTGCACATTAGTTTGTCTGCATTTCCACTAAGTTTGTATAATAAATGTGAGTTATATTACTGTGGGTCAATGCAGTGTTTATAACAAAGGACATGTAAGGATAAATTGTGTTTGCACTCGGGAGCTGTACAGTATGTCTTTAACTCTAATAGAAAAACTTGAAATAAGTTTCTGATAAGGCAGCAAGCTCATTTAATAAATTTACTTATTAAGTCTCGGATCCTTGGTCACTTTGAACTCTCTCTGCTTGATCAACTTCACCGCACAAAAAGAAAATCTTTCAACCTGAGGCATGAAATGAAATGCAGGACATGGTCGCGTCAGTAGTATTCCCAGTTTCTTTTTGTTTTGCACCTTGGAACAGCTCCACAGAGTCTCATTATTAACACAGGCATGTTCAATCAAGCACAGGTTAAGCGGAAAGGATTACAAATGGGGCTTAAGCGCGTGAACCTGGTCTGGTACCCGCCGTGTCACGGTCCTGCTGTTGTCTTCCTCCGGTGGGCGTTTAGGTTTGTGGTGACGGTGTTTTTCCGCTCCTCTCTGGCAGTTCGGGGGAAAAGGGAACTGCACACTTCCCTCTCCTGTCCTGTCCCGCCCGTCAGTCTGTGATTGGAG
This sequence comes from Labrus bergylta, assembly GCF_963930695.1. NCBI lineage: Eukaryota > Metazoa > Chordata > Actinopteri > Labriformes > Labridae > Labrus > Labrus bergylta. The sequence goes on from NC_089205.1 coordinate 25,673,334, forward strand.
GTTAACGAGACACTCAAAAGTGACTGATAGAAACATAACGTCCAACTGTCTGTGGGGGCCTCTTGCTGTCACTGCAAATATTACAAAGTCAAACCACCCACACAAATGAACCTTTTTAATGAGGTTTTATTAAGTTGTTTATTCTACAATTAAATGCTGTAACTAGGGACGATGATGCTGGAGACATCGTACAATTTAATCAGGATTTTCTAGGATTTATTAAAAATGAGATGAAAGTCTTTTTTTTTCTTTTTTTTTATAAATATGATTATCTTATTTCAATTATCTGACAAATTGCAAAAACATCCCTTTCCCCCTCAGACGCTCCTCGTCTTCGGCTTCTGATGTGGAATAAGAGAAGCCGTAATCTAAGAGAAAACACTTTCACACTCAAACACAGATGCACTTTAACCTCTTAACTACAAATTTAAGGAAAGGGACAATGGTGAACAGGAAGAAGGACCCTCCCCCCCCCCCATACAGTTAATGTGAAACTGTAAATTTCACAGCTTTTGGTTGTTGTGTTTGGAGGGGGAGTGGCACTGACTGGAAACCACTGTTTTCTGCAAATGGTGGGAGGGTTTTTGTCCCTGCTGAGGGGTTGGTACAGTGACTCACAGGGCAATTCAGACTAGTAATGTTGGGCTTCTTCAAACGGTGAATACAAAAGGCCGTTTCAAACAGACAGAGGAGCTCATTTGCATTGCAGTGAGGGGTTGCCCTTTTGATTCAGAGTCTGATAACATGGCACCTTTTTCTTTTTTTCTTTTGTGTTTCCGTTTTTTACAGTTTGCCCTTTTGGGTGTGGGAGGGTGGTGGAGGTGTTGGGTCGGAAGGGAAATGTCACTGTCCGAGTGTCCTGCCCTCTTTCATTTGTAATCTGTTGTTAGTGATCTGTTTGTGTGGTGACGGCTCGCTCCGGGGCCTTCACGCAGCCTGTGAGAAGTCACACCAATATCTGACGGCCTCATTTAGCGTCCGGGTGTTTATGGATATTGACAGATGGTTTAGAGGGTAATAAGTATTTTAAGGCCTTTATTGACCTCCATTAGCGAGGGAGGACGCATCTATGGCTGCCTGTAGTGGACACAATTATGAAAGATGCATTTCAAAATATACATTTTTTATTTATTAGGTAATATAAACGCTGACTTTTCTAATGTTCATGACTGTATAGATAGGATTCTATTCTGTGTAAACAGCGATGCATATTAGAGTCTGATATTTCCACTTGTTTGTCCTTTCAGTTAAATGATTTTGTCCCGGCTCTTGTTGTTGAGTCTCGAGAGTTCTAACAATGAATTCATTGACTCGCAGTCAAAAACGATTTGATCCTTCACTTCACTCATTGTCCAAGCAAAGCTACTTAAACAAAGCAGCCTCTTAACACAGAGGTGGGTGACGCAACATAAACCAGTTTTGGATTGTTGGGAGAACAAAATTAAGACATTTAAAGATGTTATGGGCAGTCAAAAACTGTGATAATGATAACAATGATAATGCCATATAAGATAAGATAATCCTTTATTTATCCCACAGTGGGGAAATTTAAATTGTTACAGCAGCAAAGAGAAAAGATCGCAGACAACAAGTGAACACAATATACTATTCTGTTGATGGATAAATACATGGAACTGTGTTTTATCCTATCATGTTTATCAATAACTCCTTATAATATGTTGTAACCCCTAACCCACATTATATCTTTTCCTCCTCTGACACTTTCAGTCCGTGTTTACATCCTAACCAGGTCATCTTACTCACATTAAGATCATGACCTGAAAAGTTGAGTTGCTCACAAAACAATCCCTGGCATCATGCACAGATCTATGTCTGTGTCATTGATTCTGTAAAATGCTGCTGCTGCCTCAAAAGTGAACCGAATTCAAAGTGGTGTTGGGGGAAACTACCATCATGGATACCCGTGGTGGGAAAACGACTAATCCTCCTTACAGCTACAGCATGTCACAATTGGCTTTGAACCAACAGTCCTGAAGTGACGTCTCTCTCTAAAGTCAGCGCACAGAGCCCATCCACGCCCTTCACTTTACCATCACTTCCATTTTTATTAAGGTTCCCTAAAAAAAAGTTGTGCATGAACATATTTCCATTTTTACAGTTTTTCAGTTAAAAAAAAGAGGAACATGTTCAGACTGTTTCCATGTCTATAAATAGGAAATCATCGTCTAGCTCCCGGCCAAGTTTTGATTGATTAATGACTCAAACATCTGCATATATATTATCGTTATTTTATTTTATTTTATGGGCCACTAAAGATCGTGCGTGTTGTTTTGAAACGATAGAACGGGGAGATTCAGTCGTTACAGAAGCGACACACAAACACAAAGCCCAATAAAGCGGCCCCCTTGCTATACTTGGAGCTGTAACATAAAAGCTATAACAGGAGCTAATAAAGAGGCTGTAATTGCTCCCATCAACATATTAACACAACACGGTGATTGCAGTGAACCCTGGTTCTCCTTACACATAAACTGGTTTTATTGCATGCAATAAGAAATGGAAATCAATATTGATTTTATGATGGTATATATATATATATATAGTATGTATGTATGGATCGTGCTCCTGTGTGGGAGGCGTGTTTGTGTGAGTTGTTCTCACCACTGCCTATCTCGTTTAAGTTTTAAGTCACTACAGGGGAAGGATTAGGTGGATTAACGATGCTGGGCATTTCTCCACAGAGTCACATGGACACTAAGCATTCTGGGAACCCACGTGTCCTGACCCGCAGCCTCGTTCTGGAGCTGCTTTTATAAGAGTTAGACGGACAGGATGGCTTCACCTGTGCCAAAATTAAACCAGTCGCCACCGCTCAGCGCCGCCTACGCGACGTTTACAGACCCAGCCGACTGTGGTTTTGTGTTTTTTCTGTGTGCGACACAGACAGTTGACCAGAAAGGACACCGCAGCACAGCACAGATTTCTAAACCTGTTCATTAGAGCTGTCTGCACACAGAGAGAGGAGCTCAGTGTAAAGTTTGTTTTGACTGTTTGAAGTGATCTCTGTTTATATCGAAAGCATCATCACTTTTATTTATATCCACCTTCCCACTGTCTTCACGGTGTGTGTCCTGAGATCACACACTGCTGATTATGCTGCCCTGTGTGGCTGACCTGAGACCACACACACACACACACACACACACACACACACACACACACACACACATGCTTACACGCACACAAACACACACAGATTGGATTAGCTTCCTTGGATCTCGCCCAGATGCTTGTGTGGTAGGTCATGTAATAAGTGACCCGTACCTATCCCAGGCGGGTTCCTCTGAAACCTCATTATGAAAAAAAAAAAAAAAAGAAAGCGGCTTGAAAGTTTGTACCAGTAGTCCAACTTTTCTTCTTTCTATTATTCCTGCTGGTGTCTGCATACAATCAATATTGTTAGAGATATCCGCCTCCATTTCCTCCCTTTCAGTTCATTTCCAAAAAGGCCATTTCCTGCCTTTTTTTTTTGAAGCAGCTTCCACAGACTCCAAAAAATCTATCGCAGTAAATGTAAAACCTTAATTTGGTTTTTCTGCGAGGGACTTTCTGATTTATCGTTGGCTAATTTGCACCATAGTTCAGTATTTTCATTAAATGCTTTCATTCTCACCTGCGTTCAATCACTCAGAGGACAGAAATTAAAGCCACCAGGAAATTATCCTGCAAGTAATTGAACCTCACTCTCGCAGGTTTATATTTTTAATTATAACCAAAGATATGTGGCATACTGAGAAGGTTGAATGAACTAAGTGGAGACAGCTTATGAGCTGTTACTTACAATAACATCACTCTTCTGCTTTGAGCTTCAGCAAGTAATATTTTTAACTTGAGATGGAGACAGATTTACCTCTAATTTGTGTGTGTGTTTGGGCTTCTCATTAGAGATCCAGACCCATGAGGTATATTATTCATCTGTTACCAGGAGGGAAAAAAAGGAGTTCTTGTTTGTGCATGCGTTATTTCACAACAAGCGCTGTCATGTCGCAGCTTGTTTTATGCGAAACTTTGCTGGGAGCACAGAGCAGGCTAATAAAACATGTTTGTGTGCTGGAGGCAGACTGGAAACGCTAGCGACAGACGATGTGTGTTTGCAGTGAAGAGTGAGAATGAGCTAAATGCTCCTCAGCCCACACAGCTTTTTGACAGGAGTCTGCGATGGCGTGCACGTCTCGCCCGCGTTTCGCGCCGCCTAATGCCGTTCTTTATTGCATTACGGTCTGTGTTCATTTGAGAATAATATGTCAGGCTGGGATATAAGCCAATCGGCATACGTTCCCCGCTGCCATTGTCTATTTACTGTGTCTCCCTGAGCTTTCCCTCTGTCTCGCTCTGCCTCTCCCTCTTCCTGACTTCCACTCCCTCGCTCCCTCTTTTGTCTCCGAGCCTCCACATTGCAGCAGGTGTTCACACGTACATATTACATCTCACAGTGAGCCAGTGATGAGAGATAGAGGCATTTCTTAGGTGTGGTGGTGGCATGTTTTTTTTTTAGTTGTCATTTTGTGTGTCTGTGCTACGTTTGGGAGTAAAGTCCCACTTCTGCCCATCTGCTGGTGCTTTAAATATATAGATCGACATGATAGTGATAAAAAAAAAAACACTCATAGAGTCTCCATGTGTCAGCTTGTTGTAATCTGTTTCTGCAAAACAGTCAGATGTGTATATTTAGATATTTTGAATGTCAGTTTTTACATCTCTTTCCTGTAACTATTCAAAACATGTTAAGTGACTCATCATTTTCAGTAAAATGTGATTACCGATCTTATGAAATCTACCCAACCCTTCCCATCTTATAAACCCTTTAAATACTGATCTGAATGTGTGCGGTGAGTCATAAGGTGTGTTTATCTTTGCAACAGGATCATCAGTATTATTATCAGCTGTTTTTTTTTTTTTTTTGTGCAAGAGCGATAAACCAACCAAGCAACCAAACAAGAAGGCAGCTCGAGTCCTCCGTCCTCAGGCGCTCTTGGATGCTTCCGCAGCTCTTGTCTCTCCGCTGCTGAACTTTAAAATGAAGTCACGATTGGCACAAAGTTCTTCCCCGAGCCTCTGTTACATGTGGAAACATGACAAACTGCAGCAGCAAATTACTGTCAAAGCTATTCTAATGTGACCTTTTAAAGAGGAGTTCGCTTATGTTAGAGTTAAGAGAGAAGAAAAAAAAAACGAGAGGAGAGCTATGATCCACTCTGGTCGCTTTGAATTCATCCGTTTCTGAGTCTAAATGTAACTCCTATCGCTTCTCATTTGTCTTTGCTTGGTTCCATTTCGCTGGCCTTTACTGACCGCTGGAACAAATCGGTCTGGGATGATGTAAAAGATAAATAAATGTGGCTATATGACACTCCAATTGTGCGCTCTGCTGGTCTTGAAATACATTTCTGAGTCATGACTGTCCAAGACCATGAATTTGTTCAAGTAAAAAAAAATGAAAAAATCAGTCAGTTTCAAGAGGAGACCAAAACTCAAAAGATATTCTTCACAAGAACAAATTTGATTATGTCTCGTCTCCTGCAGCATGTGTGAGTTAAAGGAATCTCGCTGTCAGGAGAAATGACTGTCACCGCCGAGTTCCAGAGGCGGCTCATCCCTCTGGTTCAGGTGATGCTGGTGCTGAGACGACAGGGTTCACAGAGGAGACAAATCTCACCTTCTGTTCGCCTGTTTATCCTCCAGGCCTCCGTGTCAGTGCGTGTGGCGCTCTCTACTGCCCCTCATTGCACCTTTTTTTTTTTTTTTTGTAATGCAAGGTCTGTTCCTGAGCGACTCTTTTACAAAGCTAAACAAGCATGTGACTGCAGATTTAAGGCAAGAGCATAAACACTTTCTGCACCGTCTGTGTTTTAAGAATCAAATCCACATTTAGGACTTTAACACTTAAGTGGAGTCAGAGTGGTGTTGACAAGGCCCCCCCAAAGCTTGTTTTTTTCCACAGCCTCAGAGTCTAGTTGTGGTCAGGTTGTCACTGCCTCCCTTGTCTCGCTCCCTAATGTGCTTTTCCGCGTCCCTCATTTCCTCCCAACCACTCGTCTGCCTCACACACACCCCGAGCCAATCTCACAAAGGAATGAGGAGGGAGGAATGAGGAGGGAGGAGAGCAAACAAGCTCGTGGTGATGCAGAGAGGGAGGAGTGGTGCGGGACAAAGACGTGGAGATGGAGGAAGGAGGGGAAATGAGGTTGAAACTGAGGGTTGTTGTGCCTCTAGGACGACGTAAACACAGGCCAAAAAACAGTGTGTTTGCTTGCCTACGTGGATGAACATGTGGCTGTGTGCATGTTTTTGTGTTTTTGATGATTGCTTATTATGTGTTTGCATGAGTGCCAGTGTGTTCCTGTGTGTGTGTGTGTGTGTGTGTGTGGCTGGAGCTGTATTCAGTCCTGTGTGTGTGTGTGTGTGTGTGTGTGTGTGTGTGTGTGTGTGTGTGTGCGTGCAGACTCAGCTCTGGCTAGCTCTGCGGCTCATCACACGTTTCAGCCAACTGCTGATTACACAGCACTTGTTTTGTCCTCACTACGTTTCTGTTCTGCGCCCGTTATCAGCCCGGGGAGCCTGCGTAGAATTAGACGGAGAGCTTTGTCTAACACTGTGTTCCTCAAGTCCTCCCTCCTCAGCTGTTTCCTCCGCTGCAGAGGACACCTCTGCTTTCATCTGCTCGAGGCTGAGGCCTCGGCAAACAGTCAGACGTTTGAGTCCTCCCTCATTCCCTTGATCTCTCTCTCTCGGGCTGAAAGCCTGTTTACTCAGCCTCATGACATTATGACAATCAAGAGGAGATCAGTTCCGTTCCACTTCCTGTCTGGAGGCTCCCTGGTGTGCATTTTGGAACTGTTTGTCTTTCAGAGCTACATTCGCCTCGCTGATTCATTAGAGTGTCTTGTTCTGTGACATCAGGCGAGTGTTAGCGGGCCGTGACTTATCGTCTCGATAGGAGATGATGAGTTGACTGATGCTAGCATCACAGTGTCATTTGAAACCAATTGTGTGGAAGCTGATTGCACAAGAGCTTTGGACATTTAACATCTATTTTCCATAATGAGTGTGCGCTGTTAAGTTATTTAGAGTGAAGGACAGGCGGGCTGGGTGTTCCCGCTTCCTGCTTGTCAAAGGAGGAACTGCAGGGTTTTAGAAAAATGGTGACAGGAAGGACGACAGGGAGGAAGATAGCAGGTTTTTATCTCATGTTCAGATGGTTTAGAGATAAACACAGATGGAGAGAAACCTAAGGAATATGTTTGAACTAACCGAACACATTTTCATGACATGCTTTATGTTGTTTGCGTGTGTCTATCAAACACAGCTGATCGGATCAGGAACCATCAGTGTTTACCTTGTAAAATAAATGATCCATCATTTATGGAAAGATCTCGGTCCCAGGAGACCAGGAAGAGCTGAGCTCTGCCCTCAACAAGAATGTCCGGGTTTGTGACGCATGGCAGACGAGAGAGTTTTCTTTTCTATGTGTGCAGCCTCTCGTTTACTCAGTGGGCATCAGAGTAAAAAAACAAGTTCAACAAGTGCACAAATCCAATCAAACCCCCACTTGTTTAAACATCAACTTATCCAAACATTCCTGAGGTGCATTAAATTTGTCTCCTGTCTGAGTCCCTCTCTGCTCTCTCAGCTCTGCAGAGTGGAGAGGCAGTAGCAGCCAAGCGTTGACAGGCACTTCGGATTTTTCTCCACCCCAGCTAGCACATGCAGTACAGTTATCCAGTGGAGTACATGAGCCGAAACAAGCTTTATGTGGTTCAGACTTCACAGCGAGCTCCTGTGTTTGTGTCAGGCTCATAATAAAGTCTAGGAGGAAAACAAGCAGCGAAATAAAGTGTCTCAAGTCCATGAGCCTAAAAAAAAACTTGTCAGCTTTTTAGAGAATCCAAAAATGATTTGGTCGTATTAAATCCCCGTTTCTCTCTTTTTCCTTTCTGCAGGCGCTAGCAGCAAATGCAGGCACAGGGTTTGCCGTGGCCGAGCCGCAGGTGGCGATGTTCTGCGGAAAAATCAACATGCATGTCAACATTCAGACCGGCCGCTGGGAACCCGACCCATCCGGTACCAAGAGCTGCGTAGGAACCAAAGAGGGCGTGCTGCAGTACTGCCAGGAGGTGAGTCACTGCGACACACAAACATGGTCCTATCTTCTTCCTGTCCTCTTTATAGGGGAAGAGACATTTTTCTTACATTTAGACGGGACCAGGCTAGCTGTTTGTTTCCCTGTGTTTGCAGTTTTTTGTGCCAAGCTGAGCTCATCGTCGTTACTTCTTAATTTGGCTCAGTTGTCTTAAAACTTCTGATCTTAGCTTGGAGGAGAAAGCAGATAATCAATCCCCCTCATCTTTCTCTAAAACGCAGTCCACTCTTTGATAAACATAACAACATTAGAGCTCACCTGTGCATCGCCTCGTTCGGCTTCACTGTGTAATTCTATCACTTTAGTGGAGATGATATCTGACTTGTTGAGGTGATATTAGTTCTGCTCGGTAGCTTTACAGAGCACGCAACAAAGAGGAAAATGTGTTACAAAGGTGATTTTAAATGATATCTTCTATGCAGAGTCTAAAAGAGGATGACGGGATAAAATAGTAAATATGTGGACATGCGTTCGGTGAATAGCGTTAAGAGGTGAAGTGGGTAAATGGCTGATGAAGTGTCAGTTCTCTCTCTCTGTGTTTGTTTATGGAGGCTGTTGATCTGTCGCTGAAAGCCGCTCTTATTTACAGTATAGTGGGTGGCATTTGAATTAGCCGACCCGGTGACTGACATTTTCCTCTATCTCCATTTCTTTGCCTTTACAATAGAGCATATGTTCCTCTGTGGCATAGATATCCTCGCTCTTGTTTACTTGTGTGTCTCCTACTGTATTTCCTTCCTCCTATCCCACGAGGCGGCGTTACTGTCATGGTTTATAACGCAGCTGTCCAAGGGAGAGAAAAAAAGCAGGGCTGTATATATCCCGGCAGCTTTCCCCACAAGCTTCAGTTGCATTTATTGATGACATTTTGATGGCATTTGGGGAAAGTGTAAATTGCGTGGTCTTTCATGGCTGAGCAGATGGCACCCAGAGAGTATAAAACATGGATTAAAGGATGCCATTGAAGCTCCACTTATCGCATCTTCTCTCTCTCTCTCTCTCACACATTCACACACCCTCACATTAAAATACACATCTATCATTATTTGATATGCACTCTCTGCTTTCTCTCTCCCAACAGATGTACCCTGAGCTTCAAATCACAAACGTGGTCGAAGCCAACCAGCCAATTCGAATTGAGAACTGGTGCAAGAAGGAGAAGAAGGTGTGCAAAGGCCACGCCCACATCGTGGTGCCTTACAAATGCTTAGGTAAGATTGCGCACTAAAAAAGAGGTTCAAGGACTTTGGAGAACCACTTAGAGAGGGTGGGAATGGCCCTTCATATATAAGATGTTCTGTATCTCCCCCCCCCGCCCCCTCTTCTATGGTAGCTCCTCATACAAACATAGAGAAATGAGAGATTATGATACATCTTAGCCCGAGGCAGGGGGTGACATAGAGCAATATTGGAGTCTGATTCAGTTGACTAATCTTGGCCTTGAGCTGCAGATTGAGCAGATCCCCGACTGGAGGATGAGAGCTAATGTCTCAGAGGGGGTGGGGGGGGGGGGGGGGGGGGGGGGGGGGGGGGGAATGCTTATTATTGCAGGGGAGGAACTGTTGAGCAATAAAACACAATCTTATATCCCCCCTCAGACAGTGGCCGTAAACTCGCTCAGACACACAGGGTCAGCAAGAGGGAGGTCTGTGAGGAGGCCTGCTTTATTACTCCTCCATTTCTCCACTCGCCTGTGCCGTCACACACACCTCCCCCCCCCCCTCTTGTTTCCTGCAGCATCACTGTAATTAGCAGTGGCAACAAGGCCATATCCTAGTTTATGAAATGTCAGATGGAGCCTCAGACTTTTGCAGTCCACACGTCTTTTGTGCTCCCTCCACTGACTCAGACGCAGCGCTCTCTTGCTCCGCTTTGAGGACTGCAGTGACACAGAAGCAGAGTTCTGAAACAAGGCTGCTTTCTGTACTTGTAAAGCTTCGTCAGGAAGGAAAACATCTTTCTCTATGCTGCAAACACTTCCCGGGCACCCTTCCTGTGTTTGAAAATCCTCTTGCTGATTGAGTTGTGCCTCTTTCCATGATGAAAAAGCTATTAGCAGTGCACTGGACTGTGAAATGGGCTACAATTCAAGAGCATTTTTTTTTGGCAAATGCAAGAGGGGAGGCTTGTGGGAAATTCATGGGACAGCAAACAGCACAACTGGAGTGGCTCCGCTCGATGGCTGAGACAAGAATACAGATGAGGGAGGTTTCACATGCAGAATCAGGCTGCCAAACCCCCCCCCCCCCCATTTTGCTCTCATTATACACCCTGATGCTGATTCCCCTCAGACTACTCGACACACCTGATGGCTTCTCTTCTTCACCGTGGCCGACTGTTGCATTCATCAACAAGCCAAGACCTCTCATTATGATTCAGCAACAGTGCCATGACTGCCATTTAATTAAAAAAAACAAACCCATTACCTCCTCTGGAATAATTGAATCGCTTCATTGCTTGTTCTTGCACATTTTTTTTTTTGTCGTCACTGCTAAAGGTCTGCGCACTCATGCCCCCGTCACATCACAAAAGGCCTCTCTGCTGCTCTGCTCGGTGGCAAATGAACGGAGAGACCAGAGGAGACAGATGGAGAAGAGGAGATAAACATAAGGTGTTGGCGAGAAGGAGACTACGGAGAGGGTTTCTGCTTAATTACGTAATGGAGCATGTTAGAGGCTTAATTGGAGGGCTGTGATCATATGCTGCAAGCCACGGCATGACTCTGCTCAGCTCACCGTGCCCTCTCCTCCACAGCCCGTTATTTGTCAGGCCACTCTATCATATCAAAGTGCGATGAAGAGTGCTTTTGAATTATTCATTATTTGTGATGTTCAAATGGTGATCTTGAGAAATGGACATCAGAGGTTCGGGCCTAATATTCATCAGTGTACATTAATTATAGTAGAATCAAAAAAGAAATGAAAAAGACCAAAGGGAGGTGGGCTGTAGCTGGAAGGAAATGATTAAAAGAGCCAGACTAGCACACATGTCAAGTTAATAGGTTTATATGAATAATGCAAAGGGCAAAGGAAGGAGCTCGGGTGTAAAAAAAAAAAAAAAAAGAGAGCGATGGGGTTTTTTTTTTTGCTACATGCCATCTCTCCATGCAGAGACTGAACCACTGAGCCCTCCGTGTTTCCTTGCGTCCAAACAATAGCTCGGCAAATGAATGTGATTTTTTTTGTTCCGTTGCCACACTAATCCCTGCAGCATGATGTCTTTGTCAAACTGGAGGAATATTTCACATGTTTTTTTTTGACTATTATGTCTGAAATGGCGAGGACTGTCAGTGGCAGATGTGTAACTGGGGTGTCGGTTAGTGTGCTGGTCTCAAAACACTCAGTTTCAGGGGAGATATGTGGTGGGATGAAAGAGACCACAGCACCCTCCGAGTGGAAAAAAAAAACATGCAATGAATATCCTTCTGGGTACGACAGATTTGAGACAATAATTCAGAAAGATAATTTATGTTGCTTTATACTTAAAACTGATGAAATGTTATTGCTATCAGCATCTATCAACTGTCACATTGCTTGCAGCCATATTGAGGTAGAGTCTTCTAATGTTTACCTTTGACGCACTCGACTCTTATTTGCTTTGTTTTGTTGAGGAGTGGAATTGAACTATTCACTTTTTACAGACATGATTCATTCTTTGCCCTTCCTGTTGACTAAGCCGTTTTTGATTAGACTTAAGGGCAGGGCACCTGATGACGAGCCCTGATATCATCTGAGGTGCCGAGTCTGGGTGATTGTGAAAGATACAAAGTCAGACTTGTCTCAGAGCGTCACACCTCTGGCTCTATGTACTCCTCTACCTTTTGGAAATGTTTGGAGACGAGTCTGAACTTTGAAACAATAATGTGAATACGTCATTTTTTTGTTATTAGATCAAAGTTCTTAAATGATTGCATTATTCATTTAAAATATGTGAAAGGCAGCTAAAGGGTAGGCTAGGCCGAGTGGCACAGCGCTTATAAGGCTTTATTCTGTGGATGATAAAGTTGTTTTTATGAACTGGAAGTTGAACCCTGGAGTGTGAATGCAAATGTGACCTCTATTATTCATAATTAGCCTCCAGCTTCCTCCTGGGTTAAGTGTCTCCCCCTATTGTAATCCTTTCATGGTGGCACATTAGATTTCTGCCACTTCAGAGGTAAAAGGCATGACGCAGACTTGATTTGATGTGGTATATTCCAAGAACTAATACTGGACAACTCCATCCAGGTTACAAACATCAACATGTTTTTTTTTAATTCTACATGTTTATCAGTTTAAAAAACCTTCAATACTTTAATAACAGCTAAGAAAGACATAGTACTGCTTTAATATGCTTATTAATATAGCTCCTAGTGAAGTGGAGTATTATATACACACTGACTCTTGGCTGCTCTCTGAACATGTTATCTTCATTTTCTGATCTCATACAGATTACTCTAAAATTCAATTACTGCACACTTCCTTTGGAGAATCCCTGAAACAGAATAGCTGTGCCTGTGCTGTCAATGAGCAAACTTGGTTTGGCGCTTAATTGAATTTCCCACCTCTCAGTCCTGACGGTATCATCGGTGCGCCGCGGTGTATTCTTACCTTCACACGCTTTAGATGCCTCTAGTGTAGCCTGGTCTGGATCTGGGGAGGGTATAAGCAAGGGTGTCTGAAAGAACAAAGGTTAAAGGAAAGGAGGATGAGAAGAGTTGGTAGAGAGAGGAGGTCATAGAGAAGGAGGAGTAAACACGCTCACACTGTACACAACTACACACACACACACAGAAAACACACAGCGCAAGAGTGCACAGCTGCTCTCCAAACACCACCATCCATCACCCACTGCAGTGTGCCTGCGTCTGCCCGAGAGCCTCTCTACCTCACAACCAGAGCAACCTGTGAGTATAAGTGCAGGACAAAGATACAGAGAGGTGAAATATAGAGGCAGTGCGAGTGAGTGAATCAGTTAGCATCCAGTGTGCAGGATGTGGAGCAGAGGGTAACTCTGATGCTTTATGCTGAGCGGCCTCACTTTCTCTAATGTCCTCTGGATGCAAAGAGAAGGAGACATCGAAGGGAGGAAGGTGGCCAGAAGACTCCTTTACATTAGCATACGTTTGAATTCAGAAAAATGACTTTACTCTATGACAAAGTGAAGCATTTTTTTCTTTCCAATTATTTAATATAATGAGGTTTTATTTGAAAGAATGAAAACATCAAAGGTGAAAGTTCTCATGCTTCTCGTGTGTTTTTTTTTTTTTATTGCTATATTTGGGGTTACGTGTCTTGCTCAAGGACACATCGGACATGTGGCTGCTCGGGTTGAGATACGACCCACTCTACCGACTGAGTCAAAGCCCCCCCCCCCCCTCCACTATTCATAAAAAAGGCAGGCTATAACAATACATCATGATTTCTATAATAAGTAGAAGTAGTAGTAGTAATCATTTATTTAGGGCACAAGAAAAAACAAAAACATCTTGACTGAAAAGGTGTAGGCTGAAGCTTTATCTTATTACACCTACCCTTATTACAAATCTTATTATTTAAGACACTATACTAGTTTGGTTACAAAAAAACAGAACATATCAGAACAAAATGTGTTCCAGGAATTTCTCCTTTCAAAACAAAGCAAATGAAACAAACAAAAAACATACCAGAAACCCAGTTCTTGCAGTGTTTGAGGCTGGGTCAGCTGCTCTGGAGCTCTCTTTATCAAACAACCAGAAGAATGTGATGTGCTTTGTGACGCTGTTAGCAAGAAGAATCATTCTGCTGAACTGGAAACAAAAAAATCCTCCAGTTTATCAAGCTTTAATGAATGATGTGATGAAGCATTTGCAGTTAGAAAAAATACAATTTACCCTGAGAGGAAAGATAAATATGTTTTACTCAATATGGCAGCCATTTATAGACTACTATAACAAAAACAACCCCATGAAAAAATAATAATTTAGTAAAATCCAGAGCACTAGACATCCTCCAAGTTGTATTATTATTACTATTTAAATCTCTTTTTTTATCTTATTATTATATTTGTTTTTTACTTTATATATCTTATCTTTTTATTTATTTATTATCATTGAGTTTTTTGTGTTGGTTTGAGGTATGAATAAACATGTTTTTTTTTTTTTATCCGTATTTGAAAAAAGAAAAAACCCCAATAAAGGAGTCACACTCACAAAAAAGCAGTATTAATTAACCATAAAGTCTCTAAATTGACATTTTAAAATCTTTCTTTAATTCTAAACCTAAATGTGATCATTTTAAAGACATTGACAGCAGGAAATGTAACGATCTCAGAAGTCTGGACCGAGGGACGTTCAGCGTTTTTGTTATAATACGTTTCAGAATGAATGATGACATGGAAACTGTTATCAAAGTAAAGTACCTGTGCAAATGTACTCTGTCACCTTACACCGGTGGTGTGCACAGGGCATAGCAGCAGGACAACAAGGGTCTGAGGGGGTGTTTGGGGGGTCGCTTTCGGGGGTGTTACTGCTACTCCTGGGCGGAGATGAGAAGCAGCTGCTGAGTCCTCTGCTATTTCCAGCTCTCTCCTCTCCCTATCCTACCCTCTCATTTTCCAAAACACTGCTTTTTCACCCTCTGCCTGCCTCGCCTGACTCACACGAAGCGCTCCAGCAGCTCGGCCTTACACCGAGGTCGTGGCGTACCACTAAATGAGCACTTTTACGACAGCTCCCCGGCCCTCTTTGTGAAACCTCTAGACCCTCTTTTGTGTTTTCGGGCCGCCCATTTCTCAGCCACTCTGATCTGGACTTTACTCTAAACCTTGTGTTCATCTCTTCCTGTCCTCCTTTTCTCCTTCTCTCCGCCTGGCCTTCCATCTGTTTCTGACAGCAGTGTTTTCTACCTGAGCGAACTCGTCACACCGCCAGCCTATCAGCAGTCGCCGTCCTTTTTAATCTTTCTCCTGACCCCTGTGCCATATGCTTACACACGCACATGACTTTCAGCCCGAAACTATTCATAGGTATTCACAAGATGCTTTTCATGTCTTTTTATTTCTGTTCGGCTTGTTCTGTCAGCTCGCCCCATGAATAAAACATGTTCGGATTGAATTCATCAAGCAAATGACATCATTGACTCACAGGAAGAGGCTGGACTGTGTAAAAAGAGTCACAGCATGAAACCTGATTTTCTGCCCTGCCATTTTGATTACAGAGTTACCCGATTTTGGCTGCAGAAAAGGGATGAATCCCTCTCGGTTTTCAGCTGCACAGACAGATGTTCAGGTGTCAAATGTTGTCTCTGTTTAACCACTGTAATGAAATGCAAAGGACCAGGCAGCTTTGAATTATTGAATCATGTCCCGTTTTCTTTTCCTTTTCCTTCTTTTCCTCCTTTCCTTTTTTTAGTCCCGATAGGTGATTTATTGTTTGTAACCATTGCAGTGAAATTATGTGTTTGGCAGATTCTTGGCGCGACTAACAGGCATACTGCTCTGTGTGTGATTTGCCGTTAACAGTGGGCGAGTTTGTGAGCGACGTGCTTCTGGTTCCAGAGAAGTGCAAGTTCTTCCACAAGGAGCGTATGGACATGTGCGTCAGCCATCAGCAGTGGCACGGCGTGGCCAAAGAGGTAAGGGAAGAAATGGCTTCATAGGAAAACAGTGGGAGGCTCAGAGATAGCAGAGCAGTCCTGTGGGGAGAGAAAATACGTCAACTTTTAGAAATTAAATTTAACTCCCTGTCATACTGGTCAGACTTTTATTACTTTCCAATCCTTCCCCTTCATCCCTAATGTCTCTCCACCTGTCTCTGGGAGTCTCACAGGCCCTGTGATCACAGGCTGACAGCAAGCCCTCACATTTCAGCTCCTAATCAGATTAGTGTTGAGGCTGTAATGCAGCTAATCCCCCCCTGGGTAGCTCCAGAGCCGGCCCCTCGAGGGCCACTCTGACCTCAGCAGCGCAGGCAGGCAGTCTGCCACCAGGTTTCTTCCTGCGTCATGCTTTCTGACTCTTACTCTTCCCTGACACTTACTGCTAATGCCTCAACCTGAGAATCGTCTGCAGCCAGAGATAGTGTGACACCCAGAGGCGCAGAGTAACCTGTAGATAACAAATTTGTTACAACCACCCTGTAATAAATCTTATCAGCGGGAATATCGGGGCAAGAAAAATGATCCAAAAACAACTTTGCCGTCCTCGCCAACTGCCACCGAGGAAGTTGTTAAGCAGGGCAGCTAATCCTCGCTGAAGTTTTCTCAGCAGTCATCAGTTACACTGAAGTTTTTACTTCCAGCAACATGAAGCACAGCTTTGTTGAGAAAAATATGTTCTGACTTTTTGAGACTGTGGCTCATTCATCACTTGAGTCGGGTTGTGGTAAAGGAACAAGCTTCAAGATCAGTATGTATTTATCATGCAGGTGGATGTATCTGATACTTTATCAAGTAACTGAGACTTTTTCTATACCACTGTCATTAAATAACACCTGACAGCATCTGTGAGGATGTGTAGCTAGTGTACATCTGATTAGCTTGTTAGAATAAAGAACAAAGAGTGAAGGCATTGAGCATATCATCATCATCATCAACCTTTATTTAAGTTCTCGGAGAGATCTTTGAGGGCGACCCTCATTTTCAATGATGCAGAGAAAACATACATAAATGATAAACAACGAGAAATGAGATAAAGCTACTACAGAAAATAAAATCAATAAGAACAATAAAATATAAACACTAAAATAATTTAAACGCTTGAAATTACTACAGTGATAAATCAGTAATTAAAATCAAATAAAACAGTTACAGTCAGGTATTTGGCGGTTAAAAATAATATTTCTGAAGTGTCCATAAGGGATAAAAGTGCTCAAGTTCGGGTCCTGTTGTAAAATGTTCCAGGAGTTTGCAGCACTAACACTAAAAATGCTTGTACTTGTATCAGTGACAAACAAGGTTTTGAAAGTTATTTACATTCTAACATTGACTCAATCAGGCATTACGTTACAAACAGGGATTTTATCTGACTGTATTTTTCTCAGCTTTATTGCTAGTGCTAGTTATCTAAAGATGTCTGCTGTCAGCTAGCAATAAAACACAAGTCTCTGTG
Source organism: Labrus bergylta (assembly GCF_963930695.1). Taxonomy (NCBI): domain Eukaryota; kingdom Metazoa; phylum Chordata; class Actinopteri; order Labriformes; family Labridae; genus Labrus; species Labrus bergylta. The sequence goes on from NC_089205.1 coordinate 25,690,561, forward strand.
GTGTTTCTTTACTTCTCTCTTTAGAATCTTAAACAACCCAGGAGTCTGTTTCAATCGTTACCTAACTCATGTTATGTGTCATTGCTTCGAGCTACTTTATTTATTTTTTTTTACAATAAAGTACACTTTAAAGTCTTTATGTGATTTTTCACACTTAAATAAAATATAAATCAAGTCTATCCTCTGAAAATAACTCTGTGAGTCATGACTGTCTACAATGGGTGTAACACCCGAGTCCCACTCTCTGTGATGTTTTCAGAGTCCTATCTTCACTTTGTTTACATCGCCCGGACAGCCAGCTGACTCCTCCCCTCGTGTATAAAAGTTGTTTAATTGAGGGACTAGAGAAAAGAAGAATAACATACTGTACTCACTGCTTAACTGTGTTTCTAGATCACGCTCATTTCAGGTAAATTTACATGCAGTGTGAAGATACCAGCATAATAAAGATCACTAGCATTAGCATGCTAACACAACAATGCAGCACGAGTTGTTTTGGTTTCATGCTGGATCAAAAAATCGCATGTAAAGCCTTTAAAGTGTCTCGTGACAGCAGAAAACTGAACTTCTAGATTAATTAAAACGTACACAAACAATTATGTTATGAAGTTGTTTGAAAATTATTTCTTCCTCTTGAAACTTTTGGGGTATATTTGGTCTCAAATCCCAAAAAACAAGAACAAAATCTCTCAATGTAGCGTGTCAACAATGTCATTTGGCGGTAAGTCAGTAAAACTTTACAGTTTCCTCACAGCATGTCTCTAACAAAATGTCACCTTGCCGAAAATGAAATCGACTCCTGGGAGTAGTGAGAGGTCCATAAAGCACAGCAGCTTCATCAATCTGACTCGTTTCATTTTTCGGGCTGTTTCATTCACTTTTTTTTTCTTTTCTTTTTTTTATTACCCCTCCAGGCCTGTTCCAAGAGCTCCATGGTGCTGCACAGCTACGGCATGCTGCTGCCCTGTGGCGTCGACAAGTTCCACGGCACCGAGTACGTGTGCTGCCCCTCCTCTCGCAGCGTGGATGCCGCCCCTCCCTCCCTGCCCTCCCAGGAGGATGACGACGATGAGGAAGAGGAGGTAGAGGATGAGGAGATTGACGAGACCGACCTGGTGGAGGAGGAGGAGGACAGGTGACTGGCTGTAAAATCTGTGGCTGTGTGTGTGGCTGTGTTCATGTCTTTTGAAATATTGTACGGATAATATCCCTTGTGAAGGGGCAGGCTGCACTCGGCCATCTGGATGAATTAAAGTGCTGTGACATTGACCTATGGCAGCTGCTCTGCCTTGTTTGATAAATCACTCCTCTTCCTGGCTTCCACTCCTTCACTCAATCAACCTCCGCTTCCTTCTCCCCCCCCTCTCAGCGAGACACCAGCTGACGAGCAGCCCACACAAAAGGAGGAGCCGGTGGACTTGGACGAGGACGAGGACGAGGAAGACGAGGAGGAGTACCACTATGTGTACGAGGACGAGGAGATGGATAAGGAGGACGAGGAAGAGAAGAAAGAGAGCAACAAAATGTCAGAGAGTGAAGATGAGGAAAAGTCTCTGCAGGAAGTGAAAGGTTTGTAACGAGTTGTTTTAAATCATAATGTTTCATCCCCTCCTCTACCTCTCTCTTTCTCTCATATATTAAACGCTTACATATAACCATACCTTTTTAAACTATTATCAATATTGAGTTAAGCTTGAATCACAGCTGGACTGTATTTAATAAAAGTGTGTCTTTCTCCAGCCCACAGCAGACACTGTGTATTTGTAGATGTTTCTTTTGTCAGGAGTGTTTTTTTTTATGGTAGTTTTCTAGTGTTGATAATCTGAGACTGGAATTAAGTGCTGCCCCTAGTGGCCAGATGATCTAACAAGCTGTCCCCTGGCAGTGGTGTGCACCCTGGAGGCTGAGACCGGCCCCTGTCGTGCCTCTATGCCCCGCTGGCACTTCGACATGAGCCTGAAGAAGTGTGTGCGCTTCATATATGGCGGCTGTGCCGGCAACCGCAACAATTTCGACTCAGAGGATTACTGCATGGCCGTGTGCAAGCGCCTGAGTAAGTCTCACCTGACAAGAGGCCGGTCTGGAAAACAAACACCCCCTTTCTCTCTCTGTTTCTGCTGCAAAACAAACGTAGTTGATTTAATCGACGTAGAGCACCTGATCTGTCGTCCACAGCGTCACTCATCAAATCAACACTTTTTTTACCATGTTATCACCACCACAACAATCCACTAAATTCACTCATTACTCTCTGTTTTATTCTAAAATGATATTATGAACTTGAGTAGATATTTAATTTACAGTGATTTAAATCAAATATTCACATTCAAGAAGCTGATTCATTATTTGTAAGCAGATTATTTCATTATTTTTTAAACTGCGTCACTGAATAAAATCTCCCTTGTTATAAAAGCCCATTAGTACTTTAAAGGCGGATAATAAATAAAGATCTTTATGTTTTTAATCTCAGCACTCACTGGTTGATTAGTTGATTTATTAACCTACGAGTTTATAGGAAAGACGATAACTAAAACAATTACAAAACTATGATTACTTTATGTAGGTCAAGGTTTGATTTGAATAAATTAAATATTTAAAAAAATAAAAACTTTGTAATTGAAAGACATTTTTACCTTATATTAAACCGTTGTTTAATTAAATGTTTAGATTCATGTACTTCTTCACTTATTCAATGTTCAGATGTTCCTGATTTAATATAAACATTTAAAATTCAGTTTTTGTACAGCCGACCAACTTTAAAACATTAAGACATTAAGCGTCTTTGTTTACAAAATTAATAATAAGTTAAGCATGAAAGGATACAATTTTGTTATCTCTACAAAATTGAGATTGAAAGTGTCGGATTTAAAAAAGCAGTTCTTCATTACTCATCTAAAGGGGAAACAAACACAAAGTTTAAAACTACAGAAATACCTGATAGAGTAACACAACATTTCCCTAACAGCTTCATTTAGTGCTGAATTAAACACATGCAGCTTCAAACTTTCTTTACTTTCCATTGTTTTGCCTTTTGTTGTTTTCCTGCCAGTGTTTGCTTTTACCTTTTGTTCATGTTTCTGTTTCTGTCTGCATGTAAACATCCTGATAGTCTGTCTGTCAGCTCACAGAGCACTGCCACCACTTTTGGTTAAACCCACAAACATACGTCAACAAGCACCTCTTTTTCTTTCTTTTTTTTACACCTTTAAAAGGACTTTTTCTTTAATCAGTTTGAACAAAATTCATCGCCGTAACCTATTGTTCTTTTTTAGTATTCAACAAAGATAATGTATTTTTGGAGATGAAGCAGTAAAGAGAATGAACCTTGCGTTTCTTCGATTAACCCCGTGCCTCCTAGTTTTGACGCTGAGGTGAAACGATGAGGTCTCTTCTTGTTTGCAAAAGTCTGGAGCGTTATTGTTTTTTTGCGACTTGCATCGGTGCGGGGAGTGAGTCCTGCGTGACTGTAAAGCGAGGAACCCAGAACAGAGCCCTCTGGCCTGGCCCCGGATGACCCGGCCTTACAACGCAGAGATATTTCCATTAGTGTTTGAGATGCGACCTGTCAGCAGAAAGCCGACGGGAAGAATAAAGAAACTCAAAAGGAAAGACTGTCAGACTCACTTACATTCATCAGAGTTACTAAGGGTGGAAGAACGCCAATGAGAGGAGTGCTTCTGTGACGATATTTGTCCAGCTTCAATCTGCATTCCAACTCTCTATCCCCCCCCCCCTCTCTCTCTCCCTCTCTGTGCCCAGTTTTCTGTCTGTTTTTGTCTCTCTGCCCACCTGTGTCTGCCTGGGTCAGCCCGTCTGGCTCTCTGTTTTTGTCTGTGTCTGTTTGTCTGCCTGGCTGTCAGTTTGCAGCCATGCCTACTCACCATCTGTTTGTGAATTTTTCAGCCATGCCGCCCACTCCTCAGCCCACCGATGATGTGGATATCTACTTCGAGACTCCGGCTGATGACAAAGAGCACAGTCGCTTCCAGAGGGCAAAGGAGCAGCTGGAGATCAGGCACCGCAACCGCATGGAGAGGGTGAGTTCAAGTCAGGACATCATTTCCCTAATTAAAGAAAAATAGTTCTACTTCCATCATAGCAAAAAAAAAAAATCAAACAAAACAAAAATGAAAATGATGCATGGTGATGAAGATTAAATTAACAAGCTAAATAGAAGGTGCTTGTGCTCGGGTCAGGCCAGCTGCTGTGGATCTCTCCAACAAGCGAAATAATAATTATACGCTTTGTGACACAGTTAGCGAGAGGATTAATTTGACTGAATTGAAACAGAAAAACTCACCAGCTCACTTAGCCTGACTGAAAGATGTAATCACATATTTATAATTAGAGAAAACATTTTTTTTTAACTCAATGTGGTTAACTTTTATAGACTATGTCAATTAGACAAACACATGAAGGCTTAAAGTAACATGATAAAAATATAAGAAGTTTAAAAAGGAAAACACGTATGAAGCTTTCTTTATTGATTTTTCTTAAGAAGAAGCATCATGAATAATTAAAATAAAAAAACGTAATTGTCCTTTGCTGTGGTGACCTGCAGCACCTTTTATATGACCTGTCGTTGTTTTGCAATACATTTGAAAAAGATTTTAAGTTATCTTTCGATCCAAATAAGAGCAAGAAGAACATTTAAGTAATTAAAGAAAGAGTAAAGAGATGCTTGAGCGTGTTGGTGTGACGTTGAGAGTGACTGCTGCCAGCAGAGTTTCAGTGCCTGTAAAGTCTCTTATTACTTTATTATTGTAGCTCTCCTCGGGTTTGAACCTTTGAATGAAAGAATACTGCAAAGTGGCAGGTTATATTTCAGAGTCTCTTATCTCTGTGCAAGGACAGGACGTCTCGGTTTAAACCTCTGTGAAATAGAGTCCACCTCTACTTCTTTATTTATCTTAGAGTTCTGGCTAATGAAGAGAATGTGCTTGTAAAATATGAAGTTTTTCATTACAAATGGTTAACACACGTGATCATGGAATCTATTTATTTACTTTTTTCTCACTTCCTCTCGTTGTTGTTCTCCTGTTTTCTGTGGGGTTTGTTTCCTGGCCACTCCTTCTGAGGATCGTAACCCTGAACAGAAAGCTCACTACAGATAACACAAGAGCATTGTGATAATGACAAACTTTAATACAGGGATGGGCGACTTTGGTCACAGCAAGGGGCCACATTCATTTAATTCTCACTGCCAGAGGGCCAAATTGTAGAATACAAAAAACGACTACAGTCAATTATGTCTCAAATTTAAGTCAACATATACCAGTGATCAAATATTATTATGGACATATTTCTGGTTTTCATGATTTCATGGCAGATTTTGTCATGTTTTCTTCATGTTTCCAATTACGGTAATTGATATGTAAAAGTTGAAAGGGCCACGTTTAGGGTTGATGGGGGCCGCATGTGGCCCCCGGGCCGCCACTTGCCCACCCCTGCTTTAATAGAAATAATGGAGGGCGCCAGTAGCCTGGTGGTTAGTCCTAAAAGCCGGTGCCCCAGGTTTGAATCCGACATGTGCCTCCTTTCCCGCATGTCATTCCCAACTCTCTCTCTCTCTCTCTCTCTCTTTCTCTCTCTCTCTCTCTCTCTCTCTCTCTCTCTCTCTCTCTCTCTTGCTCCCAGATTTCTGACTCTATCCGCTGTCCTGGCTCTAAAATAAATTAAAAGACCAAAAATAAAATGATAATAAAAGTGTATAAAAAGAGAGGTTTTCTCTTCCCCTCATAAACAGGATATGTGACTCAGGATATGTTGATCTGTGCTTGTAATTGCTCTATTTTTTTTATGTTGGTAACTTGTTTAATGTGCTGCCGCCTGCCTCGGCCGGGACACTCTTCTAAATGAGATTCTTAATCTCAATCAGGTTTTTCCTGGTTAATGACATTTTAAATCAAAATCAAATAAAAACCACTGTTGCAGGTTTACGCTCTCATTCAGTTGAAGAACTGCCTTGCTGCTGTAGCTTCATGTCCTTATCTGTGTCTCTCTCTCTCTCTCTCTCTCTCTCTCTCTCTCTCTCCAGGTAAGAAAAGAGTGGGAAGAGGCTGATCGCCAGGCTAAGAATCTGCCCAAGGCTGAGAGGCAGACGTTAATCCAGGTAAGACGCTGATCTTGCCCCCCTGGGAGTCCCCCTTTTTGTCCCTTTTGTTTGGGTGAGATATGGCGGCTCATAGGTCCTGGATCCCTCACTCCCCGTGCCATTAAATGTCCCTTCACCCCGGCTGCTCTATCTTTATCACTCTGACGCTAAATTAGAGCACTGTCTGAATGGAGAGACTTGAGTCACCAAGTCCCTTGACAAGCCTGAGAGGCGACATTTGTGAAACCCAGAGCTGCGACACTTGAAAGAGGTCTGGTGGTGCCATTCTGTTTAAAGTGCAGATACATATTTATTTACTTTTATTATTTTGTTTATAGCACTTCCAAGCCATGGTGGAGTCCCTGGAGGAGGAGGCAGCCAGCGAGAAGCAGCAGCTGGTGGAGACTCACCTCGCTAGGGTGGAGGCCATGCTGAATGACCGGCGCCGTCTGGCCCTGGAGAACTACCTGGCTGCCCTGCAGGCCGACCCCCCGAGGGTAAACACCACACACTGACCTTAGGGAGGAAAAGCCTTTTTATCACCTCCTCACCTCGCTCCATCTGTCTTTTTCTTTTTCTTTTTTTCTCCCCTCAGTAGACTTACAAACAAATTCACTCACCGCGCCGGGTCTCCCTCTATTTATGGGCTGTGGCTAATCTCATATCCTGTCAAAAGACCTTCTGCTAACTTGCACTTCATCATGAGGAGAATGGATTACTGCAGCCAGAGAAACACACTTCACAAAATCCTCCATGAGCACAAAGTGAATCACATTTGAACCTACGGCTATAATCCCTGTGTCGTGTTTTTTTTTAATTCCTCTTATCTAATAGTCTTTGATCCTTTTGCCAGCTCTTAGTTTGATACTGTGTTAGAAAGGTACCAGTCGCCCCCCCCCCTGGATCCACCAGCGTTGGGCTTCTTACCCAAAAAATGAAAGAATTTTATTTTCACATTTTCAATCATTTCAACTTTAAGAATATGTCTCGACTCGGGAGCAGCATTTCCTTCATCCTGCTTCAGTTACTCCTCTAAAATTGGTCGTTGCATCATGATGCGGTGTGATGCTATTTCAGAAGGTGCTGCAGAAGATTTGCGACGTGTTATACGCAATTGATTTCTTTTTTTTCATCTCAGATTTGTCAGGAATGTTCTTGAAATCCATCTGGTTAGAGATATGTGGGTTGTGTTGTTTTCCATCTTTAGTAGCACATAGTGTGTTCATGCCAAATAAGAATCAGACTCCTCAACCAGTCTGTTCATATTTTTTCATCTTTGTTATTTGATTTTTTTTAAATCAAATTAAAACTAAAGAAGAGACCAGTAACTCTCACTTCATGAGAGAAGGCTTTTTACCATTTCCTTCCCAGCCATCTTAAGTGAATATTGATATCGGTCCTTGTGTTTTATGTCTTGATTTAATGATTTTTAATTGTACCACACTTCAGTCAACGTATGTTGGTTTAACTGTGCATTATAATTACATTTAGTTTGGATTGATTGATACCACTTCCAAACAAGACAGAAATATTGCATCACATGAATTCCTCTTAGAGTCAGTTTTCTTTGCAGAGCTGGTAACCAGGCTGTGTTTTTAAACCCCCAGTAATACTAACAGACCCTCTCCATCTCACCTCATGTGCCCCTCTCAGCCCCACCGCATCCTGCAAGCCCTGAGGAGGTATGTCCGCGCCGAGAACAAGGACCGCCAGCACACCATCCGCCACTACCAGCACGTCCTGGCTGTGGATCCTGAGAAGGCTGCTCAGATGAAATCACAGGTCTGTTTCTCTCTGTCCTGATTGATGAGTGACTATCAATTGATTTGGTTTGAGTGAAAAGGCCCACTACACATTCTCAGGGGCTAAGATTTATTTTTGGGCTTTTTGTGCCTTTATTGTAGAGATAGGACAGTAGAGATAGGATAGAGCTGGAAATCAAGGGAGAGAGAGAGATTGGGGAATGACATGCAGGAAAGGAGCCACAGGCCAGACCCGAACCCGGGCTGCTCTCTTGGAAGACCACAGCCTCCATACATGGGGCGCGCGCCCAAACCACTGCGCCACCAGCGCCCCCATATTGCTTTTTTTAGTCCAATCATTTAGTCAAACAAAGAGCAGTATCATATCTCCACATCAACGTTTAGCTTTTGTTTGTAAGAATGTGTTTTATTCATGTGTACAGTTAATTCTGCTTAATGGGTGCCTGACCGTTTTTGTATGTTTTCATCCGGCCTTAACGAGCTTCAGCAATGAAGATGTATTCTACTACAGACCGTCAGTAAATCTGAACCCTCGCGTCGAGCCGCTCCAAAAACCTCACACTCTGCCTATCCCTGCTCAGACAGGGGAGGGATAATGAAGTCTCAGCCTGCTCCTCTCTGCCCTGTTTCCAAGTGTGTAGGAGGTAGAAAGAGTGTGCGTTTCTCTGAGTTGAAGCCCAGGAGGAGTTAGTAGGCTTGTTTGACGGAGAGAGAGAGAGAGGGCGTGCGTTTCATTCACTTAAGCTCCAGCCGAAGATTAACATTGCACAGGTCTTGTGTAATGCTGGACTCTGAGCCGCTGCACGGGGATTTGGCTGGAAGCTCCTCTGTTAGATGCACTCGCCTGTGTGTGTGTGCCCGTGCCCTTCGACACCATTTATAGTTATGAGCCACCATTACAGATAGCACAGCAGATGGATGAAACAACACGGTGAAGCAGGGGAAAGGGACCGGAGGCTTGCTATTTAGATGAATTGTTGGATCTTGGAGGCAGCGAGCCTCGGTGCTCAGTCATGGGAAGCTAGTTTCGTTGTCCTTGCACTGTGTTTATTTGTCAAGCTGGATCCTGTGTATTTTTCCCACTCAGCCAACCCTGCCGGAAGTTTAAATCTGACTTTACCATTTTTTTCCAACTCCTCTCATATGTTTATTTGATCTGCAACTTGGAAGTGCATTAAATAAATCCTTTGTAAAAAGAAGGATTTCTTTGCTTTATATAACCGCTATGGGATCACGATTGTTCTCTTTTAATGTGAAAGCCTCAGCAGCTTACCAGAGGTTCCTTGATGCATCAAAAAACATCGAGACATGTAATCTTCATAGCGAGGATTGTTAGTCGAACATGGAACAGGAAGGTGCCACAGGGGCTGCAGCTTGCTCTTAATGGGAAAGGTGCATCATTGCCATCTGTTGCTGGCTCTGGTGCACTGCAGCCATGTGTTGAAAGATTAAAGCAGTCTATCATCATTGTGGGAAATAAACACCAGTTACCTGCCAAGAGCCGGTCAGCTTTGTCTGTGGCGGGTAGCGTTTCATATACTGCCAACCACTTTGGCAGCAGAAAATGTGGAAATATTTTCTCCTCTTTCAACATCATATTGATGTTGAACACAACTGTTTTCAAAACAAAAAAGTTTTGCTTTTTGTTTGATCAGGGAAGTTAGTGTTTTGTTTTTGTATCCACGCTGTTGTATGGGGGTTATCATTGTAGCTGACAGGCAGTAGAGCCTGTCAGGTCGATTCAGAGCCTCCAAACTGATTCGAACATTACGTGCAGCAACTTGTTTCATGTCTGCAAGTTGGCTGGCTGTGAGCGAGTCTGAATAATCATGAGAAAATATGCTCTCTACCACAAAGCGCACAGCTGCCATTTTCCATGACAGCTCCATATAAATATGTAGTTGTTTCAGATGTTTACATTTTGGCCTCCTGGTTTGCTGTTGCTCACAGATTTAAAAAAAAAAAAACATGATTAAATGAAAGTTATGCAAACACAACAGCTCCTTCATCTGCTGCTTTGGGATATTAAAGATACAGACACTTTTCAAATAAGTATTTTTATCTTCTTATAGTCTTTCTGTCACCTCACAAACACGTGTTGTCCTGTCCGATAAGTTGACAAAAATGTGTCACCTCTTCAGCTGCAGTAACTTTCTACTCATTTCATCAAACGCTTTTTTTTTTTTTTTTTTTTTTTTAACTCCAGGTAATGACCCACCTGCGTGTCATCGAGGAGAGGATGAACCAGAGTCTCTCTCTGCTCTACAAAGTTCCTTATGTCGCTGAGGAGATTCAAGATGAAATAGGTGAGTGGTGTTCAGCTGAAAGAAGAAATAAAGTGAAATGATTGTGCACATGATCCGGACAGATAGAGCTAATACATCACATTTGTGCAGACCCTCAATTATGATTATTATTAGTATTATTACAGTTGTTTCAAAAAAGACAGAATCATTTTGCAAACATCAATTTAGGAGGAGACCCATAGACAAGCTTTAGCACTGACTGTGAGAAAAGTGCTGCATTGTTTTCAGTGTGAATCTGTTGAGAGGAATTGATTACAGTCACTGCTCTCTGTATTCAGAGGGGCTTTGCTCTCCAGCTCTTGCTTGAAGAATTCAATTTAAAGCTGCAAACTGCTTTCAGGACAAAGCAGTACAATTTAAGACCGGCAATGCCTGATACCTTTTATTATTATCTTTTTGTTTGCTTTGGCTGATTAAAGAAAGCGTGGCATGTTGTTGCAGCGCAGATTAAAGTGGAGCTGCTTCAGTGACAGAACTGGGTCACAGCTTTCACCATGCAGCATCCTGTTGGGAGATGTGCAGATTTACCCAGAAAATAGCTCTCCGCAAAAAATACTAATTGGTAGTTAGTGGAAATGGGAACAGACATCTCTTGCAGCAGCAGTTGCAGCTCGGTTTTTAAAAGCATGTTAACAGTAATCGGAGCTCATTATTGAAATGTCTCAGCTTGACAGGTGTTAGCATAACCATCCCATGCTTTGTTTATGCCTTTTTTCCTGCAGACGAGCTACTCCAGGAGCAGAAAGCCGACATGGACCAGTTCCTGTCGTCTATTTCTGAATCACAGCCAGATGTCACCGTGTCATCAGAGGAGAGCGTGGAAGTCCCCCTGCCCGAGGGCAAACCCTACCGCCCCTTCCAAGTCACATCCTTGGGGTCCCGGTCAGAACCAGAGGGTGAGCAGCTCCGAGCCTCAGACAGTCACAGAGCAGCATCGTGAACAACACTGTGGCTGTGTGGAGAACAAAAAGGCCATACACACAAATCTTTCTGAAGGACGTTGGTGATGAAGCATGTCAGAACTGTTGAATAGTGAGGGAGGAAAGGTTTACAATGTGTTTTATGGCGATGCGAGTGTGCTGTGAAGCCATGGGTTTGGACTTATCTTTGCCTGCACAGTTCCCTGCGGCCTAGCCCTCAATGCAGCACTACTGAAGTTCAGATAAATGCACAAAGCCTCGGGCTTTGGTGCAGTGCTGGAGCCAAAAGCTTAGGGAGAAAATGAGCCGTTATGGTTCTCGTCTTTATCACGTTGGTGCCAAACAAAAGATTGAATCCTCAAAGGGGAGAAAAAAAAAGTGATGGATGGTTCGCTTCCGGCAAGATGGAAGGCAAATTACAAGTAAATCCCAAAGCAACATTAATACACATGCCAACACCCTAGAGGACTTAGACAGAGCTAGCCAATTTTGAAATGGCTTCCTTTTCTGATTTTGGTTACTTTTCAATTTTATTTTTGGACTCTTCCCTGCTTAACTCTTTTCCTAATCAATTAACACAGCTTGATAATCCTGCCTTTCTCTTTTCACCTAAGTTTTTTCTCTTCTCTCCTTCCCCCTTTTTCTGTTCTCCTTTTTTTTTTCTGTTGTTCATTTCGAATTCCAAGGCGATCTATCAGACTCCCCACGTGCCTTCAAGAAAGGTTGGTGCCTCTGTTGCGTCTTGTTTTTTTCCCCACCTCCTCAACTCCCAAGCCATTTCCATCTACTATTTTTGTTCCACTGCTCTCCTCTCCCCTTGTGTAATTTGGGATCCTCTCTCTCCCACCATTTCTGTTTGTTCAGAAGCCATCTGGTGGTTCATTTTTATATTTTTGTTTGATGACTCACATGGGCTGCGTGGTTGGGGTTTCAGTTGCTTTTTCTGCTTTTCATCATGTGAGGATTATCACCAAATGCTGAATAGAACATTTTTCAGTGGCTTTTTCAAGTCTTTTAGAGATACTGTAAAAGCACAACCAGCTCCCCTCTCAGAGACCCTTGTGTTCGCTGTCATCCTGTCTTTAGTACATTTGTCAAAGCACCTTACTTAATTATTCCCCCACCCAAACCCACACGCTCATTCCCCTCATCAGTCCCCTTCTTCCTGATAGGAGCTGTGTGATTTAGTGGGCCTGTCTCAGGCTCAGTGTTTCTGCTGCTGACCCACAGTCCAATCTAAATTATCCCAATTTGTCCTCCAAGTCTGAGACAGAAAGGTGGTTACGTCACCTGATTTGTCTGATCTGGACTTAACCCTGTGATCTTACTCAGTGAACACGCAGACACTATCCACTAATTGTTGAATATAAATCATATATTGATTTTTTTCTAAATGTACATAAATGTTATCTCCTCCCTCTTGCACTTTGTCCCTCTGTATTCACAGTTTATTTTTTACTACTGCTACTTAGCATCATTTTCTTCATCGATTAATCTGCCCGCGCCTCACTTCACAAATCTATAATCTTAAAAAGGTTAGGAGATAGCAAAAAAGATTTCCAGTCGCTTCAGCACTTTCTGAAATCCATGCAGAATAGAGGTCACATTGTTCCCGTTAGAGGTCACTCCCTTTGTGCTGTGTGTGTTATTGTGTCTGGCTGTGACACAATGTGCACCCTGCAGTACCATCTGATAACCTGCCAGAGTTTCAGACGTCACTTCTTCTGCTTAAAAAAAAGAGGGCTTGTAAACACACATCATTGTCCCTCGCTTAATCCAAAGGCAATTGTTTCTGCTCTTAAGTATTTAGCATGGGATGGCCTAGCTGCTGCTGCAGCAGACAAAAACAGTTAATGCCAGACTGCTGTACATTGTTCAGGATTCAGCCCTCTCTGTCTCACTCACTCTCCCTTCTCTCAGTCTTTGATTAATTCATGGCATATCCGCTGTGTGTATATTAATAGAGTCGACCATCAGTTTAACATGCATATTTGACACTCAGACCCAGTTCTTGGCTTAGCCACTTACCGAAACCCACTGGGTTTTTAAGAAATTATCTTCTGTTCAAATCTCAGTGGGGCTATGTGGGATTTTAGTTTGAAGTGTGTAATACAGGAAACAACATGGCAGAATGAGTCATGGTTCATTTAGTCAATGCATGTAGCTCGATGTTTACAGAGTAACATTAGCTACAACTAAAGCTTCACTGAGAGAGCCTCTATAGAAAATTTGGGGGTCATTGTCATATTGGCTTCACAGTGGACACACACAGAGCTGAATGGAAGAAAGGGCTTTGTTGTCACCAGCGCACTAATGGAGACTGAGGCGACAATTGTGAGAATAAGAGCTGTATAGCTGTGTGCAGCAGCGTTCCACCACCTCTTGTTTGTTTGTGTTTGTGTTTGTGCAGCTCCACTGTTATTGACTGTGCTGTTTCCCCTCCTGCAGGCTCCGCCATGTCTGGGTTAGACGGTCTGATTGGTGCTGAGGAGAGAATCATCAACAGCAAACCTAAGATCAGCAATAATGTGGTAAGAGCTTAATGTCACTCTGTTTTAACTTTCTTACTGCCTGAACTCTTGAACTGAGAGTAGCTTTGTTAAAGCAAAAGAAAAATATGTTTTTTTCATGTATTACATTTTGTTCCCGATCCTACAAAATCTATGAAGTAAAAACTGATTTGCAGGGTTAACTTCATTCCCACAACCTCAGGTCGAGGCAAATGTGCCGATTTGTTGAAATTGATGAGTACATACGGCGCTCTTAACGTAGCACTCTTAAGTTCAGCTTCTAATGAGCCAGATAATTCCGGTAACTATGTTGTCATAGTTACGGCTATTTCACACTGGGCTATTTGCGTTTCTCTCTTTGGCCTCTGACAACCATCCCTCATTCAGATCAACGCCACACTTTGTGCTGCAGTCATCGCATGCTACTTCTCCTCTGCCAGACACACCATTGCTTCCATGGAGTTTTCAAACCGTTCTTGGCTGATGAATGTTTGCTGTCTTTTTGCATGCTAATCCAACACTGACTGCAAAGCTGTGTGTGTGTGTGATAAATCATGCAAGTTTCTGACTGCCTGCATGTTTCTTTTTTGAAATGCTAGTCTTCTAAGATGGAGCAATCTGAGGTTATGAAAATAAATGGTGGCGACACCTAAACATTTCCTTTTTCTGACTATCCTTTGTGAGAAACAGACTCTGGACTGCTCTGTCTCTACATACTGCAGATTTTGTTTCAGCCTCCTGAACACGCCCTCTTTTACTCACAGCGCTTCTTCTTCTTCAGATTAGAGGTCTCAGTAACGAGTGGTTTATAGTTTGTTTAGGAAAGACATGTAACTGTGTGCCTAGAAAAGTCTGTTGTCGATGCTTGCAAACCCCCCCTCCCCCCCTCCCTCCCTCTCTCCTTCCAGTTTGTACAAGACAGCATCAAGTATACCATCACCCAAACACAGATAATCCTTACAGTTGACTTGGCTGCACATCGCCTGCCTGTCTCTCTCCTTTCTCTCTCTCTCTATCTATCTCACTCACACACACACACACGATCTCACACACACATTGTGGTGAGAGTAACCTGGGCTCCCCTGTCTGTGTTGACAGGTGATTGATGAGTCTCTGGATGTTAAAGAAGTGGTTTACAGTGCAGAGAGAGTCAGCGTTATGCATGATGATGAGCTGGTGAGTATAGCGGCGCCCTCCACTGGGCTTCCTGGGGAACTGTAGTTTATCTGTAGTGGGGGACCAGATTAAAGGCGGAGGGAGTGTGGGAGTGTGCAGAGATACCCGTTCTGCAGTGATTACTACGTCAAAGAAAAAAAAACACAGCTTTGGCAAAAAACCCTGAAGCCCCTTTTTTTTTAGATTTCTGTTCAGACTAATATGTTTTGGTTATTTATGCATGAGTGCATGTTTTGTTTTGTGAATGTATCAGAATGTACACATTGGAAATCTGGGTTCATATTATGAATGGGAATCCACACAAACTGAGAGTGCTCCGTTTATGTGTGTGAATGAGCAGTAAGCAGAATCCTCAGGGATTGTCTACATATGAGTAGTCTGTGTCATATGTGCCACGTTACATTGTGAAGATGAACATAGGCGACTGTGATTGTGTTTTTATATTGAACCGACAAAGTTATTACACAATCTTTTCACAAAGACATACATCATGCATGTGTACACACCATTCACTACTGGATCATGTCTTAATGCCGACAGGGATGTTGTCCCTGCTTCACTGTGGTTTAATAAGATAACACAAGAAGAGGGGTGCATCGTTCCCCATTTCAAAGCTATTCTTGATTAAGATCGATATCTAAAAGTGATATTTTTTTTACGATCAAGGCTCGGCTGAGTTGAAATCAAACTACCTTTTACCTGCATAGTTGGAAGAACCCACCTCCAATAGTCACAAATCAGTTTCCTGGAAATACAAGTTTATGTTTGAATTGAGGTTCTTCTATTTATGAACACAGATGCTCCTAATTTATCTTTTCATAATGACTATTGATTATTACAACAATTTCCTCTCAGCCTCCTCTGTGTGGAAACACAGAATTCAGCAAATAAGACGTATTGATCAGGGCAAGAAGCAAATGCTTGCTTCACCTTTTCCAACCTTGTGTGTTTGCATTAGAGTGATGCTTACACTCTAAACACCAGAGGAGACTTTATGTTACGTTAAGTAGTCTTTAAAGTCTTTATATGCGATTTTTAACACTTAAATATAATATAAAGTCTATCCTCTGAAAATAACTCTGTGAGTCATGACTGTCTACAATGGGTGTAACACCCGAGTCCCACTGTCTGTGATGTTTTCAGAGTTTCAGAGTCCTATCTTCACTTTGTTTACATCGCCAGGACGGCCGGTTGACTCCTCCCCTCGTGTATAAAAGTTGTTTAATTGAGGGACTAGAGAAAAGAAGAATAACATACTGTACTCACTGCTTAACTGTGTTTCTAGATCACGCTCATTTCAGGTAAATTTACATTTTGGTTATTTTGGTTTCATGCTGGTGCTCAAGGGGCGACATCTGCTGGATCCAAAAATCGCATATAAAGCCTTTAATGAAAACATGATTATTGGTTATAAACTAAAGAATATTAGGGGGGAAAACAAGGTTGAATATTTAAATAGTTTTTGTTTTAATACAGTCAAAACAAGGTTGAATATTTAAATAGTTTTTGTTTTAATACAGTCCTGATCACATGATGATGCAGTATTTTTACCATGCACTCATTATTACTGCAAAGAGAACAATGCTTAGCTGTGCATGTACAGTCTCCTCACCGCTCCTCGCTCTGTCTTCCCTCTCACCTGTTCTACCTGTCAGGAGTCGTACCGCCCCCTGGGAGAGGACTTCAGCTTCGGCAGCAGCGCACTTATTGGCTTGCTGGTAATCGCAGTGGCCATAGCAACCGTGATTGTGATCAGTCTGGTGCTTTTGAGGAAGAGGCAATATGGCACCATCAGTCACGGCATCGTGGAGGTACGTCACCTGATATTTGGAGGGGATTGTGAATCACACACACACACACACACACACACACACACACACACACACACACACACACACACACACACACACACACACACACACACACACACACACACACACACACACACACACACACACACACACACACACACACACACACACCTCTCCTCTAAACGTAGTGCCATCAATCTTATCTAAAGTGTCAGATTTAGATTATTAGCATCTCCTATGGAAATGAAGTCTCGGCAAATGCGAAGGGAAATTAGATTGAATGTCCCTGTGGTATTTGAATACGACACACGCAGCATGTTTTTCCCTCTGGAGGCGAGTTGCCCTTGTTGAGGTCAGCCATCATGAGTGCCGTGTGTTTGTCTTAACAGGTTGACCCCATGCTGACACCAGAGGAGCGCCACCTCAGCAAGATGCAGAATCATGGCTACGAAAACCCCACCTACAAATACCTGGAGCAGATGCAGGTCTAACCAGAGCCGACAGGGGGCGCTGAGGGGGAAACATACTACTGACCAATAACATATGCTATTGTTAAAATCATTTGCATACATCCAAACTCCATTTTTCTGGTTTGTTCAAAACAATCCTTAAATAATGCTACTACTTCTACTACTGCTACTGTACTATAGAGCTCTTTTTTTGATCATTTTCATTTGAATAAGGTGATGTATCTGCCATGTTGCATTATGGAAAAATGTGATTCTGCAGATTTTTATGTAATTATGAATACAGCTTTCTCCGATTCAAGATGTATAACATTTCTTCAGACATTTTCTTTATTTTTAAAAAGTGGACAGCAAATCAAACCGTTATTGAAAATGTTCTTGAGTAGCCATCATTAAACTGGCATACCAGACACCTAGCCTTAGGGCGCCATCATGCAAAGTGTCCTCCCTGCAGTTACTGATGGCTTTCTCTCAAAGAGTTGGTGTTTTATTTTGTTCTTTTTTTTTTCCTCTCAATAAATTGCTTGTATATGAAGGTTCTTTGTACCTAATTAAAATGTATAGTGAACGACAAATGAGAAAAAAATGAAACCATGGACTATTTTACTTTCTGTTCTTTGTTATTATAACAGACAAAATATACATATGCAGTTTAAATATATATAAAGTAGATGTTTTTATTCCACCTTGTCTCCCAGGTAGGAGGTAATCAGTTGGTTTAGGGGTTCTTCGCTCGGTGGTCATGATTTGTGTTTGCAGGAGCCCAGTCAGATGGAGGTAAAGGTGTGCACAGACCCCCAGCTCAAACACATCACACAAAAACCTACTCTGTACCCTGTGAATGTTGTAACCAATCCCCTTTTACACACACAAATACAACCTTTCATCCACAGGGATCAGAATAAACTAATGGACAAAGTAATGCCTATTGAGATGTGTTACATAGTTGAATGTATTGTGGAAGCCTTTTTTTTCCATACTATGTACCAGGTTGTTATGTGGCTTTCTTTTAAATACACTTGTCATAAACATTGTGACAGCGGGCGGTGGCATGCCCCCACCGACAAACAATTTTTGTTGTTTTCTGTTTTGTTTTTTTCTTCATTGTGTTTGTTTTTACTCATCTGAAGCAACAATAAAACTACAACAAGCACCATACTGCTACTTACAAATAACACTTTGGGGATATTGTATTCACACATTACTGTAGCGACTATTGACTTAAAGAGTAGAACATCCTGATGGATCAAAACAGGACCGGCCCGAGGCTCAGCTGAAACAAGAAGCTGCCCCAGTAGAGTGAAAATGTACCCAAACTCAATGGATTCGGTGGTGCATTATCTAACGCCAAACAAAGCTCATTCTTAACCTAAATATGCCAACTTGAAAATGAAATAGATCATTTTAGTGGGTACTAAAACTGTCTTTAATATTTGGGGGGAAGTATAAGGAAATGTTGCGACCTGGACTTTGGGCGGTTTTCATTCCCTGAAAAGCCTGGGCCGGCCCTGAATGAAAGCCAGTTGAAGACAATATGGAGCTGGAGGGCTGTGCAGGCAGACAGAGACGCAGGAAGACGAGGCTTGGAGAGCTGGTTTTTGAGAAAAAAAAATATAGCTTGTGTATTTTTACAGGTGGAGAAAGACACAAACTGAATCCTAGAGTCCTCTTTTCTCTCTCTCTCTCTTAGTATTGTCTTTGTATGCCTGTATAGTTGATGTTGCAATCATGGCTTTTTTTTCTGAAGGAATACCTGTGGTGTGCATTGTTCTTTATGAAATGATATGATGATATATATTTTTAAGTTTGTTTTCTATTTTTTTTTTCTCTTCCTGTGACAGTATCTCTGTATGTGACTGTCTCACTATGCACCCAAACGGCTTCAATCTTGTAACTGCCTGCTTGATTGTGGGAGGGGAATGGGAACTAATAGAATATGCATATTAGTGATTTTAAAATAATTGATTGACACCAGTGGAAACCGGTTTATGGTTACAGGGGGAATACACATCAATAAACTCACAACTTCCATATGGATATGTCGTTTTTATGGATGGACGGATGGATGGATGGATAGAATATCATAAATTGACCAGTCCTGTGCTCTCACGGCTCAATAAATAGATAAAAGTTTTGTAGAAATTATTAGATAAAATATAATAAATATCAAATAATTGGGGTCTGCAGTTGCTCAGTCTGTGGGGACCTGGGTTGAGATCCGGATGGGTCGGCAGTTCAAGTCCCGGTGTTGACCAGGTCTGGAAATGAATCTGGTAGCTGGAGAGGTGCCAGTTAACTGCCTTGGCACTGCCGAGGTGCCTTTGAGCAAGACACTGAATCCTCAGGAATGTGCATGTGTGTGTGTGAGCCCGAGTTTGTTGCATGGTAAACAACAGAATGTAAAATTGAATTTCCCCTCTCGGGGTTAATGAAGTGTAGGCTATCTTCCAGGGGCGGATCTAGAAGTGTGGCAGGCCACCCACAATTTGTGGCTGGTATAAAAAAAATGCAGCGCAAACGATGCTTCCCACACCTTTCTGTCTGCTCTGTTCCATTCAGCGTCTCTGTGCCGCCCCTATCTCTTTAACCCCGACTGAAGGACAGGATGAAGTCTCAGCCTTCAGCATTCATGGTCTGCCCGAAAAATACACACATAAGTCTCTTTGAATTCTTCCATACAGAAGAGGATTAGAACCACTGGAGAAAAAAAAATTTGATCTGACTTTTTTTATTATTATTCTGACTTTAATCTCAAATTTTGGCCCTAATCCTCTTCCGTAGGTTCCAAAACACTAGTTAGTAAGAGGTTAGACAAAGAAAGAGAGATGACAGAGACTAGCAGCATACTGTTCCAGGTAAAAACTGCAGACACGTGTGTGCTTTTAATGTAGCCTATTTAAAATGTAGCCTATATGATATTAGACATAATATCACTAACTAATGATAACATAAAATAAAATAATTAATAATAATTAAAGCTTAAATTAAAATCTAATCATTAAATGTTTAATTATAGCCTGCCACGTTTGCATCAAATGTGAAATAAACATCTCAAATTATTTTAAATTATTAAAATGAGAATGTTAAACTGCCCAGAGAGCAGAAAAGTATCAAAGCAGAGGTAAATTATCCAGATCCTTCCATTGGAAGGACCCCTAACTCCCCATAGAGGTTCAAGACCCTCAAAAAGGAATACTTTAATTTCAACCTAATTGTAGTAAACAGTTCTGATCAATGAAAAAGTGGATTGTGTGGTAACGTGACGTAAACAATTTGTCACCAATAGTGTGATGAGCATACAGGCTACATATTCTTATTTTAAGTTACACCTAGCCTGTATGTTTGAGGTAATACTCTTGAAATAAGTTATGACCAGTATGTTGTGTGTGTTCATTAATAATTTACATCTGGGACTGAAGCTTTGTTAACAAAGAAAAAAAGATGTAGGCTATCAAATTATTTCTGTTAACAAGCTGTTTGATTTTCAATGATTAACTTATGAAGCCCAGCAGATCATTACATTCTCTAAAATGATTGTTGTGAAATGTTGAAATATACCCCTCATATAGACCGAGGGGCTTACCCTCAGACGTGGGCGTCCTGTTTACTCAAACAGAAACTGATGTCTCATCAGTCGTGAATTGAGTCATCATGGTGGTATCACACAAACACATCTGCGATATGATCACAAGACTGATACTAAAAAATAGACTGCACCCCTAAGGTTTTAAAAATGTATTTTAAAACAACATGTTTTCTAATTTTACAATAAGTGCGTGGAAATGGGTCCAGGCTAAAATGGCCACAGCAGCTTCAAAACACAACAACTAAATGTATCGCTAAATACCTATTCGTAAGATAATTAAGTTAATACTGTGTTTTATTGTTTTTAAAACATTCTGTAGTCATTTTCAGATCAAACATAACGTAAACTTCATCTATAAAACATACCTCACCTGTGGCAGGTAAACAGGAAGTCGCCACAGGTGTATTCGGGGTGGAGACACGCCTGCAGAAACCCGAAGATCCCGGAAAATAGTTTCCTGAGTTTCCCTCCGTCAGGAATCACACGGTCTAGGTAGGCGACATTGTCCAGGGCAGGTAGACAGTTGTGAACACCTCGACCTGAGAAGAGCCTTCTTTTCTAAACTCCAGGAGAAGTTTCTCTCCTGTTAGATCTCACCTGCGTGGAGTTCTTTTATTTTGTGCGAGCAGGTTGAATTTACAAGCAGACGGATTTGTGTCTTTACGACCAGGCCTTCAGTTTCACCTCGACAAACAGCCTGTGGGCGGCTTACAACAACTTCTACAAGTCAAAGAAATAATCAAGAAGAGGAGACGTTTTTTTTTGGGGGGGAAAGGAGTGGTTCAGGTGTTTTTGGTATTTTTTGTGTTAATTTGAGCAGTCTTGTCCTGCATTGACCCCTGATGGAGTACATGGACAGTGGACTGAGATACACCCCGAAGTCGGTAAGAATCTTATCCTCTGTTAAGCCCAAACATTTTCAATCCAATTAACTTCATTTGATCATTTTATGTTTGGTCTTTAGGTTTCTAATGTTATCTGGATGACACAGATGTTGATTTGTTAACGTTGGTGTGTACTTATTGGGACAGTTGAAAGCATCAGATTGAAAGTGACCTTAACTGCTTCAAAGACAAAAGAAATAAGTGGGTTATAGGTTCATGAACCTGCATACCTATCGAAAACCTGTCAGACATGAAATAGAAAGAGGACCTGTGTTTTCATTCCACACACAGACCTACATAGAACACTTGAGAGGGTGTAATGATCTGCAGCCAAACGGGCTGCTCTATCAACACCACATCGGTTTGCATAAGGACTAACACAACAACACAATAACAAGTCAAGTGTTACATTTGTATATACAAGGGCTTCAAATGTGTTCCAGAATAAAACAAGTTTTTGAGATCTCATCTAAACAAACATGCCTTTAGAGGATGCACCAGCCGATGACCTTGTTTCAAAGAAGTTAGGACATTAAAACAGAGGTTACTTCCCCAGTGCATTAATACATAAGAACATACTCAATAACCGGCTCAAACTCTGTGGAAAAGCTCCTTAGAATGCAGACTTTGCATCATATTGTTCGGTGATTCCTCACAAAATAACCATGTGGAAACCTCCCTGAGCTCCATCAGAGAAGGTTGGGAATCAACGACCTCGAAGGGCTGACACCTGAATTCCTCCTGGTTCCTCTGCCCTGTTGCAACTTGTTCACTTGAGTCCTACATTTTGAGATGACTCCCCAACGTCACAGTTTTGTGATGTATAGGCTATACAGTGCCCTTCAGTCTCAGAGAATCTGAGAATCTGTCCTCCAGGGCACACTTGATCAGGTCTGAAGTCGTGTTGCTATGCTAGTTTAGCATGTGTAGATCAATGATCTCTGCTGATAAGTAACACTTAATGATTACGTGATTTATATTCAGATTCACACTTTTGTTTTTCACGAGAATAATCAGAAAATCACTATTAGAGACGAACACATTAAGGAGCTGATCAGCTGTATATTAAATGTATTTCCCTTTTAATAGTAACTTTTCAAAATCAACCCAGACAGTGAATCCATAATGCGTGAAACATTTGGTTAAATAACATGATGGAGCAAAATCTGCACAATGGCTTTAAATGATCAATAACATGGCATGGCCTGCTCTTAAGATGATCACAATTCTGTCCAGCACTAAGTTTTAATGCTGGAGTTGTTTCCCTATCCTAGGTAATTCATTCCTCACATATCAAGTGTGTCAGATTTATACATATATAAAGTGTTGCCCGTGTTTTTTTTTTAAACATTTCAACAGAGTCATAGATCTGCAGATTGAGCCCTATAAGCTGCGTATAGCTCTTAAAGTTACAGGCACACTTATCAATGCACACAATCTAAAGTTTTAGCGACGTCTTTCAAATTGAAACGATTACAAGTTTGTAAAATCTAAATTTTGTAATGCGTTAAAGTAGTTCAGTGTTTCATTGACCTTTTTTTTTTAATGTTATACTACAGCAAGCATTTGAGGGAAAAAAAGAACTTGTTGTGTTCCTCTTCAGCTCTGTGAGTGGTTTGCTCCCAGCAGGTTTGACAGGATTCTGTTTGCTGAAACCTTTGTACTCCCTCCCCCCTCTCTACCTGCCTCTTAAATGTAATCACCGAGCTGAGTCATGCATGAAGTCCCCTTCTCATTCATTAACAGTGCCAACTGTGAAACTGTGTTTCTGTATTTTTATTTTGAGATTATCATTTTTTTTAAAGTTCAGATTTTGTTCCGTTGACAAGCTATTTTTTTTATAGAGCAGCTTCTTTTGTCTTATTCTAATCCCTATTTTAGTGAGTCACCACAGACCTGGACATTCCTATAATATGCATGTACCTACTTGTTGTCTGCAGCTGTCACTGTTCTCTGTTGATTATCTACTTCGATAATGAACAAACAGCTACGTCTGTCTTAAAGCACAAATACAGTCAACAACTCTGCTGAAGAATCATCGTTGTTGAAGAAGTTCTTGACGCTTTATTTTCACCATGGTTTTATCTTCCTGTGAAATGCTTTTCATGAACTATTTGGAATTTATTGTTGATGTGATATAAGCCTTTAAGTTGTATTTATTTGTATCCATTTAACCATAATACTATGCTTCTGTTTCCTAGGACAAAGACTGGGACACCTCTGTCCAGTTCCTGCCAGCTTCAGATAACAAAAAGCTTGAGAAGAAAAAGGGTCCGGGGAAAGTTGGGGCTGTGATTGGAGTGGTGGTCTTCGCTGCGGTTATTGCTCTTATGACCGGACTGCTGGTCTGGCATTTCCACTGTAAGAACCCTTTCTGTTCTACTCAAATGATTAATAAGGCAGAATGGCACAAACTTAACTTAAACTGAAGCAGTGATACTAAGATGGGTAATGTCATTCAACTGATTAAAAGGACGTTGGATGAATATATTCGAGCGGCTAGCCTTCTTTGTCAACACCTTTTATATGTATCGTTCTTAGTAGAGGAGGAGGACTCAAAGAGCAGATTCCTCCACCAATGCACAATTCTCTAAATTTGTTTTAAAAATAAAAAAGGTGTTTATTTTCTGAAATTATTATTTTTTTTTTTATCCAAGCTAGTGCTGTGAAGGTTAATTAAAAAGTGTTTTTATTGTTGAGACAGTTTTCAGAAATTCAAAGTTAGATCTAAAAACAACTGGACTGGTTGAAGATCTTACACCTCTCAGAGGTGAAACGTCTTCAAGATCAATCAACCAGTCCAGATGCCTTTCGATCTAACTTTGAATTTTCCATGAACTGGAGGACTGAGAACCTCAGACGACAGTTTTGAGATATCTTGATGACAAACAAAATCCTGACTTCTTTGTTGAAGATAAAGACGAGAGAACTTTTATTTTTTTTTTTACTTTGGTGTCACTTCTATCTTCCTTCTAAAATACTTAAATACATAAGCATAACATGGTTTAATAGACTATATGATTGTAGAAAAAGACTCAATTCCTTTATGATAGAAAACTAGAAAAAGCGATTAAAAGCTATTGAAAAACCATTTAGATGGAGCACATTTTAAATTCCACATTAAGGATGACGAAACACTTACATCTCACCTCACACAACCTTTTTGTGATTTGAGCCAAATATGAAATGTTGGTGTTTTGTCCTCCTTAACCTGGAACTTGAGATGTGCTCAAGAAACTTCAGCTGAGCACTCGACAGAGAATCCTCATGAAGTGCAACCTCCCCCTTCAAGTGAGAGATTAAAGCCAGTCTCTTTCGCTGTCCTATCCAATAACGGCAAAAAGGCCAAATATAACTTGCATATATATTTGTTAGAATCAAAAAATGGACAAAGAAAAATGAAGGTCAAAACGTGACAAAAGTTTGTGCAGTAAGATATCTTCGGTCTTTTCTGTGTGTTTCTGCAGTCCGTAAAGATGTGCGGGTCAAGAAGATGTACAGCGGCTCCATGCGGATCACCAACCAGGTCTTTGAAGACGCCTACGAGAACGCCAACAGCTCTGAGTTCAAGGCACTGGCTGAGCAGGTGACTTCCCAGGTAAGAGAATACATTTGCCTGCATGTCAACCATTGCATTTTATCTTTTTGAAAAAGCCTTCATTCATACTGTTTTTGTGTTTTCTCCTCTCTGTTTCAGCTTAAAGTCATCTACTCTAAAAGTCCACAGTTGTCCAAATACTATGTTGGTTCTATCGTCCAGGCTTTCAGGTACGCCTTTGAAAACTGCAGTTATGAGTTGTTAATAACAAACTTCAGTTAAACAGATTCATTAAATGCATGTTGGAGGATATCTAGGCTGTTGGTTAACGGGGACTTAAACATTTCCCTGCCTAAATGTTTTTGTTTTGATCCACATCTAATCAGTTTATTTTGTTGTGTCATTGCTCCTAGTGAAGGTAGTGTTATTGCCTACTACCTGTCTGAGTTCAGCGTCCCGGCTGGCCAGGGTGCAGCTGTGGACAAAGCCATGTCTTCAATGGACAAGCTAGTGGACAAAGAGCAGCGCTCCCTGCACAGACCAAGCAACACTCTGGTCTTTGATGATGTGGTGTCTTCAGGTAGGCTCAGAGCAACTCTTAACTCACGCTTGTGATCTGTCATTTTCATGTTCTGTCTTTGCACTTTTGTCAACAACCTCATCTAATGTTTGTTTGTGTTGTTTTCTTCTCACAGCACTTGATGCACGATTGACTTCAACAACATTTAGCAGTAAGTGCTTTACCTGTAGTCACCATTTGTTTAACTAGTTTTATCTTTTACAAGTCATCCATATAAGCAACAAAACTTCTGCTTCTCATAAAGTTCATGGGATTCTAACCGCATCATACCCTGCAGGAGTGAACTATTTAGTCATTTATATTCTACAGAATACAACATCCTGACTTTCACTTTGAACATGTCACATTTTAGCATACTTTTCTGGTTGTTGTCCTCAAAGTGGAATGAGAAATGTAATACTGGGAGTGTACATTGCTGCAACACATTGCATCTCTTTTTTGGCAAAGGCCTCATTGTGAATTATTTACCTTCAGCGTAATTTATTATCATTTTCATTAAAGGTAGAGGGATTAAGTACAAATAATAGACGGTGTTAACAATGTGATGGTTGTTTTAAATTGCACATTTGCTAATTTAATATAGTAAAATAAGTTTGTAAACATGACATGATTAAATTTCAGATTCTTCTGTTGGTTTTCACTGAACACCTTCTGAAATCCTTGTTTTTTTTTTTGTGTCAGATTTTTTCAACTTTGCAGAACATGCAAGGACCAATACAATTGACCAGATCCAGTCCCCTGGCTTCCCTGACGTTTCTTATCCCAGCAACACCTTTATCCAGTGGCGGCTGAGAGCAGACCACAACCACGTCATCAAGCTCGACTTCGACACGATGAATCTGGAAGAAGACTGCAAGAAGGACTTTGTCAAAATCTACGACTCCTTGGCGGCTATTGAGAGCCGCGTTATGGAAGAGTGAGTTTCCCCATGATTCAAACTTAAGCTGCATGCAGATAATTAACCCACTGTAGAGAACGTTATCTTGTATGTAAGGCCCTCTACTGGTCAAATGGGTCACTTCTGTTGAAGCCTTTTTACTGAGCATAAAAGTCCACTTGCCACTCAACGTGTGGATGTAGCTTCCTAAAATAAAAAAAACAAGACTAACGTCCAAATGTTGCAAATCAGAAGGAAGTTTAAGATTATGATAAAACCAGAAAATCTACATGCAGTCAGAAAGCAACTGGGTCCTTAAAAAAGAAACATCCGAGTGTGATAAAATCATTTGCGACATTCTTGTACAGGAGAGATAAGACTCTTTAAAAGTAGGGCACTGTGTAAGTGACCTAAATCCACATCGAATGTTAAGAGGCACAGGGGTAGGATTTTGTTTTTAGCTTTTTAGGTATTATTGAACTGAATCCATGTCGATCCATCAAGCTTAAAGAGAAAAGTCTGATGCACTTTGTTTAAGCAGCCACACAGGGATTCCCCACCAGCTTGAGTCTACAAAGAACATGAACATTTAAATGACCTTGAGTTGTAACCAGCAGATCAGGAAACAAGGCATGGTGTATTTCATTTGTTTTTCTCCCAACAGGATGTGTGGGTACTACTCACCGAGTGAACCACTGACCTTCATTTCTTCGAGGAATGTCATGCTGGTGACAATGGTCACAAATGACGAGAAGAACTTCCCAGGTTTTAGAGCTCAAGTGTCACAAGTCAAACGTGGAAGTAAAGGTAGGGCTGTCGGCCACTTGAGCCTCTCTGTCAGGAGCAACATTATGCATGCTGATATCTAACAGTTACACATTTTCTCTTTTTAAAAGGTACTACATGTGGTGGCCAGCTTACAGGTGAAAAAGGAAGCTTCACATCCCCTAACTTCCCAAATTACTATCCTCCTCGGACTCTTTGTGAGTGGACGATCACGGTGAGATGTCTGCATTCAATCAACACAATATAATGCCATATCAAGGTCTGTTTCTGTTTTTGATCCCCAAAAGATCTCATTTCACCATGTTAAGCAGTTCTTTTTTCTCTTCTCTGTCGATCATTTAAGGTCCCTGATCGTAAGGTCGTGAAGCTGACGTTCAAAAAGTTCCTCTTGTCCGAGCCCGGGCAGGAAAACAGGAAGGACTGTTCCAAAGACTTTGTGGAGATCAATGGAAAGAAGTGAGTCCATTTCTGTGTGTATTAAACTAAAAAAGGAGTTACATAACAGGTCAGACGTGTCACTGGTTCTCGCGTCTTCTCCCCAGGTTTTGTGGGGAACAGCCTGATGGAACGGTGACTGAAACCAGTGTGACCAACAAAATGGAGGTGAGATTTCGCTCGGATTCCTCCTATGTGGACCGAGGTTTTGATGCAGAGTTTGAGGCCGTTGACGTCACAGACCGTAAGTGACTCTGTTTTTTTACACAGATGATAATTATTTCTTAAAAAATTAAGCAAGTTCATCAAATACCAATCCTGCCCTCCACAGCTTGTCCAAAGCAGTTCCAGTGCAGGAATCAGCGCTGTGTTAAGTTGGATCTCAAGTGTGACGGATGGAATGACTGTGGAGACATGAGCGATGAATTAAACTGCAGTAAGTACTTTCTACTTAAGGTGCACTCATTGTCCATTCAAGCTTCATTTCATATTCTCTACACCTTCAGCAAACATAGTAAGTTTAAATGTTTTCTTCCAGAGTGCAGTGCAAACAGCATCTCTTGTAAAAATGGATTTTGTAAGCCCAAGTTCTGGAAATGTGATGGTGTCGATGACTGTGGAGACCGCACAGATGAAAAAGACTGTGGTAAGACATGTTGGCACACATGGCGGGGGGGGGGGCGGGTGTTCTGAATTAAACATAAGCACTTCAAGTGTTCTTATACCGCTCTGGCTGTTTGTCTTCAAAGGTGGATGTAAATCTGGAGAGATAACATGCAAGAATAACAAATGTGTTTCTGAGAAGAAGCGCTGTGACGGCAGAGACGACTGCGGCGATGGATCAGACGAGCTCGACTGCGGGAGAAGTAAGGCTGGATTTCTCCTTGAGTACAAAAAATGTTTGGAGACAAAGGTCACTGACTTAAGTCTTTAAAAAAGTGCAATTGTTTCCTTACTGGAGTTGAAGTAACATACCCGACGTCTGTGCTGACTGGAATATATTATATAGAAGCGCAAATAGATTATTTTGCACATTCAGAAAAAAATATTTGGTTTAACAGCACATTTCTCCTTTTGATTAGTCTCATCATCTTCAACTCAGCTTTCTGAACAAGCAGGCGGCCGCATTCAGCAAAATTTTTGCTTCTTTATCTCTCTTCCTTTTTTGATCCACTTAGGGATTTTTCTTACCTTCAAATCCTAAACATAAAAAGTTGGCAAACACCTTTTTAAGGTAGTGACCACTTAACTTCTTAGTATTCATAAAATTCTCTCTTGGTTTGGTGAAGACTAAAATAAAGATCCAGATTCAGACGGTCTAACCTGACCAGAGTTAGCGTTGTCTTGTCATTAACTGGGTGTGAAAAGAACAACTCAAAATGAATGTCGTCATTGCTCTAAATATGTTAACAGGCATCTGATTGCAGAATCATCAGCCACAACAATTAATAAACTGAGCTTGATGTATTTCCCCTTTTTCTCCTCTTTAGCCTCTGGTACTCGCTGCACTGATCTGACATATAAATGTAAAGACAATAAATGCATCGATAAAGTAAATCCCGAATGTGACGGGACACGGGACTGTGAAGACGGATCTGATGAGGAGAACTGCGGTAAGTCTCAGATGAATCCTCAGCGGGACATGTTCTTTGTCTAACATTTAAAAAAAAAAAAACTAGTTATTATCTCCATCTGCATGTTTTACCTTGTATGACAAAACAGATGTGAGCCTCCACCTACTCAGGCGTCAAAACAAGCAAGCCCTTGTGAATAAGTGATTGTTTACTTTGCAGACTGCGGGAGGAGTATGTTCAACAGGCCGCGTATTGTGGGCGGTCAGGAGGCAGAGCAAGGAGAGTTTCCCTGGCAAGTCAGCCTCCATGTCAAAAATTACGGTCATGTTTGTGGAGCGTCCATCATCAGTCCCCGCTGGCTGGTCACCGCTGCCCACTGTGTGCAAGATGACGGCAAGACGAGGTAGCAACTTGTTTTCAGATTTTCCCAACTACAGAATTTTTTATTCTCTGCATAATGTGACAAACCAGGGACAGTACTCGCAGATAATGCTGTTGTGACATCTATTGTCGCCGTAGCCATTGTTTCATGATTGGTGTTAATTGTGACATTTTTGGGATGTGTTTGGATGCTTGTCCTCAGATATTCCCAGCCCGGCACGTGGGAAGCTTACCTCGGTCTGCACACGCAGCGAAACATTGGGAGTCATGTGGTGAAGAGGAATCTGAAGCAGGTCATATATCACCCGAACTACAATGCATACACCTTTGACAATGACATCGCCTTGATGGAGCTGGACAGTCCTGTCACCTACTCCGACTACATCAGGCCCATCTGCTTACCTGCTCCCCAACATGATTTTCCAACTGGTAGCACTGTGTGGATCACCGGGTGGGGCGCTACAAGAGAAGGAGGTGAGACAACCTTTTATTTGTCATTTTGATGAATACCTGTGTTACAACAATTGTATTTTTTAAGTTAAATCCCAAAATTAAGCTGAATATCTAGGATATCGATAACCAATTACAACAAAGTAAACAAAGTCATTGTTCATTCCACAAGAGATGCAATAACATCAAACTGCAGGGAAACTACTATAATTCATGTTTTGCTTAAATACTTCTGTAGTTTATTCTCGCTCTGTTATTGAGAATTGGTCGTCATGTAGCTAATACACACAATATGAAACTACTGTGAACCTGCCAATAGAACTCTTTTTGAGGAGGTCATGATTACTGACAGAACAGACATTAACATAATAATGATGTTGTTCCTCTGTTTATGTGTTTGTTTGTTTGTTTTTTATTAAGGATTTGCTGCAAAAGTTCTCCAGAAGGCCCAGGTTCGCACCATTAACCCCTCGGTGTGTAACGATTTGATGGACGGGCAGATCACATCCCGGATGATGTGTGCTGGAGTACTGAGTGGAGGAGTGGATGCTTGTCAGGTGATTTAAAAAGACCCAATAACCCTATGATGCTTTTTTTCCTCTCTGTATTCCTCTTACCTCCGAACACACTCAGTCCCCCAGAATAATTTGCAGACCAAAGAAGATGAATAACTTGTCAAACATAAGATAAGAAAGAAAGTTACTTCGGTGCCAGCATCCCATGGTCCAGCTATGCATGTCATCCCTACATTCCCTCCCCATTAATTCAACTCTGTCAACGGCCCTATCTATTAAAGGCAAAGGAAAAAGATGCCAGATGCTCAGTACTGTTTGTTTTTTTGCAGAGGAA
The DNA here is from genome assembly GCF_963930695.1 of Labrus bergylta. NCBI lineage: Eukaryota > Metazoa > Chordata > Actinopteri > Labriformes > Labridae > Labrus > Labrus bergylta. The sequence continues at coordinate 25,721,548 of NC_089205.1, forward strand.
AGCGTTGTTGGAGGAGTCAAAGAAAGAGGCAGAGAGAAAATCATAAAGTGGAAAAGAGTTTCTGCTCCACACTGCCCCTATGTGGTATCTTTATGCTTACTAATGTTCCTGTGTTTGTCTCTTTTAGGGGGACTCTGGGGGTCCTCTGTCCAGTCCGTCTCAGACTCGTATGTTCTTGGCAGGAGTGGTCAGTTGGGGAGATGGCTGTGCCCGCAGGAACAAACCTGGCATCTACACAAGGGTCACCAAATACCGCGGCTGGATCAAAGAAAAGACAGGAGTGTAGTTTGCTGCAAATGGGACGATGCAGAATATGGACATGAACATAGACTAATAAAGAGTTCTACTGTACAGATTCAGACTCCAGTAAAACACCATTTTGACTTTCCAGCTGATGTTGTGGCTGTGACTTTGGTCAGGGTTTCGGCGGAAAATCCACTGTTCTCTTGAAGAGCAGGTTATGTCCTCTGCTGTTTGAGGAGGATGTTATTGATGATTTAAAAAAATGTAAATAGGTGTTTTTATTTTTGTGTTCTTTGTGTGTTTTTATCTCTTTGTTGTTGTGGTCTAATGTGTCTTTTTGATGGAGAATTATGTTATATGCTGCACAAGCAATCGATTTAAGCTGTCCATGTTACACATGTAGACATGAAATGTGCATCCTATGTCCTGTGTGTTATCAGTAGCCGTCACAAGAATATCCCACCTTGTTGTCTTTGCTCTGAATTTTATGAATTAGAAACAAAGTGACCGCAAGCTAATTCCATCCTACCTCCTATGGCTTGGTATCTTACGCATTTTATGACAGACTTTTAGAAATCCCTGAAGGTTGCTGATGTGATTGTTGACTTTGTTAGAGCTTTACCCTTATTATTATGAATTGCATTTTATTTTACTGATGTGAACTGCATTTCTAAGATCAAATACAGTGTGCAGTAATAGGTTTTGATTGATGAGTTTAACATGATCCACATCTATTCAACACAATGTTAGTAAATTCCCTCTTGGTTAAACTCTGTAAATGTGTATTTTATAGCAGATGTTTTTAAATAAAGTTTTTCTAATATAATCCCCAGCTGCAATGATGTGTTTATGCACTTACATGGATTTCAAATTCAAATTTTGGATAAATTTGCTCTGACTTTTTTATAAACTAGTTTGTATTCTAAAGCACCTTCATACTAATGCATGTTTGACCTGTGCTTCATACATAAATCCTCACATCTGTAGGATCATATAAGGTGCAATAAATTATGTGGAGACCATTCCGATTTCCATGCATATTCTCCCCAACTGGAGATCAATTAGGGAGATTATGTTGTCCGTTGTGCACATATTTGAGATGAGATTACATTTGCATTCAATAAATGCCTTTTTTCTCTGGGACAAATTTGTCATTTAAAAAATCAAAATAAATCGTAGTGTAGATGGTAAAATTCCCTGTGACATATGAGACAGCATTTTCTATGGAGGACGAGATCTGACAGAAGTATAAATAAATAAATGTAGAAATGAGTAAATGTAGAAATAAATAAATGTAGAAATAAATAAATGTGGAAATAAATAAATGTAGAAATAAATAAATGTAGAAATAAATACATGTAGAAATAAATACATGTAGAAATAAATACATGTGGAAATAAATAAATGTAGAAATAAATACATGTAGAAATAAATACATGTGGAAATAAATAAATGTAGAAATAAATAAATGTGGAAATAAATAAATGTAGAAATAAATAAATGTAGAAATAAATACATGTAGAAATAAATAAATGTAGAAATAAATTTCAGACATTTAATTATTTATGTCCCATTTATTTACCAGTTTTTATTTATTTATTCACGCATTTAATTATTTATGTATTTATTTATTCATTATTTTATTTATTTATTCCAGTATTTATTTATACATTTATTTATTTATACTTCTGTCAGATCTCGTCCTCCATAATTTTCTGCGTGGCGGGCAAAATTATTCTTATTTTAATAGTTATTCAAACAGACTCATCCGGAAAGAACGAGTGCAACACTTAACCGGAAGAGCGGAAATGGTCCGACCGTATTTTTGTTCCCTCTGAACGCACCGCTGTTGCTGCTGAATTCGTCCAGTTTTTTTTTTTCATTGGCTATTTCTTTTTAAACAGCCTAATGTTTTTATTATGCAAAAATACCACAAGTAGAAATCAGCTGGTAAATCCGTAAACGTGGGTTTCATATGTAAGTCGTGAATAAACCTGTTGGGGGAGGACTTTTTCTGTGAACATGGATTCAGACAGGAGGAGGAGAGAAGGTCGCAGTTGGGACTGGGACGACCCGCAGTGCCGAGCCCAACTGGACGAGATCTTCTTCCGCCGGCATGACTACATCCAGGCTGGCAGTCCGGAACACAAAGAGTTCTGGGCTTTCTTTGACCGCTTCCAGAGGTTTAAAACTAAAAAGGACATGTCTGGATCTGGCTCCAGTCGAAGAGGTGAGGGAGAAGCAGAAGGGAAGGAGAGGAACAAGTCTGCCTCTGCAAAGGTCGACCTTGGCCTTCCGAGGGAGTATGATGCTCGCTATCGGATCAATGTGTCTGTGTGCACTAAGGACATCGAGGAGCGGATGGGAAAGCCAGAGCACAGCAGAAGCAGATCCTCAGGTCCAGGCAGCCAGGAGATCTCAGACTGCCGCCTGGCTCTGCTGCATTTTCTGGACTTCAGCCAGAGACAGAGTTTCTGCAAACTGGCCAAGCTCTGCAGGGAGCAGAAGAACCTGCCCATCTTCCAGTACAAGGACAGGATCGTGGAGTTAGTGAGACGTCACCCTGTGGTGGTGGTGGCGGGGGACACGGGCTGCGGGAAGTCCACCCAAGTACCTCAGTATCTCCTTTCAGCCGGCTTCACCCACATAGCCTGCACCCAGCCTCGACGTATTGCCTGTATATCTTTAGCAAAGAGGGTCAGCTTTGAGAGTCTGAATCAGTACGGCTCAAAGGTTTGTCCTTGACAATAAAACCAATTTTTTTCTATCATTTCTTTCATTCACATCTCCCACCCGCACTCTCAGGTCTGCTGATGCAAACCTCCTGTCGTCAGGACAAACTATCGGCCCTGGGGGAACAGGGATTTCTCCATTGCTGCTCCCACCCCTCTGGAACTCACTCCCAAATAACATCCGAGACTCCCCCACACTCACCTCCTTCAAGAAATCCCTCAAATCTCACCTCTTCATCACTGCCTACACCCACTAACTCCCCCCCCTCCCCCCCACATTACTTCTTTATTGTCGTTTATTGTTTTATGTTTTTGTCAAAGTGTCTTTTGTCAAAGTTTGAAGAAAAGCGCTATATAAAACCAATGTATCATTATTATTATTATTATTATTACATCTCTAGTTATGTACAGAGGGCTATAAGTTAAGAGTATTAAGAAAATGTATAATATGGGCAAACATGAAAAAATGTTAGTTGCAGATTTAGGTTGATTTGCAGCACTAACTCGGTTCTTAATGCTTTTTGAACAAGTTTGATTTAAAAAAAAATAAAAAATACATAATACATACATAACCAAAGTCATTCACGTTTTTTTTAGGTGGGGTATCAGATCCGCTTCGAGACGACCCGGACCGAGGCCACCAAACTGTCCTTCCTGACTGAGGGGCTGCTGCTCCGACAGATCCAGCAGGACAGGACGCTGGATCAGTACCAGGTGGTGATTGTGGACGAGGTCCATGAGAGGCACCTCCACTGTGACTTCCTCCTCGGGGTCCTGCGCTCTCTCGTGGCTGAACGTCCAGACCTCCGTCTCATCCTCATGTCAGCCACCATCAACATCAAACTCTTCTCTGACTATTTTAGCAGCGCTCCCGTGCTGCAGGTACCGGGCCGGCTGTTTCCTATACAGGTGAGCGTGGATGGAGTTTTCCTATACCAGCCTCCAATACAGCCTAAAAGATACCATATCAGGTTTTGGCAAGTATGCCAGTCAGTACACCTGAACCATAAGCCCCAAAACCATCAGGCTCCAGCTAAATGATTGTGCAAAAAACAACAATAGAATAGATGTTTATTGCCATTTGCAACAACAACAGGTTGGTTTTAACAGTACCAGCCAGGAAGGAAAAGAAAGTATCAGAAAATCCTCCGACACAAGTGTGGAAAAGAATCAGAGTTTTCTGGAGCCTTGAGATAATCCCTCTCTGAAACTATTGGTCAAAGCTCAAGAGCTTCTTTTAGCTTAGCTTGATATTTAATTCATCTACAAAGCACCAGGATAAACTGACATTTTGAGGTTTTTAATGAGCATATGTTTGTACCCACAACACAAATTTAAAGCTATACAAAAAGTGATCACATTAAATGTCTTCATTCCTGTGGTAAGGTCATATACCAGCCCATTCCGCCTGAGGAGCAGCCCTCGCGCTCAGAGAAACTGGATCCCAGACCCTACCTACGCATCCTGCAGGGCATCGATCAGCGTTACCCTCCAGAGGAGCGAGGCGACCTGCTCCTCTTCCTCAGCGGCGTGGCAGAGATCTCCACCATTCAAGAGGCCTGTCAGGTGTATGCCACGCACACAAGCCGCTGGATAGTCTTACCGCTGCACAGCACCCTCTCTCTGGCTCAACAGGATAAGGTATGGGGCAGCTCGGTTTAGATTAGAGTGGACAGATATTGTTGGAGGACTCTGATGTGTTTATCAGGTCTAACTGTGTGTTTCTGTTATCCTCCAGGTGTTTGACATTTCTCCTCCTGGAGTGAGAAAGTGCATCATCTCTACCAATATTGCTGAGACCTCAGTTACAATAGATGGAGTGCGCTTTGTTGTAGACTCAGGTATGTAGCGGATATGATGCTGGTGACTTTTTTTTTCTTCTGTTTTCTTTCAATCAGCCATCTTTAAAAATCTTATTTTGGTCAGATACTCTTTGTTTGAATTACTCATCTCTCTTTTTAACATAGTGAGGAAATCAAAGTGTTAAAAGATGAAAAATGTACAATGATGAATTCCTTCCTTAGATTATTATTATTCAAATACGTGTTGTAAAAGGGATGTTTTGTTGTTTATTCTATCATAGGAAAAGTGAAGGAAATGAGTTTTGATCCTAAGGCCAAGATGCAGCGCCTGCAGGAGTTCTGGATCAGCAGAGCCAGCTCGGAGCAGAGGAAAGGTCGAGCAGGTCGCACGGGTCCTGGCGTTTGTTACCGCCTTTATGCCGAGTCCGACTACGATGCTTTTGCACCTTATCCCGTGCCGGAGATCCACAGAGTGGCTCTTGACTCCCTCGTTCTTCAGGTAGCCACACACCGCTGGAAACAGGATAGCAACGCTCCTCTCGTTTCTTTAAATATTATCGACTTATTTGTGCTTTTTTTGTCTCTTTCTGCAGATGAAGAGCATGAGTCTTGGAGATCCACTTTCTTTTGTCTTTATTGATCCACCTCCAGCTGCCAGTATCCAGACTGCTGTTACCTATCTGAAAGAGCAGGGGGCGCTGGACAGTCGCAGTGAGCTGACCTCTATTGGTAGTTTGCTTGCACAGCTGCCTGTGGATGTGGTCATAGGTAAGCTCTTCTACACAAAGTCTATTATGCTCTTTTTTTTATTATTTTATTGCAGGCTGTTTTACTACATTACAAGTTGTCATATTTCATCACAAATTTTGTTCATCCTGGCACATTTTTATATATAATTTTTTAAACATACAAGAATACATACAGCATGAAATAAAATAAAAATCCAAAGAAAGGGTACAAAGAGAAAAAAGATAATTAAATTAAGATTTAGAAAGAAAAAATACTACTAATAATAATAATAATAAAATTAAAAGAAAACCTTAAATAGAATGGGGCAGGGGGGGTTGTTCCTTCACTACTCTCTTAATTGAATATAATTTAATTTACATACCTGTTATTATTCCACTTTATCGGTTTCCTTTATCCATTTACTCCATCTATTATGCATTTTGTTTCGTGTGTTTGTGTTTTGAGTTTCCTATCCACTTTAAATATATTTTATTGTAATCACAACAGAGGAGAACATTGGTGGAATAAAGAGATTAAATAATGTTTTTTTTTTTTTTGGCTTGGTCTTTCACTTGAAAACATTATACAAAAGATCACTTCCACTTATTGCTAAGCTATGACATATTAGAGTATCAAAGTGCTTCACATGAAGAAGCAGTTTGAAGCGTTCCTTATATAAGTTTGTGTTTTTGTTTCATCCAGGAAAGATGCTGGTGCTGGGCTCTTTGTTTAATCTGGCCGAGCCCGTGTTGACTGTGGCAGCAGCTCTCAGCGTTCAGTCGCCTTTCCTGCGCAGCGCTCAGCATAACCCTGACTGTGCAACTGCTCGCCAGCCCCTGCACAGCAACCAGGGAGACCCCTTTACCCTGCTCAACACCTTCAATGCATGGATGGAGGTCAGTAATGATCCCAAAATTTGACACAGGCTATTTAATACAAACAATATTGAAACTGTTGTAACTCGGATATAAGATTGTCTTCATTTTATTCAACTGCCTCACAGGTAAAGGGAGAGAGAGGTGGCGGCTCCAAGAAGTGGTGCAGAAGGAGAGGTCTGGAGGAGCAGCGATTATATGAGATGGTCAACCTACGCAGACAGTTCAAGGCAGGCTACTGACATAGTTCTCATATTCAAAAAATATATATAAACTTTTAAGGCATAAAGGTTATTCTAAATATGACCGTCCTCTCTGGTTTACAGGAATTGCTGAGGAGCCATGGTTTGCTGGAATCAGAGCACAGCTCTTCTTCTAGCGGTGACCGTGGGCAACGTAGGGAGAGGCTTACAGAGAGGAGGAAACTGCATCAGATGAAGAGAGATCATGAGCAGCAGGAAAGCAGCAGGCGGAAAGTCTTGAAGCTGAGTGAGGGCCAGGAAGGAGAGTTCTCCTCAGGGTCAGACACAGAGGAGACAGGCAGAGGCAAGAAGGACAAGGAGAGATCGGGACAGAACCTGGACATACAGGTGAGGACAGTGCAGCATAGGAAAAGGTTGCTTCAAAAAGCTTGAAACATCAGCACCAGTTTTAATTAAAAGTTTCAATTAAAAGGCAAGTGCTGACTTTGTGGATCATATTAGTGCAGTAGAGGAAGGTTTTGAGGCTACTGGACGTCAACAACCGAGAAGACCTAAAAACCAAAGTGTTCACTGGAATATTATCTTTGAAGACACTTTGTCTTCATTTATGTTTGAGAGCTACACTCTGAGTGTGACTGTGGTGTTTTGGTCTGCAACAGGAGGTGAAGTTCAAGTTGCGTCACAACGTGTCAGAGCTGCAGGAGGCGGTCAGCATCAGTCAGGACTTGTCCTCCCGACAGCAGTCTTTGCTCAAGCTGCTGCTTTGCCGAGGCCTCTACCCTCAGCTGGCTCTGCCCGATGAACACAACACCACCCGCAAGGACTCAGACCAGGTCAGGCCTCCTGCTGCGTCACACTCAGTTTATATAATCACAAACATGGACTTTTTTTTTTTTTTTTTTTTTTTTGTAAAATTGTTTCTAATGTGATTTTAAAAGATAATTTAATGTTATATATTTTCACTTCCTTTCCACTTATGATTTTAAATTGTGCAGGTGTTTCATACGAGGAACAAGCAGGGGGTGGTGATCCACCCGACCAGTGTGTTTGCCAGCGACCCGGAGGTGTTACATGTGCCTGAAGATGACACCAGAGAAATAGGTAAACCTTTAAAGAACTGCATGAAGGTAGTTTTTGAAATAATTAATAAATCATTAACCCTTAAAGCCCATTGTCAAGACTATCTGTAACATTTGTTTCTCTGTGGTGGATACCTACATTTTCTTCTTTATTAAAAAAACACTGCTGGGAAAAACAAATCAAATCAAAGAGGCTTTAATTCTCTGAGGTAAAAAATACTATAGACAGCCATAACAACAGCCTGAGAGCGACAACAGAGCCACATATATGCAAGAATTACAAAGTGAGGTTAAGGACATACTCACCTTTAAAAAGAACAAAACACACCTTCAAGCATCACTGGGCAATAGACCGAATGTTCCATTATTGAAATCATCCTAACTATTTTAACAATGGTAAGATCAATGTCTCTCTTGAAGACATTTTAACTTTCATTTGAAATCTGAAAAGATGCTTTATTTGTGGTGATGTCACAGAACTAAAATCAAACAAATATTTTTTTCATGTTGCAAAGACAATATTTCTACCTGCTCATTTTGCTTTTGAATAAACCGTAGTTGCAGTGCAGTTGATAAATGTGTTGGAATCAATGAACAACATTAATTCCTCTGCTTCCTGATCCACTGAAAATATATTCTGTTGTTTCCTTTGACTCTTGTTATTGTCTGCTTGTCTTTCATTACATCTCATCTGTCTCCCTCTTTGTCTCTGCTTCCTGCCCGCAGAGCCTGAAAGAAGGGACAGCAGCAAACACCAGCTGCTAGCCTTCGTTACTCTGTTGGAGACCAACAAGCCATATTTGTCCAACTGTGTGCGGGTTCCAGCTCTGCAAGTTAGTACTGTTCCCTCAATTAACCCACTTTTATCCCCTTACGTCCTATTATTAAAGGCCTAATGACGCTCTGCATGATGTTCAAGTTACCAGACATTGTGATCTTTAACATCTATAATGCAGCTTTTAGTTTGATGCGGTTACTAACTAGATTCTAGGAAAAGGATAAAGAGTCTAAATTGTTTCATTGTCTCTCAGTGGGTCTTGTATGGCAATGACTGTAACGTTATCAGTATGTTAATGTAAGGTAAATTTATATTTATCATTTTTGTGTAAAAGTGTAGAGAAAAGAAACAAATTATGACGATTACCTTTGGAAACACGTCTTCCACATTCTGCCCAACTTTACAAATGTAAACATTATGTAAAATCTTAAGGGTGTCTCAGAACCACCTGTATGATTTATATAATATACCAAAATTACTGTGTGCAACTTGCATTGCTCCTACCTTGAGTGTTAGCGTTATTCCAGTTGTGGTCCATCAATGCTTCATATTTAAATTTTAATTCTCCAAATGCCTGCATGTGCTCCCCAGGCTCTACTGCTGGTAGCCAACTCTGTGGACAGTAACGCTGACTGCAGTCGTCTGGTGGTCGACGGCTGGCTGGAGCTGGAGCTGAGGGAGCCAGAGGAGGCCCTGAAGGTGCTGTCCACGGCTCTTACCCTCAGGGCCGAGTGGGAGCGCCTCCTTCTGGTCCAGCTGGGACAGAGCAAGATGGGGGAACCGGCCCAGGGCGTGTCCCGCAAAGTCAGGGAAAAGCTGAGTGAAGGCCTTGTCCGTTTCCTGCTCTACACAGAGGTACTGATGCGGTGCTGACCTAGGTGTTACAATAAAAGAAAAAAAAAAGTCAAGGGGGCGTCTAGTGGTTATATTGCGCGTTCCATGTACTGAGGCTACAGACCTCATTGCAGCGACCAATTGTGAATGATATCTCACCAGAAAATAACCACGTGGGGATTAAAAGTGAATAAAGAGACAGAGAGTTGCATACTCATCATTTTTTTACATCTTACCTTTTTCTTGCCAGGTCACTTACAGCCTACGGCGACTCGCAGCTTTCCAGATCCAGAACCTGTACATCGGCCCTCGGCCTGGATCCGAGCAGTCTCCCACCAAAGCTCCAGATCTTAACCCGCTGTTTCCAGGAGTCGAGGCCAAGCCGGACCCCATTAAAGGAGGCCTGCGTGTCACAAGCTTCTTCACCTACAACTGTCTGGCTGTGAGTTGGAATGGAACAGGAACAGTCTGGTCTTTTTTTCAATGATTGTAGATCATCTATCCTTTTTCCCCATCAAGCTACCTTTACAACATCCCTCTGTGTTACATTATTGCCTTTTATTTTCACTCTGCAGGACTCAAAGGATCTCTACAGTGAATGCTTACGCACTTTTTGGAGCTGTCCTAACTGTGACCTCTACATGCCTCTTACTCCACTGGAACGCATGCAGCATGAGGCCTCCTGCAGGCCGGCAGGAGAACAGCAGCAGCAGGAGGACGAAGGTCAGAAATATCCCCATGTTCAAATATATTTTGAAAAAAAAAGAAATATTATCAAATAAATACATTCAGCTAAAAAATCCGAGCAGCTGTGTAATACTCTGTGCCAGTAACTCTGCAAGTAATTAAACATCTGAAATTAAGTGTGGGGATTTTTTTGGGGGGGATTTTCAGAACCAGAAAAAGGAAAGGCCGGCCCCTCTTCAGCGTCCAGTCTTACAAGAGATTATCACTGCGACGTCTGTAACGAAGACCTGACCCTCACCTCCACTGAGATCCTCAAACATAAAAGGCAGCACATGTATTCTGGCAAATAATTGAAAACAACTGAGAACAGCTATTCTGGTCTGTCAAAGAAACACTTTAGTTTGTGGAATAAAGTTTTTTTCTATATATATGTTTTAACGTGTCACTGTTATTCTTGAGTTTGGTAGAGGAGGAAATGTATTATTGGCTCACTCTAAACATCACTGGATGTGTTTCATGTATTTTCCTCATAGTTCTATGAAAAACATATTTAAAGGCTGGAAACTGAAGGAAAAAAAACACATGAAGAGGATTATTATGAGAGTTTTTGAAAAGGCACAGTGAGTTTATGACATGCACATGTGAGAGAGAAGTAGACTCTGATTTAAAATATAGAGTGAGGGTTTAATAATGATACAAACCCACGATATGTAACACCTCAAAGCAGCACATTGGCACAAAGTCAGAAGTAAGACAGCACGGAAGATAAAAACCTGTCTCAAAAAAATAAAGAATCAGAATAAATATCTCAATAAATAAATAAAACAGGTAAATATCTCAATAATTACTTTGAAACTAATAAATACGTACATTTGAAAATATGCACATTGGCAGAAATCAATAACCCAAAAAGTAAATAGTACCCAACACAGAGTTACTCAGAAATCATAAGTTATTGATTACTCAAATCAAAAGGCACATTTATTAAGATGTAAGAATGGGGCCTGCAATTGTGATGGCATGACTGTCAGTACTTTACTCCCAACTCCTTGTCTCGACCAGAAGTAGGACAACTGTGCAATGGCTTTACTTGTTCAGTATATCTGCACCATCGAGTGAACGTGTGGAACCGTGCAGAGGTCTGTGCATTGCAGATTTGTGGGGATCTGTGTGTAAGTGTGACTAAAGGTCAGTTAAGGTTAGGGTAATGGCAGTCTAGAGTCCAACTCAGTGTGAGTTTCCTGCGAGTGACAGGATGCCTCTTTTCTTTTTTTTTCTTCTAAGAGGACCATCATTGTTGGCAGGCCAGCCTAGAGGTGAAGAACGTTCGTCTCATAACCAAGAGGTCGAGGGTGATGTTTGTCAGCAGTTTTTGTTTCCTCACTCTGAACCCTGCTGCTTGTTCGCTCACTTCAAGTCACTTTGGATAAAAGTTCTTGGTTTAACCTAGCACATAAATAATCTAGTGAAGCCATATTTCAAGATCTACCAGGTGATTGAGACATGAGACTGTAGTAGAACTAGCCAACAATAATTTCCTTCATACAGTACATAGCTTACTGGAAGTATTCCAATCCTTAATTTTAAAGGAAAATGCCTCAGGACATAAAGAGAGAAATCCCCCCCAAAGATTCTCCCACACTGTGAGGAGATCATCAATCTGTGATGCTCAGGACATTTCAAGACTTATTTTTAATCAATGTCTACCCTGCTTTCTAAATTCTTACATTTCTAGAAAATCTTTCAACAATTCACTCAAGGGGTGAGGTGGTTGCATTTATTTTTGTAATTAAATTCAAGTTATAAGGATATTAGAGCCTCGGTTTTCCAGTTGAAACAATGCAATGTTGTTGTTTTTTTTATGAAACCTACCATCCCTACCTCTATGATCATATATTTTTTCATTTGCATCATGTTAAGCACTGGTGCAAAGTGAAAGCTCTAAAAATGGCCCTTGGTCTTTGTTTCAGTACAAAAGCTAATGTTTATGCTGACAGAATCTGTTGGAGTTGAGGGGGGGAAATTAGCATGTAACCTACCCATCGCCAGTTATTTGCCAGAAATAGAAAAATATACCACAAATTAGCAAAATATACACATAAATGCAAGGTACTGTATATCACCAGACGATTTTTTTAAATGTCTTGGGGTGACTTGACTAACCAAAAACTTTCTCACACATACTTGAGCATCCTCAGCACCGTGGGTGGATTAAGACCTTGAAGGACTGTTTGACTCTGCCACTCCACCTCATCCATTGCCAAGAGGCAGCGTGAACGTTTGAACAGGGTTAGGACAGGACTTAAAAATAGCAGCTTTTTTTTTTTGACTACATACTTAAAGCAACATTCAGTAAACACATCTGCCACTGTGCCCAAACAAAGACCTAACCACCATTCATCTTCAGTTAATGTATGTCGTCTCACACTGCCAATAGACTACAGCACATAGTTTAAAAGTCACACATGCTGTTGCTCAAAGACAAAGTTAGTGTTCCTGTTTTTCATTCCTTTCTGATATCAAACACAATAACACACTACAGTATTCGGTTCCAATACTTCCAATTCGTGTCGAGTTTGTGTCTACTTGGTACAAAAATACTCTTTTAATACACTGTTCATTGCACTTGTTATTTTTTGGTGGCGTCTCATTTCAAGGCCCTGACATGTCGAGGGATTGGTTAGCATTGGGGTCCTGTTTTGTATTTCTTTGGGGTTAGGATTGTACTGTCATTGTGTACGTTAGGTAGAACAGACTCGCTCAGAGGCCTCAGTTGTAAGCACCTTGACAGACTGAACAACTACAGTGGGAGGATAGGATGTGTCGTATGATTAATACTGAAAACACATGGAAAGATGGAAATATTATGTGTAAAGTGAGGGTGTTCAATGTTCGACAAAAATTCTTGATTTTTTTTTTTTTTTTTTTTAAGAGAAAAGAAATAACCCTGTGTTTGGTTACAAAGGACCATAATGCGTCACATTATGACTTTTAAGTCTTTGTGGTTTTCATTGCAACTTCCCTAAAAAATAATTGTCCCTTTGCATTTGATAACCTCTCTCTCTCTCTCTCTCTCTCTCTCTACAACTTTAACCAAAAGACAACACTAGTGGTCTGAGATGCTCACACTCTCTTCTTTAGGACTGCACTCACGGCTTTCTTAACCAGGGTTTGAACAACATTTGAGGTAAAATTAGAGGTAAAGGGTGACATCTGTTCATCTGACTGATAAACAGGCTAACATGAAACAAACAACCTTCCCCAAGATCTCATGTTTGTGAACGTGATAGTGTGTGCCATTTGGGGGATTCTGTCATTATGTTTTACACTTAGTAAAATATACCAATTAAAATTATAACAATCATATATATAAACATCTTCTGTTTTTTGTGTTTTTCTTTTCTAAATAAAAAAACAAACAGACATTTTGAAACAGTGTACACATCATCTTTGCCTCTGCCACTTCTCTTCCTGTGATCAAGTCTGTTGACTGTTAACTCTAGATCAGCCCGAGCCTCAGTAGATCCACTATGACGGCTCCAGACGACTCCCACAGAGCCTTATCTGATCGCAGTGCACCTTCAGTAGGCGTGGGCCAGAGAGGAAGGCCCCAGGTTGGAAAAAAGAAAAAAGCAGAATGAAGTGAGGCTTTGGAAGGCCAAGTCAGAGGTCTGGGTCTACTGAGAATGCTTTGACACCTATGCTCCCCCTTTGTGCACCCCTGCAGGTGCTCTCTCCTCTCAACACCCAAAACCTCTTTGGTCCGGGGGAAACCCTTCCCACGCCCCCGAGCCCGGCCTCATCGGACTGCCTTGTGCTTCCCCCCACAGCAGCCGCACCTTTCCCCACAACGCAGGCAGGCGCGCAAAGGCAGGTAGCAGCACATGCAGGGCACAAAGAGCGACAAAGCCAGGAGGGCCAGCCAGCGGGCACAGCAAAGGGGGTTCGAGTGGGCCCCCGAAGAGTCATCGCACGAGCAAGGCTCCCAGAACTCTCCTTCAGAGTCCGACATGCAGTGGTACAGCAGAGACTCTGCGCACCACACACAGGTCCACTGGCGCAGGCAATGAAGGGCCGGGTCTGGGGCGTCCCTGCAGCGGCCCCGCCCATTCTCCGAAGCGCTGAAAACAGAGCGGCAGTACACACACCGAGACGAGCACGACGAACCCTGAGGACACGGGCTGTCGTCGTCAGGCGAGATCACGCCCGTGTCGCAACTGCCGCCTGCCCCCCCTCCTCCTCTTTTACGAGTCCGCGACCTGGGCGTGGCCAGTGAGGTGTGGATGCAGCAGGGAGAGGGCGAGCCCTTGCCCGTCTCCTGGGGTGAGCCGGCCCCTGAGGACACACCTGACACGGCGTTGGACATACAGGTGGGCGACGACGAGGAGAGACGTTGGGAAGCTTTACTGTCTAGGTTCACCGTCACTTCACAGCCCGCGGTCCCCACTCCTGCCAGGTCCTTTTCGAAGCGGACCACACACAGCTCTGACTTGTCCTGAAGACTCCCGCCGCCGCCTACAACCACTCCCCCGGTCAGCCCGCCAACCATAGTCCTGGTTGCCCCCGCCCTTCGATAGTCCTCGTAGCCTCGAGAGCCCCACAGGTCTTTGCAAGGGTCCACACTGCGCAGGTCGCCCTCCTCCAGCAGAGAAATGGTGGGCGAGAGGGGAGACAGAGGAGAGGAGGCCGGGGGACCTAGAGGAGGGGTAGGTGGAGCAGGAGGCGGGGGCGGAGGCGCTGGGGGATTCAACACGGGGGTCATTTGTGAAAGCTGGTGTTGTCCCGGCCTGGTGTGGATCTGCGGAGAAGGGTATAGGATGACAGAGTAAGTCAGGAACACTGTGTCCTGTGGCTGCTGGTACACAAACATGTTCATTTGTAGAATATCTCTAATAGACACATGAGGGATCCAGAACCACCGGATCGGATTACATCTCAAGCTATCGGACATCAGTTGAGATGTTTTTCTTTTTGCTTTGAGTTTACAAAAAAAAAGTTGCTTTTGTGAATTTTGGACTTCAGGATGGAAACGGTAACAATAATTAAGCAGACAATCTCTCACTGCGTTCACTGCTCAAATTTAAAATAATAAATCCAAATATAACTTATTTTCCCCCCTTGAGAGACCTGAGGAAGTCCCCAAACCGAACTTCAACCGCTATTCTTTTTACATAAATGACCATTTGAGTGTAACAAGTGCAGAGAAATAAGCTGCATATTATGGAGCATCATATTATCACAGTGAAGTAACAATGATGTGCAAGAAGCAGGAGGTGTTTAGCTACCTGAGCAGGAGTCTGAGTGGTAACAGCATGGCTGGATCCAAAGCTAAACTCCTCTGACCGTACGAAGCAGATAGATGAAGACTCACTCGTCACTATGGTGATGGGTTTGGGAAGCATCTCCTTTCTGCTGTTGGATGAAGACTCACTTCCTGTATGGGACTGGCAGAGGCTGAATGTCATCCCACAAGTCAAAAACAATAATCGCTGTATGAGGCGGAGAATAAATGTTGAAAACAGCAAACGGCTCAGATACTCACTGCTTGCCCGTCGTCCTCTGTGTCGGCCTCTTCTGGTGTGGAGGACGAGGGCGAGTCAGAGCCTTGATCGGATGAAAAGAGAGAGGATTAATGATTTCCCATTTCTTTCTCAAGCCATTTCAAACACATGTTTTTATTTGTGACTCATATGTCTCTACCTCTGTCCAGCTTGTCTATGACAGTTTGCAGCCCTTTCTCGAAGGAGATGGCATCAGCAGGA
Source organism: Labrus bergylta (assembly GCF_963930695.1). Lineage (NCBI taxonomy): Eukaryota > Metazoa > Chordata > Actinopteri > Labriformes > Labridae > Labrus > Labrus bergylta. Next base: position 25,737,272 of record NC_089205.1, read on the forward strand.
CTCTGGAACGTAAGGCCAAACTTTCGATCCTCTACTCTCCAGTGATGGAAGATGGGGTTCACCTTGTTGTACACTAACCCCCTTTGCACTGCACACTCCAGCACTGGCTGAAGACACAAACAGCAGCCCCAGCAACACAGGAAGTTATATTAACAAAAAAATAATATATACATCTCTCTCTCTATATATATATATATATATACCCTCCTGAAAATCATGCCCCTCACATAACATGTCATCTACAGTCTTTAGGTGGTGTCGAGGAGCAACGTGGCACCAAAGACAGCCATAACACACGCACACACTCACTGCTCGATCTCGCAGTCGTTCTCCACGAATGATGTATTCTCTCCGCCCCTTGCCTTCGTGACTCCGCCCTTTACATATCACCACATGACTGAGGCCGCCACCTCCAAGGGGCACCCAGCCGCCACTGGAGTCATCACGTGTCATCACCACTGCACGAACACGCACACTGTCAGGGAAGCCGAGAGAGGGAGCAGAGGCCCAGGCTGATTAAACCACGCGATGATGGTATACACACTGGCACTGACACACGCAACACAAATAGACGCGCACAATTACGCACAGATACGCACATTCATTCAGTTAAAGCCGGGACCAACTTTCACAATACAAAAAAATGCAGCAGTATATAATGAATAAGATGGCAAGGCAATTGTTTTCTGCTCTGTGGCACTAAGATTGCATGATGAAATTCATTCCAAGAAGACAAGAAAGTTGAGTTGACAACTCGGTCTTTAAGAGAAGTGGCGTTGCAACATGACAGCTCAAAGGTGTATCATACAACAGGCTAATAATCCATGCTCAGGGGATGGAGGTTCATGTAATATGAATTAGCATGTTATGAAAGTAAAAAGGAAATATGGATAGTGTGTTTCTTTCTGCTATGCAAGGAGCACATGCCAATCCGGGAGTTCAGCATGCGACAGACGGTCCATATGCGATGTGAGAATAAAAGGAAAAGTGAAGCAAACGGATAAGAATGAAAGCCAGCACTGAGGAGGGGAGAGATGGCCAAATGGGAGGAGGGAGGAAGAATGAGTGTTTCCCACATAGATGTATCAATGAACGCACCCATTCGACATCAGAGGCCCCCCGGCATTCTCTGCCTTTGTCAACCGGTTGAATACTCAGCATGTGAATGTAACGCATGCACAGCCGGGTCTTATTGTTATTATCAAACCACACTGATTTTTTTTTTGTTGTTGTTGGGAATTATTTCCCAGACGCTTCTTTTCGCCATCCCGCCCCTGCTGCACGCGTTCATTAACACACCCCGATTTGATGTTATATTTTTTTTATGAATGGAATAGATCAGGCCTGGAGTCGCACATCGCACCGTGCCTTGTGTTTTCCGCCGGATATTTTTAAGGCCTAAATACAATGCAATCGCGTGCGAAAAAAGGTGGAAGGAAAAAGGGAACGAGTGGGTGAGAGGATGGAGAGGAAACGAGAGATGGGGGGAGGGGGCCGATTAGAAAAGGGAAGGAGGAGAGGAGGGGTGAGGATGAGGGAGAGCGAGCGAGCGAGCGAGAGGGAGAAAAAAAATCACATTTCATTCATAAAGTTTGGCTTTAAAAAATCATAATGAAACCCCGAGACACGTTGATAAAAATCACAACGCCTCCATCCCTCCCTCGTTTTACTGTAGCCATGTCTTGAATGACGCGATGCTGGCCCCAAACTCGCCATATTTCGCCGTTTTTCTCCCATACATTTTACACATTGACTGATTTCGTGACTCTTTTTTTTTTTTTTTTTTACCAATCGCTGTCCATGCACTTAGTTCTGTGATGTTGCATTGCTCCTGTTGTTTGTTTAATATATTTCAGTCATTATTATATTTAATTATTCTGTGCTGGTGGGTAATGAAGACTACCAGCCGACTAAAAGCACAGGTCCCCATGTAGATGGCTTAACATTATCACATATTGGAATGGATATATCGGAAATGGGGTGTATGCTGTTGATTCAAGACTACGTAATGGTGTTTTTAAGTCTCGACAGCCTGCTAAATTGTAGAGCACCGATTGTGGTAATAGTGCAAGATACTGGATTGGTTAAACATTGATGGTGGTGGCGTTCTCTCTATCCGCTCAGTGGATGACTGAATATATATATGTGCAATGTTCAAAATGAAAATGTAAGGACTTACTCGCCCTCCATGGCTCGGTGTTGCCCGCCGCTTGCAGCAGCCCACCCCAGGGTCTCCTCTCTCTCTTTTTATCCTCCTTTCATGAAACACTCACAGTCTCACCCACATTCTCTCTATATCTGCTCTCATTTTCCTAATCTTTCTCTCTCTTCCTCCCTTGCTCCGGCTCTCTCTCTCTCTCTCTCTCTCCACCTTGATGTCGTTTCGGTGTATCAGGATAGGCTTGAGGTTGCAGCAGCCATTTTCCGCTGGCAGCATCCTCCCTCCCTCTCTCTCTCTCTCTCTCTCTCTCTCCCTCCCTCCCTCCCTCCCTCTCTCGCTCCAAATCACTCCCTCTCTTATTCCCATTCTCACTCTACCTGCCCTGTGCCAACACATCCGCACAAATCATTGACAGCATCTGGCTTTTGCTGGGCTATAAGGTTTGCATGTGACCATGTGATTTCAAATCATCTAAATTGAGCAGTAAGTTATTGATTATTGATAAATGAGTGACGTGGGTGGTAAATTAAGATTGTTAGACCATCAAAGATCTCCAGTTGATCCACTGATTGTCAATACAAAAAAACAGGTTAAAGGTGTAGTCTAAACCAACACACGTTTCCGTGCATACTTGTTTTATTATATTACTCTTACTTAGTCTATTTTTCCTTAGATTATTTTGTTTATTCATTCTTAATGTGAGTATAACGAAGTTGTCAATCAGAAGCAGGAAATGAAAAACACGATATGCTCCAGTGTAGGCTAACTTAACTACACATGTACAAATTGAGGAGGCTGCTGCAATGATTTCAGCACCATGGACAGCCACCCAGTCAGAACAAATACTTTATGAAAACCTTTACTTAATGGCGTTATTTTCAATATGTTAAATAACCACTCGTCTGCAGCATTACTGACTAAGTCCAAAGTTATTCTATATCACATGTTGTTCACTTTAAAGGCTACTTCAAAATCCGTTTATCGACTCAGTATGCTAAGCTACTGCAATGCACCCTGGAACGAGTTTAAGTTTTTATCTCCGGAACTCAAAGTCAGTAAAAACGAAGAAGTTGCTGTAATGCATAAAATAGGAAATGTTAAAATGTGTTAGTTATTAGTCTAGTGAAGCCATAAGCATCTAATAATGTAAATCATTACATAGACGTGCTGTGTACGATCGTGTAGAGGTATTAATAAGGTGGTGGCAACATGCTGCACGCACGGCTCGTTGGTCTAGGGGTATGATTCTCGCTTAGGGTGCGAGAGGTCCCGGGTTCAAATCCCGGACGAGCCCAGGTTTTATTTTTATTTATTTTTTATGTTTAAATAACAATATGCAATTATGTTCATTAACTAATGGACGTGACTAATGCCATTTGTCACTTAAAAACGCAACCCAGTCCTACTCAAACTTACATGGATATAAAAACAACAACATACCTGTTCCTTAGTCAACCGTGTTCTTTAAATTCAGTGTTGTTATGCACACCAGTACATCTGATATGTTTTTATCATTAAAGTCAGTCCTAACTTTTACCTGGAGCAGTATTTATAACACGATTGCACACAAAAAAAAATTGTATTTACAGGTCCCCTGAATGAATTTGGAAACTCTCCCAGACTCATATATATCAAATACGTTATTATACAATTTATGTATAAAATAAAATTACCAAACATTTGTTAATGTGTTTTTCCTGACTTTAAGTTTTCTTAAAAAGTATTACAATGCTAAAAAAACTGTGAATATTTAACAAACTGCTAACTTATTAAGAAATGAAGGGCCTAACTGTGTAGAACAAACTTTTGTAGCACAAACAACTTCAGTTTGTTTTTTTCTAAAAAGGGGAACATTTTGTTTTAATCACTTGATCTACTTTTAACATTTGACCTCTTCCTCTTCTCCAACAACTTCCAGTGTCACCAAGAGTAATAAGGTCTTGAGAACAAGTGCAGTTGAAGTCGAAATTTGCAGCACTTTTACAGCAACCCGCAAAGAGGCAGCTTCTGTATGTCCATCATCAACATAAGAAATGTAGTGTGCAAGCCTAAGACAGACTTTCAAAGTGCACACCAACACTGCTTATATCACAGTGACGTCACCAACATGATAGCAGTGAAGTACTGATATGGATTCTGGGCCATATTCAAAGGAAGCTGCGGCAGAGGCAGAAATTAATGGCTCTTCCAGGAGATCAGAGCTCCCTGAAAATAGTTAGAACATTTACGATAGCCAGGATTTAGTGACATGGAAGAAAACAATTAAGAAAGAGAATGAGCTCCCCAAGGTAACCCACCCACAAAGCTAAAGAATTCATACAGCATTCAAAAGGTTAACATGCAACTACTCCCCAGGTAACTTTAGTTGAAGAGATGCCTAAAGCTGTCTGCAGGTCAAAACCCAATAGGCAGACAAAACTCTAAGGTTAGGACTACAGTAAAAACTTGGGTTTCCTTTCCTCAAATTACTACTGCGAGGCAAATGGAAAATGCATGCCGCCAGAAACCAAAATCAACACTAGAAATATGTCACTCTGTAGACAGAGGTGAATCAAAATAATTGCACGGCAGATGAAAAACAGGAGCCAAGCATCAGACCTGCAGTAAGTCCTAAACTGGGAGTCTCTGCTGAGTGCTGATGGTTGCTAAACACCCATTTGAAGTTAAACTGGTTTGTTCCCCTTAGGTGCCCACTGAGTATTCTTTTCTTTTAACACAAAGAACTAAATCTTAAGGTAAGAAAAGATTTAAATTGATTAATTTGTATTATATTAAAGTTGGAGGAACAAGATTCTCATCAATGCAAGATTACATTCAAAATTGTTTACATTTTCACAATGGCTTGTGTTTCAGTAAAGGTCCTGTAAATGACGGCTGGCGTCCTGGGAAAGTTGCAGTGCAAAAACTAAAAATGTACAGACATTCAAAAAATGTTTCTTTTCGGAATCATTTATTGCAGACAAAGAATTCAATTGTGAGATCAACTGGATTACAAACCATCTAGGGAGGAAGAGGCATTACCGTTTAAAAAACACAAACTTCAATGGCAATCCTCTCAGTTGCTAGGATACAAGGCAAGGGCAACACATTTCTGTGAGCTCTGCTAAGAGAAAAATGAACTTTGTATACAAAAAGTGTTTGATTTAATTTGGGGGGGAAACAAGGGGGTTCTATTGACAGTTTTTTTGTGACACTGTAAGGCAAAGTCATGGGGTGGTGATTGAGATAAACATGTAAAACAGTTGAGACCCAAAAGTGTAGACGTAGTATATGGTCATAAGGACACCAACTGGGAGTGACCCATAAAAAGATCAGTCTAATGGTGAACCATTGGTATCTTGGACAAATTAAGTAACGACTATAAACCAGTAAATGTCTTCCATAAAGGTAGCTCTGCTGCTGAACAGACTGTTCTCTTATGATACTTTTAAGTTTTTTTTCATCCTTTAAATAAAATAGGAGGAGCGCATTCAGACACGTTAGAGCATCCAGGCAAAATAAATGGTAATTAATTTGAAAGATGTGGGCAAATTGTCAACCACTCTGGCAATCATAGCATTTATATTCCTCCGGGAAATTGTGTTTGAACTGACAGGATGTGTACTGAATCAGCAGCGTGAGTATCTGAGTGTGTCTGTACATGGCTGAGAGTGTTCCTGGGGGCGGATTACACAATCATTTCCAGCTGTCGTGCATATTCGATGACCTGTTGTGCCAGCTCTGTAGAGGGAATGGTCACCTCTTCTGTCCGCTGCTGCTGACTGGTGAAAGAGTAATAGCCGTCTTGGCTCAAACTCCAGCCCCTCTGAAATGATATGAAAGTAACAATGAGCTTTTGCTTACTGTATAAGAGAGAGAGAGGAGAAATCACTTTCAGTAAAACAATATTCTACAACATTTATCTCCTTGAAAGTCAATGTTTTCTTTTTGTAAGCTCTAGATACTATAAATGTGACATTAATAATAGTTAAACAAAAAAATCATACATACCTTCTTGGCGTACTCAGTCATCTTTTTTGGAGAACTGAAGAAAAGCACACGCGTAGCTTCTCCGAACTGGATCTGCTCATATGCTTTCTCTATGCAACCTGCGATTTCATCACTGCAACGGTAAAGACCACAGTTTAAGTCATCATTAATAACTTTCTTAATTGCACCTGGATTATATGATTAAAGTAATTTCCTCACATTTCTACATCAAGTCAGCTTACTACATACTTCTTTAAATACAGGATGGATGCATTTTGGTTGTTATCTTTTACATTTGTTTTGGTCAACAATTGGTCAGTAAAATGTAATAGTAGGGTTTTTCCTGCTATGGTGAGCTGAAGCTTTAGTTATTTCAAACTGCAGTTGACTCTACCTAGTGTCTGTCAAAGGTGTCCTGATGTATGCATTCCTGAACTTTCAATTGATCTATGCCAATATTTTTCATGTCAATAGTGGTACATGAAGAATATTTTAAAACAACAGGATGCATTAGGACTTGAACAGAAATTACAAACTCATCTAAAAGCAAACAACAACCCTCAATATGAATATAAAGTAAATAACAAATTCTTACCGAATGGTGTCGAGCAGAATATCTATAAAAAAAGTGTAGCTTTCAGCAGGTATGTTTCCTTTTGCAAGAAATACCTTGTTGTAGCTTCCCTCCATCAAGTACTAAAAGGGCAAGAAGAGAATATAAAACATTTACATAGTATTTACATATAAGTTAATATGATACAGTGTTAACAAGTAATGCAGAAAAGATTGATACATTATTCTGACTGATAAATATCACATTTTGAGCCCGGTCATTTCAAAGTAACAATGCGATATCAAAAGCCCAAATCTATGCTTTGTGTATGGTTAAATATTGCACCTGTTCTAGGGATACTGGGTGTCTGATGTATACGTTGGTCTGAATGTCCCGCGCACTCAGTCTCTCAAGTTCTGTGTGAAACTCAGACACGCGGTTCTGTGAGAGCAGGAACAGCAGGTTAAGTCCAAGTAACTGGTGCATGTAGGCAGCATCAGGCAGTTCCTCCCTTTAAGAAAGAATAAAAGAAACAAGTTAGAAGAAACCAGTGAGTACAATGCAAAAATATCCAGATTTGATGGAGAAAAAAAAGAGGTGAAAACCAAAAGGTGACATTACTTGTAGTCGAAGTAGTAACATTTTAGCTGGGCCATGTATCTCTCAAAGGATGGTATGTCCTTCTTGAGGATGCTCCACAAGGCTCCAATTTCAAGGACATCACCTAAAGCACAATGCAGATCTGTCTTAATGAGGCATACTACAGATTTAAACACAGATCTAGGATTAATATAAATTGTCAGCTTGGCTTGCTTATTGTACTTACGAGCTAAAATGAGCTGCTGCTTGGTCAGGGCGGACCCACTGGTAGGTAAAAAGTTCAGCTCCAATAAGGACACCTGTGAATACAGAAAATAAAGGCAATGTGAAGCCCTAGTTATGCAGGTTCTTGAAATCTTAAATCGTGACACTTATCAATAATAAATAAAACAAGGAGTTATGAAAGGAAGAATATTTCAACCGGAAGAATTACAACAGAGGAGTCGTATTTTAATAACCATTCAGTGGTTAACGCTGGAGACGCGATGAAACAGAAAGTAGCGTCATTTAACTTTGATTGAAGTTATTAAATAAATAAATAATAAATAAATATAATAACAATAATAATAATTGGGTTTACAAATTTTGTATACACAGGTGTATGTATCAAATGTAAAATTGTAAACATACTGTACCAAACTGTATAGATATATGGATTGTATAAATATATAAAACGTAAATATAGTACATCAAATTGTACAAATAGATATGTATGTATGTATGTATATATATATATATATATATGGTTTGTATAAATATATAAATTATATAAAATCATATCAAGTTGTATATATGTATGGAAAATCATTGGATTGTAAATATCAAATATAGTATCATAAATATAGTAATATAGATAGATTGTATATATAGAGAAATTATAAGGAACACAGGAAGTTAATTTAATAAATATTAATTCTTGAGCTGTGGAAAAGGATTAAATAAATTCTTTTTCAGGAAAATCAATTGAATGTAATTTTATTTTTATTTTTTTGTGAATTAATTTGAACATTGTTTTTTTATTTATTTATTGTATTTTCGTACTTTTCATTTTGTTTGATTTTATTTAATATGTTTGATTTTATTTCGTATGTCTGAAATAAATTTAATAAATAAATAAATAATTTATTTTGTTGTTATTTCAGGTTAATTACAGGTGAGCTGTGTGTTAGCATTTAGCAACACTGACTATGATTTGTTTTCCCATTTTCGTAACATAAATGCTAAAATTATTACAAGGACTCGCCAGAAACACAACATTCAATTAATCAGTAAAAAACAAAAACATAATTTAAACCCCAAATAAACATCATAATGTATTAAAGACACACAAACAAACAAACACTAACGTTAGCACGACTAGCCTTCCTTAGCTTAGCTTAACCTGCTAACAGCTAACGCTTCTAAAACATGATAACACACACGCGCTGATATTAAACCAACCAGGTGTGTGTGTGTGACTGTACCTTGAGTTTGCTCAGAAGGTCCCCGCATTTACTCAGGTTTGGGTTTTTCTTATTCCACTCTGTTTTCAGTGTCTCGTACAGACCAGCGGTCTCTTTCAACGCCATGGTGATTCTGCAAAAATAATTTACGACAGCGGCCACCAGAACACGTTAAACAACTGTCGTAAAAACACTCCTGTTGTTGCCACAGACGACTGGGGGGGGGGGTGCGTTCGAATTGTGCCTCGGATGCGCCACTCCGCTTTAAACTTTAAAACGTTGCGGCCGCGAGGAATTGTGGGGCGTAAAAAAAAAAAAGGATGGATCCAGTGTAATCCTATGCTTAAAGGAAGCATTGACCCACCTTTTTCTTTTAGCTTTTATCGTGGCCGCCACTTAAATGCTTCCGGGGTTACGGTAAAGTGGCTAGTGTGAGGAGATAGGCGGCACAATTCGAACGCACCCCCGTTCTTCCGCCAGAAGAAACAACGGGCGAAGATGGCGGCGTTTAACGCGGAGCGGTGGTTGGAGGACTTACCGAATCATGCGATTTTCAAACAACTGCGAAGCAAGTTGCATTTGGAGCCCAATTTAAACGAGAGGGGGGTCGCTAAAAACCTCACCTTCTGCCTGGGCGGGGACTTCTTCGTGTGGGACGACGCCGACCGCGTTTTCTACACGACCAACCTGCGCCAGCTGAACTCGGACGACCACAGCGGAAGCTTTCAGACCTTGCTGTGCATCAACCATCCGCACTTCGAGGTGTGCCAGGTGTTGCTGAGTCCCACGCAGCACCACGTGGCTCTCGTCGGGAAGCAAGGGGTCTCGGTGCTGGAGCTTCCTCAGCGGTGGGGCAAGAGGTCAGAGTTCGAGGGCGGCAGGAGCGACGTCAGCTGCAAGACCATCCCGGTGGCGGAGCGGTTCTTCACCAGCTCCCCGGCGGTGAGTCTGCGACAGGCGGCCTGGTACCCCAGCGAGACGGACGAGCCCCACCTGGTGCTGCTCTCGTCCGACAACACCATCAGGTTCTACGGGCTGAAGTCACCGCAGACGCCGGGTAAAGTGTTGTCTCTGTCGCAGGCGGAAGATGACAGCGGCGGTCATCCTCCCGCCCGGTCCTTCGCAGCTTCTTTGGGAGAGATTGCTGTTGCTTTTGACTTCGGGCCGATTTCAGCCCCACCTCGGCAGCTGCCAGGACTGTCCTCCAAAGACCAGCAGGTGTACCCTTTGTACATCCTCTACGAAAACGGGGAGACCTACCTGAGCTACACCGGCCAGACAAACGGGGTGGTGAGTGTGAGTAAACCCGCTGGACCCCTCCCCATGTATCCTGCTGCAGAGGATAATTACGGCTATGACGCCTGTGCCATCCTCTGCCTGCCCTGTGTTCCCAGCATCCTGGTCATTGCCACGGAAACCGGCACGCTGTATCACTGCGTGGTGCTGGAGTCAGAAGACGAGGAGGAGACCGTGGAGAAGTGGATCAGAGGAGCAGAGGCGGTGCCGGCTCTTTATGTGTTCGAGTGTGTTGAGCTGGAGCTGACCCTCAAAGTGGCCACGGGCGAGGACGAGGACCCCCAAGAGTTTGATTTCACTTGCCCGATCAGACTGCACAGAGACCCCCTCTGCCAGCACAGGTATCACTGCACGCATGAAGCGGGAGTGCACGGAGTCGGGCTAATCTGGGTCAACAAGCTGCAGAAGTTCCTCCAGTCCGGGGAGGAGGATAAGGACGGCCTCCAGGAGCTGTCCGCTGAGAAGCGCTGTATCGTCGAGCACATTCTTTGCACCAGACCCCTCCTAAGCAACCAGTCGTCTCCGGTCCGTGGCTTTTTGATTGTGTCTGACCTTTCCCTGGGCGCCACTATGATCTGCATCACCAGCAGCTTCGAGTGCATCTTGTTGCCCCTGCTGAGCTCTGTCCGCCCTCCCTCCCCTCCCCTGCTGTGTTCCCATCCAGGCCCAGGCTCTGTCAGCTCCCCTCTACGAGGACTGGCCGACGACTCCTTCGAGCAGCACATCCGCAACATCCTGGCACGCAGCTCCACTAATCCTCTCGTGCTGAAAGCCGGCGACAAGGATGTGTCGCCTCCTCCTCCGGAGTGTCTCCAGCTCCTCAGCAGAGCCACGCAGGTCTTCCGCGAGGAGTACATTCTCAAGCAGGACATGGCCCGTGAAGAGATGCAGAGGAGGGTAAAACTTCTGACGGGCCAGAAGAAAAGGCAGCTGGAAGACATGGCGCTGTGCAAGGAGGACCAAAAGAGTCTGAAAGAGGCGGCAGAGAGGTTGGCCGACAAATACGAAGACGCAAAGTATCGTCAGGAAACCATCATGAACAGGGTTAAGAAAGTGCTGGGCAGCCTTCAAAGCCACCTACCCATTCTGTCAAACAGTGAGAAGGATATGAGGAAGGAGTTGCAGACCATCGGCGATCAACTTAAACACCTGGACAACTCCATCAAGCAGGTGAACATGAAGATGGAATACCAGAAGACACAGGTGGACAAGAACGCACCGTCCGCCAGGACATCAGTCTTACTGAATGCCCACCAGAAGAAGGTGGTTCAGGATGTCCTCAGAGAACAGGGACAGCAGATCGGTGACATGATGAAGCAAATCAAAGACATCAAAAACCACGTCAGTTTCTGAAAAGCTGGACGGGTCGCTTTAGTCATGCCTTACTTGGCAATGTGGTGTTTGGGTGTTTGAAGAATAGTTTGAAATGAAAGATATTTTGTACACACTGATACATATTTACCCCTCTTAATAAATCTGTGTTTCTAAATAGATTTGCTAAGGTTGCCTTCATGTCTTGCATAACATTTTGTATATGTTATACGTCAACATTACTAATTGTCAAAGGTTTGAGTCAGTAATGTAGAAAATGTTGTGTTTTGGCAGCTAAAATTGCGAAGGAATTTGAGCTGAACTCATTGGACTAAGCTGTTTACAACTTGTTCTGCTCACCTTTTGGAATGATAATAAAGTTGTTATTTTTCTCGGTAACTGTCTTAACATATTTTTCACAGTTTACGTCCGCAAATTACAACTATTCAGGAGCTTGCATGAAAAGTTAAATCCCAAGCGAATGAAAAACTGACAAAAATAGTGTATTAACAACTAGCACTGCACAATACATCATTATTGCAATTTGAGCATTTTAAATGAACACAAACCAAGAGTTCTCGCTTATTCAAATCAAATAACAATATACATTATGAAAACAGACGATGCTGTCTAATGGAGGCATAATGGCCTTCCTTTGACACCATTCTGAGTCAAATCAGTTAATCAAGCTATCACCTACACTCAGAAATTGGTGCAAATTAAGTAAAATTGATGCTGTTGGGTTTATTTTGGATATAGGAGGGGCGTGCTGTTAACAGATGTTGAGTAAAAAATGAAGAGCTGCACAAACAGAAAATAAGTTATTGCTAATGTGTATTTTGTATGTGTGTATCAGAGTAGCGCACTTTATATTCTTATTTCAACAATTAATAATATAATCACACATTGGATATATGTCATACTTAACAGGATTATATTTAAAATACCTTTTAAAATCAGAGTGGAAGGATAAATGATAAACTTTCATTGTAGCTCATCTCAATACAAAACTCATGTACAAATTTAAATTGTATGTTATTAGCTGTTTTAATTTCCTCTACACACTGTTTATGACGAGTTCTGAGTCAAACTTCAACTAGATGATTAAAAATCCACAGTCCATTTTACATCCTCTGTGTTTATAACAGCTCTGTGGAAGATATCCGCTTCGTTAGATTAACTGCGACTACTGAATTCTCTTAAATGTTACACTATTTCAACACAGCATGTCTAGACTAAGAATTCTGATCGTACCCTTTAATGCCCATTTTTGTGGCTCTACAGTTGGACAGTGTAGTAGTGTGCAGTGTGCAGAGTAAGGCTGCCAGTAATCCTGTTTCCACCAGATGTCACCACTCTCCAGAGTGACTTCACTTTTTGTTCCAAGGCAGGTTTTGCAAGTGAGGAATTCCCCGTGTAAACATTGGGTGACGTATGAGGAGACCCCGGTTTTGTTGAGTAATCCTCATTGTTGGGGGAGCCCGATGTTGTGGGGGATCCTCTGCTGTAGCTCCCTTCCTGTTGGACTCACCTCATGGCTGTGAAAGCACCGTGTAGCTAGATTTGAGCTACAAATGTTAAAGAAGGTTTATGACTCAGCATAGCCTCATCATGTAAACAGGCAAGCACTGTTCTATGGATATATTTTTTAATCTAATCTTTAAAATGGCATGATTTTAAAATACATGTGAATTCAGGATAAATTTGTGTCTTGCCAAGAAACATTTCAGCCGTACTGTACAGAATGAGGTGTGGTTTGCTACAGGTCTAGCACAGGAATTCTCCAAATAGGGGGATGTTGTTAAAGTCTTTCATAAAGGTACAGTGTCTAGATCCTGTGCATGAGCCTGAGGAAACTTAGCGGACCCTAGGAAAGGAGGTATTAATAACTCTTGGTCCAACCCACCACATTCTTCACATGTGAGTCACTGTAAGCCAGAGAGAGAGAGAGAGAGAGCGAGAGGGGAGGAAAAAGCTGCACTGCCTCTGTTTCTCATTTGTGTTTCTTTCCATGGAGGAGTGGAACAGGGAGGCGGGGAGACCACCCCCCCCTTCTTCTGCAAAGCTTGATCGCCCTTATGTGAATCACACACACAGCTCCACACGGCACACATATTTGAGCTCACCGCATAGTTTACATGGGATAAAACAAAAAGGGGCTCATGAGCAGGCTAGTGAGAGAGTGACTGTAGATCAAAAACAGGGGTGGGGATAGGACTGTTTAACTGTGTGCCTATCAGAGAGAGAGAGAGAGAGGCAGAGAGAGCTCTTCAGATGGTGGGAATGAGTGGAGAGAGTCGTGGAAAATGGTGGTATGGGGACTTGGCAGGAGAGAGTGTGACTCACTGTTTATGTGGTCTGTCACTGAGAGACCATCTAAACTCTCCTAAGAGTGCCATAGTAAATGCCCTCAGTCTGTATGACATTCTTTACTTCAACATCTTTGCACTATTCACCACTGCACTATTATCTTGTATTATCTTATTTAGCCTTGTACATATTAGTCTTTGCTTATTTGTTTATTTTTGTGTTTATTGTTGATATTTAATATTATACCTTTGTACAAAGAGAGCAGTTTACCAAAGTAAAATTCCTTGTGTGTTTAAGCATACCTGGCCAATAAAGCTGATTCTGATTCTGATTTATCTCAAATGCTAGATATCTTTTAGAGCTAAGTGTTTGATAACTTTTTTGAGTCTATAATTTGACGTACAAAAAGGTCACTAAAGAGACTCAGCACAGTCAAAGGATTTTATTGGTTGCAATATTAGTTGACATAAGAACAGTTGGTGGAGCTGTGTACAGTAGTCAGTTATATATCAATCATTCAGTCTAGTTGAAAAAAAAATGCAACTGAGGTCTGGCTCCTACACATAAAAAAAAAACAAAAAAACGACGGCAACAATTACAAAAATAATATATAAAGTGTGTACAAATTGTGTCATGGAAAAGCATAAAAGTGAAGTGCGGAATATTAGATGTGTGCTGCCAGTTTGAGTTACAAAATAAGAAGCTTTTAACAAATCGTTGAACAAAATAAGTCTTTGTTGATAAAATTCATAGATGATATCTTTCCTGGAAAAATCACACCCCACAAAATATCACCTCGTAAATACTGTGCCACTCACATCTCGACTCCTAAGGAATGTTGAATTAAAAGGTTTTATTATAGAAAAGTTTTGCTCTATAGTTAAGCAGATATATTATGCTGAATACTGCTCGCTTAGAGGGGCGCCAGCCTTTATTTACTAGTGCTCAGCGGACATGAGTAGATGTGCGTTTAAATCCACATCATGAAAGGCAAAGTTTGAGGAGCAAAGGGGGGAGAAGCAACATGACCTAGTGTGACTTGTTAATAGACAATGTTTGACAGTAAGCCCTTGTCATATAGTTTCCAAGGACTAACCTGTGCTTTGATATATTATGTTCCATTGTGCAAGACCGAAATCAGCATCAAAGTAAAAAGTTGAATGTTGAATGCTCAAACAACGTTTTACTGAGTGTTGGGGCGTAAACAAAAGCAAAGAAAAACAGTAGCAAAAGCGAAATAAAGAAGAGTCTCTCTAAGCTCAAGAGACTTTGTGATATGTCTATGCATCAGAGCCCTTCTGCCTGCGTTTGGATGGTGGGATCAGGCGTGTTGGAAGCTCAGGGGGGAGACCATGGCCCTCCAGCTTGACCTCAATCAAGTGGCTAGCCAGCGCGAATTCTTCATCATCCAGCATGCCATCATGGTCTACATCTGACAGCTTCCAGATGCGACCCAGCACCGAGTTTGGCAGGCGGGAGCTCACCATCCAGTCCTTAGCCTTGGGGCCGCTCAGTTTCCCCTCATTGGGAGCGAGGTTGTAGAAGATCTCATCATATTTGGGCTTGTCCTTGGTCACCACCCAGTCTTCCTCCTCCTCTTCCCCTCTCTCCCCGTTCTCCTCCGCAAAGGGGTCGCCCTCGGAGAACGGTCCGCAATGGGTCCCGAGGAAGGCTCCACCCTGCACACCTCTCTGCTCCCCTGCCTCCAGCTCCTCCTGCCGCAGGAGGGGCATCAGCTTGGCAATGTCAGCGGACAGTAACTCGTCCAGGGCTGCCATCAGATTAGGCTTCAGGGTTTTGAACTTGGTGAAATCATGAACCATCAGTTGCTCCTTTAAAAAAAAGGAATGATAAAAATGTGTCAGCGAGTAGATTTATAATTTAATTTAAATCTAACCCCGACTGTAATAAAAACGTTTCGGAAGAGATAAGAAGAAGTCTTTACATATCTGCCTCCCAGATGTGCCCAGCAGGGGAAACATACTGTACTCAGACCTACCTGCATTTTAGCACAATCGGGGAAGTCTCCAGCAGAAATGTTGTGCTGCAGCTGGATCTTGGAGAAGATAACAGGCAGCTGGTAGATCAAATTCTTCTTTTTATTGTCCTTCCTGAAGACAGGCATCTCCTGCTTCAGATGGCTGATGATATGGGCATGGACCTGGGATATAGGAAAGAATAGCAAATGAAAACACAAAGTTATTCACACAAATGACGTGATTGGAGTGCAGTACTGTCAACCTGTCCATAATCATTCAATAAACAATGGGAATAGAACTCACCCTAACCAGACGCGCCCTCTTGACCAGGTCATTGAGCTTGCGTAAAGCTGCATTTCGAGGAAGGTTTTGGATGTCAGCAAACAGATCCTCCTCCTCCAGCTCAAACAGCCTGCGGTTGTCTGTAACCATCAGCGGCTCTGACCAGAAGGAGCCGATGTAGACGCGCAAAACTTCCGGGGTGCCAAACACCTTCCCCAGGGACCACATGAGCGCTCCGTACACCCTCATAAGCTGCTGGGTGTCCACCATGTCGGCCTTGTTGAGCACCACGCGCAGCTTGTCCTCGTTGCCCTTCAGGGCTCCGATGGCCTCAGAAAACTCGTCTGATATCTCCAGTTTGTGGGCGTCAAATAGAAGAATGATGAGGTCGACACGTTCCGCAAACCAACGCAGGACAGCTGGGAAGTCATAGCCTGTTTGAACACCAAGAAAGTTAACTTACAGGCTCAAAAATGTCAGTGTATTTTTGTCAGGAGAGGGAAGAAGGTTGGAACAGACACAAACCC
Organism: Labrus bergylta; assembly: GCF_963930695.1. Taxonomy (NCBI): domain Eukaryota; kingdom Metazoa; phylum Chordata; class Actinopteri; order Labriformes; family Labridae; genus Labrus; species Labrus bergylta. Next base: position 25,753,702 of record NC_089205.1, read on the forward strand.
TTCATAACTCTTTTTTATATCCGTCAAACTTTATGACAATTCAGACACTAGGCTTCACTTTATCACAAAAACATTTCTTTGACTCTCAGCAAGAAAAATTTCAGCAAAATAAAAGTTTAAAATGTCATGATGTTTTCTCATATTTGCCTATGTGATCATCCTTTAAAGGGTCAGTTCACCCAAATTCCCCAAAGACACTTTTGTTTCACCACTTAACAATTTAATTAGATTACCGTCTCAGTATTTCCTTTAAATTGACTCATGTTTAGTATAATCGCAGTACTGTTAACAGAACTTTCCCATGTATCCTGGATTTTCCAAGAACTTTGCTGAGAGCTGATTGCAGTGGAACAACTTCTTCCCAAATAAACGGTGCGGACTGTCCAGAGAAACCTGATCACTTCATCTACAAAGACACATAAATGCTAAATCCACAAACAGCATTCCACTCGGCTCTGTTGTATATTGGGCCGGAGTCAGAAATCTCACGAAGGGATGTGTAAAACAAAATCAACAGATAACAAAAACTATTAGAGAAATAACTCCAGTGGAATGTAAGGTATAATTTGGATGCACTGACCCTTTAAAGTTGTTAGTTTTTCATGCAGAATGATTTGTGTATGAGTGAGTCACCTAAGGCGTGAATGGAGAGAAAAGTGAGGAACGACTGGTTGATGATGATCATGGTTGTTTCTCAACATTGTTTTTTTTTTTTCCCAAATGTGCTGACAGAATGTCTTTCTGTTTCTCTGTTGTTGATTATGGTTTAATGGCTGCTTTTTCTCGCTCTGCTGCCAAGTGTTATTGTGACAGAGCAACAAGTCCCACGGGTTAGCCAGGCGTGCCGATGAGATGAGTTTGTGAGTTGAAGTTTAGGGATGTGCGTCTCTTCAAGCCCCCCAAATGTCCTCTCCTTACCTCTGCCATCTTTGGCACCTTTGCCACCTTTCTCACCTCGGCTCACTCTCTGCTTGGCACCTGACAGGATCCCCGGGGTGTCAATTATGCTGATGCTCTCAAGGACCTGGTTTGGCATCTGGGCACACTGAAACCTGACATTTTATCAGCAGAAAGGAGACAAGTCACATAAAGACCCAAGTTCGCAGAGGTCAGATACCCTGTTGGTGCAGAAGGAAAACATCTAAATCATGTGAATAACGGTTAAACTCTCATCAAAGAAGCCAATGTCATCCAAGGAGTAGATTGGAAGCGGCACTCCCCACACCCTCATCCCCTCCCACTGCAGACCATTGTGCGCAAGCAGACCTCTCAATGCTGCGTTCTTCCTGAAGGAAAATGACCACTACTGCCAGAATCAAACAATAAGGCCCTGCTAATGATGTGTGGCTTAGAAAAACAACACCACTTCCCGTGGCTTATGTGCTTAACGAGCCCACCGGTTGCCTGAACAGGAAGTCAAAGCAAAAGGAGAGACGCAAATACGTTCACAAACCCGCCCTGCAGAGGGAAAGAGGGACGCCGCTGGAAAACTGGCACCAGACATTTTTACACTGCAGTTCCACTAACATTAGCACTGAATGTTTCTATTGCTTCTTGTCTGCATGTCCATGTTTCTTAGAAGCTTACAGCAGTTCATTGACAAACATGTGACTTTTTTTTCTCATGAGTTACACTAGTGGAAAAACATGCACAGAAATCCCAGACAGAAAACATAGTCGAGGAAAGAACTTCAATGTAAGCTTTCTCTAACAGGTTACCTAAGCTTCACAAAGTGTGTGACTTCATTTATTTGCCTTTGCCCCGAGGGGCTGTGGAGCCCTCTGACCTTTTCTTTGAACATGCGTACATTGCTGTTCCTGCCTCAGAACATTCAGCTTTCATCACCCTCTTGGGTGATATCGCTCCCCTTCTCCATTTTTCCACAAATAAGGAAAGTGCCTCTTCGCTCTGAAATTTGGCACAAGGACATGAAATTCCAAAGAGCTAAAAATCTGTTATCTCTCCTTCCCTGCTTCCCTTGTTGGGTTCTCTCACATAGTTCTGTGCATTTCACACTGATGTCTCTATAACTCACTCAGTGGAAAAAATGACACAACATTTGTTATCTCACCTGTTGAGAAAAGTGTTTCCAAAGGGGTTAAGTTTGCGGAAAGGTTTGTTGGGGTCCACAATAAGGGCATTCCCAGGGATGACTCCCTCCACCTCCCCGTGCATGATGGCAGTGAAGCAGTCTGTGGTGGGCTCAGGTCCCACCCTGCTTCCGGGAATATCCTGCTCCAGTAGATACCTGTCAGTCACACAAAGAGCTTATTAGTTTCTCAGAGCTGGTGATCACAGTTATTATCACACGCAATGTTACTGGTCATGAAATGTTTTATTGCAGAGTGGATAATCTTACTTGATGAATGTTGTCTTTCCAGTGGAGTATTGTCCCACCACCAGCACCATCGGCTTGTTATCAAAGTCTGCATCCTCCAGGCTTTGGGAGTGAAAGTCGTGGAAATTGTAGTGCTGCTCCAGAGGCAGAAGCTTCTGACGATACAACGATTTGAGCCCTTCTGTCACAGTGCGGATCACCTCAGGCGTCTTCTTCACATTTTTTCGCCCCCAGCGTGACATGTTGATCGAGGAAGAAGATTACAGGGATCTTCTTACAAAAGATTAGTGTCTGAGTTTTTTTCTGTTTCTGTATTTCCTGTAGCTGAAGCTTCGAAAACCTTCAGGTGTTTCCTGTATTTATGTGGACACCGCTCACTTGTCCTTGAAAACTCCTCTGCACACGCTTAGAGAGACGGGGGTGATACTTTGTTTGAAGTTTAGATCTTCCCCTTTGGAAAATGTTTGCCCCTGAGATGTGGACAGAAAAGAAGACATGCAGAGGTTAATCCAAATTTAAAAAAAAAAAAAAAAGAGGTAAATCCAGCAGGCAAAAGTTTCTAAGTGTTGTTATTATTGGTGATTTAAGTCTTCCCCAGCCTAGAGAAGAGATGTTAAATCTAGAGTTGGCTTCAGCCCACAAGTATTGCCAAGTATTGTCTGTGCATGCCTGGAAAAAAATGGTGTTCAGGCTGGAAAACTCACAAACCCAGCCCTGCTCCAGGATTTGCAAAAGCACAGCTCATTTCTTTAATGTGAAATGAGTAATACATTCCTTCTATCCCCTGCAGTTCCTCTCAGTGGAGCACAAAATACATGCTTAGTTGTTCACGTAGGGAAAAGACCTCATTGCCCGCAAATTGAAAAATTATTTCAGCCTTGTGTTACAATCTTTTTTTTATGTCACAGTCTACAAAAAAAAAAGAAACGCTGGATTAGGAAATGAAGGCAAGATTCATCATTAGAAGCAGGCTGACAAAGAGGCACAAAGGTAAGACACGCGTCAGCCAATGTCAACTCATGTGAACCCAAAGCAAATCCCATTTGAACAAGGATGTAAAAATATCTGCCACAAGAAAAATGGGCAAGACTGTCCTGACATGTCACAAGACCAATGTGAAAAAAGTTTTTTATCAAGATGGCGCACTTTAGAGATCTACAGGGCAGACATTAAATTTGATCTGAGCATCTGGTTAAGGTCATTTCTTAAGATTAAGGGTGGTGGAATATAGCTTGTGAGTTTATGCATAACAATTACAACATCATTTGTGCTTAAAAGAATAACATGCAGGAGTAAAAGGAAAAAGGAGATTTACCTTTTAATATCCAAAATGAAGAATTATAAATTACTTTTCAAAAAGATTGTAAATAGCTTGACATGTTTTTTCATTGATTTCCTAGACTAAACTGTTATCTTTACTTTCATTGAACACCATCAAGAATAATTTTCTACTTCTGTTTCACAATCCAGCAAAACTTGCACAAAGGTTAAAACAGAAGCTGATCAGTAGATTGATGTAGAAAGTTTAAAAAGAAGTATTTACCAAGTTATAAGGGAGAAAGACTTCTTCTTCTTCAAGTGCCTTGGCTTCTTCCTTTCTTCAGTCTTGCTCGCCGGAGTTTGGAAAATATTTTGACTTGAGGAGACAAAAACAGCCAATCTCTTGGAGGAGCTGCTGCTACATGTATGGGTGTACCTCTGACAGCAAATAGGAACCCTCAGTGAAGCGCCAACGTAGCCAGATCACAGAGGATCCTTCTTACTCCAGTGTTTAATGTATTTCAGATGAGCTCCAAATCTGGCAAGAACTCGTACTCTGCTTGCTGAAAAGAGCACAAGGCAAACAGTTAGGACACACAGCTCTCTACACTGAAACTTTTTCTCTCTCTTTGCCTGCTTCTGCTTAAATGTACCTCCTCTTTTGGGGATGCCTGGCAACACTTTGGACAGCAATAACATTCAGTTCAGGGCAGAGATGAGCTGACTTGTGGTCAGAAGGCGTGGACCCAGAGGCGGGGGGTTTGAATAAATAATTTGGGTGGAGCCTTTTTTTTTATTTTTTTAATAATCATGATGATAGAACCTGTGTCTTTATGCATATTTTGAATGCTCAACACAACCTTATGCTGCACCCTTCCAGCCTCAAAGATTCTACATTTATTTATATTCTAAAACTACTGTAAGATGTCATACATTTACAGTTAAGAGCCCCCCCTCCCCTCCACATCAGTCTAAGCTCTTTGCTCCTCCCAAACTCTGAACCCTCCAGGCGCTGAAGCACACCAACACTCTACTTTTCCACTGCGATGCACCACCTGCTGGCTGTCTGATAGAGAACACACCCTGTGGCCGCCACCATTACCACCACCGCCTCCTCCTAACTAACATACAGTACTCCTCAGTCATCAGCACTCATCCACAGGAATGCACCCTGAAGATTAGGAACCAAAGGCTGAACTGCTGGACAAAAGACAAGACAGTGTGCAATGTTTCATAAAAGAAGCAAGGTTTAATTTACAGTTTTACTAAATGTACATTTCTTTTTAAAAAGTGTCATTATACACAATAAATACAATACAAAATTAATCTGTAATACTATACTTCAAATTCTCTTACGGTCTTTTGTACATTATTATTGTTCCTTTTTTCCATTTCAATGCTTGTGCCGTGTTTGTGTTTGAATTGTCCACCAGGCCGTAAAAGACAAACGAAACACACATGGGAGGCAGGGGATAAAGTGGCAGAAAGATGAAACAGACTGAGAACAGAGAAATTCAACTGTTATAACTAGTCTGCCCCCTGCTGACGGAAAATGCCATAAGTCCTAACCTGGCATCATACGCAGCAAGAGGGCAGGTGTGTGTGTGTGTGTGTGTGGAGGCATTGTTTAAAAACAAGAAACCGTGAAAATCATTACATTGGAACCAGAAGAGAACTGAATTTCCTTTCATTTCATTTACACCATGACAGAAGCCCTAAAGCGAACACCTTAAAAACCTTTTACTTTTTTTAATGCTTGTGTAATTGCAGGCTTTGTGGATTTTGAACCGGTATTGATTATTCCAATTGCAGACCAAGATAAGTTATCTTTTTAGCATTGAAAGTCAACCTTCAAGTTCATGTGCTATCTGAAGTTCATTTTTTTTTTTGTAAGTAGGTGGACTGTGACATGTTCTCTTTGTGGGGAACATAGGATCATCTCATTTGGTTGTAAAAAGGCAGACACCATGTTTAATGTTTCCAATATAAGCTGCAGGTTGTTGACTTCTGAACTGTTTAATTTAGCTGCCTGATGCTCACTGGCTCAATGTTGAAACCAGGAAAATAAACCGCTGTTGACTAAGATCAGGGCACACATGATAGGAATGTATGAATAGTGAAGAAGAAGGAAAAACAACAAAAACATCGGACAATTTCATGTCGTCACTTTAGCTTGGCTGATAGAACAGATACAAAAATGTGAGGCATCTTCAAGTCTGCAATTCACAAGGACAGTTTTACCTTTGACCACACTCACTAGTTTCACCACAGGTCTACCTCAGGTTGTAAATGACAAAGAAATATCTGGACAATTCAAATAGACAAACAGAGCCATCACAGCTTGGCAGAGTAGTACAGTGATACTGTTTTCACAGTGCCCTCCTTCCCCTGCCTCCAAATCTGTCTTTAACCCTTGTCAGTCTGGCCTTAGGCTGAGGGGCTGTTATCTGCTTTGAGTTTGGGGCACCAGGTTGCCATTGTGGCCACGGCCACCAACCTGAGGGTGCTGGGCCAAGGAAGAGGACGAGGATGAGGAGGAGGTTGGGACTGAGGGCCTGTGGGATGAGGTTGCCGAGCCCCCTGGGCGCTGGCTTTGGTGGGACCTGCTGTTGCCCCCTTTAATGTGTTGCCCACGGGCAGAGGGTTCCTGCTGCAGGTTTAGGATGCTGTCAATAGCGCACTGCAGGTGCTCATTAAGAGAGTCGTCAGGAGGGCTGCCACTGGAGAAGCTGGCGTTATCCATGTCAGGGGAGTCTGACTTACAGCGTTTGGCAGGAAGCAAAGAGTCACGAGTGAAGGAGGACTCGGGAGAGGGAGGCCCAGGGGCATGCTGGTCCATTCTGAATGTCCCACCTGCCCTATGTCTATTTTTTCCACTTGCCCTCTTGTATTTACCTACATCCGTCTCTAGTTCTGTGCACTCCTCCCCTCTCTCCTTTGCCCCTTCCCTGTCTAGGAGCGGAGGAAGGTGATGCCGTTGTGTAGTTTTGATGCCACGATTAAACACCTCGTCCATGTCATCCAGCCCCTGCATTGCACTCCCATAGCGGCCCGTTTCGTTGCTCGATTCTGTGTGAATGTGTGAGGCCTCCCTGCTTCTCTTCTCCACCTTCACACTGGCTATCACTGTCCTCTCTGAGGGAGGAGAGGAGGCCTCATGCCTGGGGGGTGAAGGTGTAGGTCTGGGGTACGTAAAACTCTCTTCTCCTCCCCCTGGGACACCAGGTCTGACTCGGGGACTAATGTTTTCTCTGTACGTTTTTCTCAGGGGGAGTCGACAGGTTGTCTGCGAGGGAGTGGCAGTGGAGTTAGAGTTGGCTTTCACCCCCCCTGCGTCGTGGTTATCCAACGTCCCGTTCATTTGAGCTGAGGAAGAAGACGTGGAAAACGACCAAGTATGGGAAGAGGAGGTGGAGGAAGATGGGGCTGCGTTGTGGGTAGCATTACCTCTCTGTGATTGGTTACACTGAGCAGTTGTTATGGTGACCGATGAGACTGATGAGGCAGCAGGGGCAGCAGGGGTAGTGCATACCGGGGACTGAGTTCTGATGACTGTTTTAGGAGTTGATACAGGTTGGGACTTCGGGTGCGTCGCAGCATCTTCAAGCTGAGTGTGAGGCTGGGATGCGGACAGGCTGCTCTGCTGAGATTGAGGTGTGTGTACTGGGTCTAAGGCTGTATTGTGGACCACCTTACTGAACCCCGCTTGATCCTGTTTGATCTTCAGCTTTAAGCCAATCCTCCTGCGAGCCTCGTAGGTCTTCATAGGCGGTTTGCTGGTTCTTTGTGGGAGAGCATCCTCATCATCTGCCGCTTGAGAGTTGAAAGACGAAGAGGATAGAGAGGACGATGCTGCTGGAGCTCGACTCGAGGAGGAGTTCTGGCTGTTGGGCTCGGCCAGCCTTCCTGCTGCAGCTGGAGTAGTGGGACAACTGCTGGACCAGGACACAGATGCCCCGCCTTCACCATGCTTTATTACTAGCTTGGTGGGGTGGAAGGGAGCGGTGGGGGGGAAGGGAGTGGTGGGAGGGGGAGCAGGCGGTGCTGTGGTTAGAGCAGGAGCAGGATTGGAAGCAGGAGTGGGAGTTGAAGCTTGAGCAGGAGCTTGGGTTGGTACAGGAGGAGGATTTGGAGGGATGTTTGGAAGAGGGGTTGGGGTTGGGGCAGGAGCTGGAGGTGCTGGAACAGGGACAGCTGCTACTCCACCAGTCGCAACAGTGGGCTCAGCAGAAGATGACTTCTGCTGGGATGACAATACACCCTCCAACATACGTGCATTTGCCACAAACTCCTCTGCAAAGAAATAAAACAGAATGATACTATCAGCTTACACCATATTTAGATAAAAAAAAAACAACCACATGACTATGTAACAGATATTGGTACAGTACCTGGTCTCTCCCTGGCTAAAACTCTGTCCTGACTCAACGCAATCTTCTCCTCCTGAATGAACATCCGGTCCATCATCACCATCTCTGCTGAGGGGCCCAGTCGCTGCTCAGGTTCAAACACAAAATACCACAAATTCAAAATCAATTCAGGACAAGGACGACGAAAAGGTTAATGGCCTCAATGCTTTGGTTTATATACTTACTTTTGACTCTGCAAAGAGCAGGCAGCGATATTTATCCAGCATAGCCTGGGTCCTTTTCAGGAGATGACAGGAGACCCTCTCAAATTCATCATCCACTGTGAACAGGAGAACCAAGATGGTCATGAAGACTGTGATATTAGGAGAAGTGGCAACTTACGTTTGGCCTGTGCGCTAGAAGATGGAGTTTGTTACCTTTTTGATAGTCTTGAGAAGAGTTGGCAGTTCCCTGGTAGACATGGTAAGGCATCAGTCTGTGAAATGTGTCCTCAAAAGAGTGGAAAGGAGCACTATAGTTTGGGTGGAGTACTGAACCCTGCTGTTTCCTCAGTTGTTCCAGCATCCTGTAGTGAAGTTTGTATAAAGAGATACTTTTCACAAAAAATGAATGATGAAACAGTTCAGCTAAGCCATTTAAAATGCACAAGGCACACACCTGGCTTCTTTGCTTGGCTCTGCACTGAAAGGCATCTTCATTGTTGTTGTCTGTGATGTGAACATACAAGATAAAAAAAACAAGGATTAATTTCTCAAACTTAAACTTTAGAGTTATTTTTTGGGCTTCATTAACATAAAGGTTACAATCCTTAACCTGAGTTTGTAATGGGGTTGGGGTCTGTGGCGCAGGCATTTGAGTCAGACTAGTTCCTAACACCTGCATCTGCATCCCAGCTTTCCCCAGAGTCATTCCTCCAACTGAGTTGATCACCCCTGGCTTTGGCTGAACCTGAAAAAAAGAGAGATTAGACACTTTTGAAAAAAACTATCACCCTAAATTCAATTCTAAACTGTAGTACACAGAATTACCAGAATGCATGCATTTGAAGTAATGATGTTGCCTACCTGGGCAGGCTGGGTAAGGCTGGCAGGAGTGACAGTCTGATTCACCATTGATCCAGCTGGCCCTTGGGTGCCTGAGAATACCTGTAAGTCACTTGATGCTAGAAGAGGAAACAAATAATTAAAATACTTCATAGTGTGTTAAGGGTCATGCAGAAAAACATAATTTAGTTAAAAACGTATCTAACCTGTAGCAGGCGTTTTGACAAGCACTGATGTGGGCTGCAGCACTGACAGAAGCTGAGCAGGTGTACCAGTGCTGGAAGATGTTGCAATCACCAATTTATCAACAGGCACATCTTGCTGAGAGCTGAACTGACTGGTGACTGGAGGTTGAGTTTGAGGCAGAGGTTGAGGCTTGGGTTGTGCAGACTGCTTGGCCTGCAGCAAGATGTTCTGCTGGACCTGGGAACGAAATTAGAACATTTTTCTAATTAGCTTTCATACAATAAAGTCTAGATAAACCCATTTGGTTTCCTGAAGCATTCCTGCTGGTTTGAACCGATTAATTTTAATTGAATTGATCACCACTTCAATTATCAACTAAATATGCACTGAAGTAAGACTTTCCACAAACGAGTGCAAATGCATAACCATTACAATTATCGAATGCAAGTAGTAACGTTTGGGATGTCTCACCTAACACTGCTTGCTGTATCATTTAAACATTTAAATTGCACTGATGATGTTCCTCTGAATATCTAAAAAATCTGCTAATATCTCAACACACATGACATTACACAGTTGCTACACTTTGGGAGGGTGATAATTATACTGAAAACACTTTTGCATACAAATATCCTTTTTTTTTATTAATCTTTCAGGTGAACGGGATAATACCTGGTGCAGCTTGTCCAAAAGCTGTTTTTGCTGGGGTGAGGGCTGAGTTATGCCCGACAGGGTCTGAATTTGTGCTCCTATTAATTGCAGGTGGTGCTGCTGCTCCGCTGTTAGGCCCAGGATGGGAACCTGGGCTTTTACTACAGCAGTGGCAGAAGTGCTGACAGGAGGAGCAGTGAACTGGTGCTGTGCAGGTGGTGCAGGAGGAGGCTTGGGGGACTGTGACATAGGAGGCATTTCTTGCTGATAAGGGGCAGGCTGGGAGGCTGGCCGTGGTTGAGGCTGAAGCTGAACATGAATGTGTGTCTGCTGGGGCTGTGCATGCTGTGTCTTCTGCGGTTGGCCTTGTGGAGCTGGTTGGGGGGACTCAGCAATCTGATTATGGACAATAAAGAGTTGGGGATGGGGCGAAGGTGTGCATGAACGAGTGGGGGTTTGAGTCTGTGTCTGAGAGGGAGGATGTGTTTGCTGTTGGTGGTGTGGTGACTGGATCTGCTGGCTCAGAGTGAGAGGCGAATGGGAAGGCTGGGGGCTTTCTGACACTGGGGGCACTGTGGTGTGAGTCGTCAAGCCCGGTGAAGGAGACATGCCCTGGATCCTCAGGGGCTGCTTATGTCCAGCAGAGGGTACCTGATAAAGTGGAACCACAAAATACTGGTATGCTTATTTGATTCAAGAATGCAGACAACATTTAAAAGCAGGAGGACATCAAGCAAAAAAACAACACACACTATACAAGTTCTGCATGCACACTAGATTATAACTAAACCCTCTAAAACATGGTTTAAAATTGAGACTAGATACAAAACAGGGCTGGGCGATAAGGCTACCTTCAGGCTATGCATCTTTGCATTTAATAAACAAAACGCTCTCCAATATATAGAGAAGACATCTCAATGACATGATTATTTGGGGTTACTTTGCTTTAAACGTTTAATCTCTGCCACAGTACTAAGACAATGAATGTATTTCCCCCAAATACACTGAAACGCAAAAGATTATCAAACTATCGCCCAACCCAGACACCATAATACAAAAAAATTGGTAAAACGACACAAAACGTTCCATAAGCAAAGTGTTAGACTTTAAAAACTAGAAGTTGAAGTTAGAAGCCCATTGATTTTTTTTCTAGCGTCTGAAGAAGATTAGATACAAAGAGGCACAATGATCATTGGGTGAGCAAAAAGAAAAACATTTAACAAAAGCAAGAAGTCAAGATCTGCGGGCCCGTGATGGTGAGGTAGAAGGTGATCCTAAGATTTCAGGGACTGGGGTCGGGGGAGCATGTAATCATCGCTGAGGGATCATTACACTTGTCAGACAAGGTTACAACGGGTGGTACTCAAGTACACGAGTCTAAATGAGAGGTGCAGGGTAGAGAGGTGTAGATTTTGTTGGTCAGTAATTGTTCAGTAATGCAGCAGATGAAAGTGAGTGGATTTCATTTGATTAAGTGAGGTGAGTTGATTGAATTTGATTGAGCTGAGTGTTAGTAAAAAGGTGAACAAGTTGCATTTGGCACCTTGGTAGCTGTTTTAACAAGCATGAGCATGGTATTATATTCTTTTACAAATTAAATACGGTGGAATGAATGAGAACATACCAAATTAGTTAAATGTTAGTTTAACTTTAAAAAAAAAAAAAAAAAGAGTGGACCCTTGATTGGTAGGCAACATTCTATTAAGGATGCACCAAGCAAATAATGTACGTAGCACAGTGGCTGACAGACAATACATCAGGACAACTGGAATGATTATGCCTTCACATACAACAGAGCAATGAAAGAATCAAGCTGAAGCTGCAAGCAAATGAGTAATTGTTAAGCTTTAGGAATTGCATAGCAACTTCAGTAGCCATGAAAGCATTGACTAATGCAGAAAGGTAGTAGAGAGCAGTGATGTGGAAAGGTTAAGATTCCCTAACATTGTGGCAGCAGCAGCAGCAACAAGTGGGTGGGGCTTGACATAAAGGGGCATTTCTACCTGCTTTACCACTGCTGTCATGTGGGAGGGGCCAGGGGAAGGACTGTGGCTCTGACCCACCCAAGAGTCAGTTAATTGGCTGTCATGGACAGCAGGGGCCGGAGCAGTGATGTTGTTGCTGCTGACGATTACAGACGCTGGTACGCCCACAGAGGGGGTTGACTCATTCTCTGATTGGTGGTGCTGCTCCTGATATGAGTGTATTTACCATTTCAGGACCAAGGAGGGAAGAAGGAAGGGGATTTGGAGGGAAAAGGGAGTAAAATAGTAAACCAAAGAGGTCAGACAAAGATGTCACTCCGTGCAGGTTATTCATTTAAGACAGTGTTAACTGTACACAAGTAAACCAAGGACTGGAACACTGACCTGTTGCAGGAACATCTGCAGGGACTCCTGACTCAGGATCATACTAGAGCCCTGGTTAGTGAAGAGTAACCTCCCTGGACTGTGCTGAGCCTGATGGGGGACCAGCCCCACTGCTGTGACAGATGAAGAGGTGGACACAGACATGGACGGAGAAGAGCAGGGTATTGTAGTAGCCGTGGACAAAGAAGATGGTTGCATGGCGAGGATAGAGGACTGCGATACATGCTGCTGAGTGGGATGAGCAGCTTGATCCGTAGAGCTACCAAGCACAGTAACACACTCTCCAGGCTGGCCTTGAGCCATGGTTGCTGCTCCTGTGATGTTGCTGCTGGGAACTCCACCTGGCTGGGGTTGTAGGGCTGGCTGAAGACTGACTGCGGGGCTTAGCCCTTCCACCTGACTAAGCATTGTCAGGGAGTTCTGGATTGGCATGCCCTGTATGACTGTCTGGGCATGACCTGAGACAGTATGTGTCTGTGTCTGACTTTGACTCTGAGCCAGTGAGACAGGCACCTGAAAGAGGGTTTGTGTGCCCATCTGGCCAGACTGGAGCTGAATGGGCCCAGAGAGGATGTGGGCAGCCCCGGGGTGGCCCTGTGAAGTCAACACCTGACCCAGGTTAATGTTCTGGTTTGCGGTTAAAATCTGGTTTGCAATGAGCTGTCCACCAGGCCCCTGACTGGTAATTATGTGGCCGCCAGGGTGTTGGGTCAGGATCTGTCCACCGGCTTGTAGCTGTGGCAGGAGAAACTGGTGGTTTTGACCTTGCAGAACAGTCTGAGAGGGAATAACGATGCTGCCTGATTGGTTTAACAAGTGCACACTGAGGGGTTTGCCAGATTGCTGTGCTCCTTGTTGTTTGAATAGGGTTTGTTGAAACTGAGGGCCTTGTGTTGTGCCTTGAGTATTCAACACAACATTAGAGCCTGGCTTTCCAGTCAGAAAGGTTACATTCTGCGCAGTGGAAACTGGAATTTGCTGCAACCCTAGCGTCTTGTGGGCATCATTTTGAGAAGGTTGGGATATTTGTTGTTGCTGCTGTTGTTGCTGTTTGAAGAGTTTGGGTTGAATGGCTCCCCCCTGAGGAGGTTTGGGCTGAATGGGTGTTGGCGTGCGCTGGATGATCACGTTCTGCATGATTTGGCCTTGATTTTGCACCTGGGGTCCAATTCCTGAACTAAGAGAGGTGCTGCCAAAGCCCACAAGCCCAGCAGGAGCAGTCATTGTGCAGCCGCTGCTGCTGTTTGTGCTGCTGACACAAACAGCTGGTCCATTTAAAGCTGGAGATCCCAAAGTGGTTTTGTTACCTTGGATCAGAAGTCCACCCCCTGAGCCTCCAAGTGCGGCCTGAGAACCAGTAGCTGATACCTCTGGCCCGGATTGGTGCAGCTGGTAACCACTCATGGCTTTAGCCAGGATTTGCTGTCCAGATTGATTGATAGTCATGACTGTAGGCTGACCCACAACCTGAATCTGTCCAATACCTAAATGTCCCGACTGACTCCCATTAGGAAGAGCTTGAAGACTTGAAATGGGTTGAAGTGTCACGTTTCCAAGGCCCACAGGCTGCATAAATGGCTGAACACTAATGGCCTTATTCATCACCTGGGGTTGGAGCTGAAGGCCCTGCTGAGCCAGGACTGACCCCAGCATGTCTGCTGTGGCATTGGGAGGCGTAGCAGTGGTGCTTGGGGCTGACCCAGGGAAAATTGTTGCTGCTCCTCCAACACCTATGCCTACACCAACAGTGGTGCCTCCAGCCCCAGACAGGCTGGCATCAGGCAGTGTCTGAACCACCTGCGTAAGGCCTGGAATTCCAAAGGAGCCCAGATCCAACTCAGCCTCTGCCTCCTGTAAACTTTGCTCAGTGATGTTTGCTTCAGCCAAGCTCTGCTGCAGGATGTCACACGGCTCGTGATTTGTCCCAATGCCATTGCTCCCACCTTCGCCACCAGGGGATCCTCCCAAGATGTCATCATCTTCCAGGAAGTCCAGGTCAACACTGACTCTGGGCAGGCCTGTCGGCTCATTGGCCGACAGCTGGACTGCAGGCTGGACCTCTGGAACATGGCCCTTTAAGTGAAGAAGGAAAGTCAAGAGGAGAGAAGTGAAACCAGGTGATTGGTGAATTTCTGATGAATATGCATGATGGCAACAATGCAAACATGAAAACCCCACAAAAACCTCTTGTCTCATTGCAGAAAATCAAAGATTGTAGAGTGTAGAACTGTTAGTGGAAAGGGAGGATATTTGGAGGTGCATGCTATCAGATGGATGGATAGGAAACAGAAGGAAAAGGATGGGGGATTTTACTCACCCCAGTGGTAGAGAAGAACGAGCTGGAGGGGTCACTCGAACCATCCAAAAGGTCGTCAGTGTCCAACTACAGACACACCCACCCAGGAAAGGACAGACAGAAACCAAAGGGACCCACACAGGCAGGGAAAAGCCACCAGAACAGAGAAACAAAAGGACCATCAAACAGAGGAGGAGGAGGGCAAGAAATGGACAGAACAAAGTCCAGAGAACCAAGATGGTAAAGAATCAGTAAAAATATAAGCGACAGGGGGGGGGGGGTAATTATAAGAATAACACAGAGTTGGGAAGCGTTAGTAGTTGCATTTTGTTTTTAAAAGGAAAGGGAGGCTGAAAAAATTGATAGAGCCATCAATAAGTAGAAGAAGCAGTAAAATTGAAAATAGTGGGGACGTGGGTTTCAGTGTGCGTCAACGAGTAATCTGATCGTGACTTCAACACAGTTTGAGGCAAGCCTTAACTAAAATGTGCAGAAATAAGACCTCCTCACGACATCAAACCAGTGAACACACAGTTTAAAACTATCAATTGTGTCCTCTTTCTTTTTTCTGTCTTACTCACATGGGTCTCAGATCCATGAAGAAAGTCATTGAGAGCTTCTGGGTCACTGCAGGAGAAAACAACGTGATTTACAACAGAACAAGGCGAACCATGCAGCCGAACATTTAGCCAAAGAGAAAATACACTATGTCAATAATGACTTACCAAATTACATCTAGAAGGCACCTGCCGTCTTCATCATCCATGACAACTGTTAAGGATGAAATAGCCCAATGAGAATTTGTTCATTAAAAAAATCCTTGTCACAAATCAATAATATGTCAAATGTGTACAAACTAATTTACATCTCTATTTTATTTTGACATGAGTTAGTCACAGATAATGATGATGAATTATAAAACAGCAAAACCTTCATCAAATATCCTCTGCCTCTGATTGGAGTTATGTCATTTTGTTATACATGATTTGGAAATGTTTCATAGACGTACAGTTTTAATGACATTTGAGGGATTCTTCTCCACATTATTGTACTACTTTAGCATAGACTGTTCTTACAGAAAATAAACCTTTCTACTGCTGTGTTGATGCTGCAATACAAAATATGGTAAATAATAAAATAAATAAAACCCCAAAAACTACTGATGATACAGTATGGTCATTTTATGATTTAATTCAGTAGATATCGTACATGTTGCTCTTTAAAGAAATGTTTTTTTATTTAAATGTTGTTACTTTTTCTTTACAATTCCCGACACAAATTAAATATAAAGCTTCTGTATCGTAATTCAACTCTTTTTCCAATAATCCCTGTTTACATGATGTAAACTAGTGTAATGACACAAAACATTAGGCTACATTACTTTTGCTGCTTTGAGGTTAAAACAAGCCCAGTGGGATCAATGTCACCACTCATATCAATAATGCTACACACTGTGTGTGTTTTTAATTTTAATTTTAATAACTCTTTCCACAAGTAGAAGTGTAAATACCTTGTATTATTCTATTATTGTATTTTTTCACCCTTTATTTACCGGATGTAAATATGTTTGATTTTTAACTTCTTGTTATTTCTAATAATTATATTCCTGGTTCCTGTTTTCTAGAGCTGTTGAAACACAATAAAGTTCTTTATCTTTATTTATGAATGGACTTCCACAAACAAACACAAACCATATGTTGTGTTTCTTCCATAAAGCAGTCTACAATCGAAAACATGAATCAATTTTGAACCCTTTAACCAAACAACGTTTTGATATAATTATTGCAAACAGAAAAAAAAACAAAAAAAACATAGTGAAGAAGTGTTAAAGAGCTGAAACCTGAGTTGTGTAAGCTGTGTGCACAGAGCAGAAAACAACACACTGAAAACGCGCGGTTTTCACAGCAGACCTGCAGAAATACTTGCAGCTCGTCTTTGACCACAAAGTCTCACGAACTGCAAAAACACTTTCACAACACAAAAAAAAAACCCCCATCAAGTCACCCAACATTTTTCCCTCGGATTTTACAAAGGGGTGGGGGGGGGGGAGCATATCCCTACCTGCTGCTCTGTGGAGCCATTGCTCGGTCACAGAAGAACCAGTACGCAGGATATGAATGGAAACCCTGCAAGCGGCTTGCTACATGCTACCTGCTGTTTTCACACACATTTACTTGCATATTCCGCACGATTTTTTCCCTACAGTGTGCGATATTTAATGGCAACGAGAGACACTTGATGCTCTAATTAAATAAAAACGATTGATCTTCAAACCAGCATCCTGGCATTTTGATGCATCTGGGTTTGCATTTCGGTAGCCTAGCTGGTTAGCCTGCTAAGCCCAAGTAGCTATCAACAATATCCAGACGTACGAGCTAGCTTTAGCCTTTGACATTCAAAACAAACCACAGAGTGACACAGTTTTGACACTCGTACGGCACCGAAGAACCTCAACTCCACCAGGACTGAGTGCTAATGTCTGTTTAGGAGTGCAAACGCAATTGCGCAGCGAGCTATCTGTCCCCACTTGCAGGTAAAATATGAGTTAATGTAGGGACACTGTTGGATCAGGGGGGTATGTTTGGGAATTCGATGGAAAATGACTATTATTGCCGGGTCGTGCGGCAGTGTGGCGCTTCGATTGCGGCAGCGGTGCAGTTTGTGGCCTCGCTGCAGAACACAAATATTGCAGCTTTGTTGCAGTTATTAGGATAAATAGTGAAATAGCTACACCGTAACAAACTCACCCGAGACGATAGAGGTGCAGGCAGCGCGGGGTCTCCAGGACAGCCTCGCACGGGCTGCTGTACAGGACCCAACTACAGGCAGGAAACAGGAGACTTCCGTTTTGCCTGATCTAAATATGGGCATCGTCTTTATCGAATATTTATCGAATGTGGAGGTTTTTATTGAATGACTATGATAGGCGTGCAATGTGAAAACGAAAGCGCTGGCATGCTGAATTTAATTTTGTCTTAGGCAAGGCGAGGTAAGTTTATTTATGGAGCACATTTCAACAACAAGGCAATTCAAAAGTGCTTCACACAAGACATCAAAAGCATCCTGACAGAGGAAAGAAACATTAAAATAGAATATTTAAAAAAAAATAATAATAATAATAAAAATCACTGGAATTATTAAATCTGAACATATGTTCAAATAAAAATAATTAAATTGATTAATTGAAATAAATAAAGTAAAAATATAAAAAGGGTTAAAAGTTACAGTGCAGAGTTAAAATTTAAAATTGCTTCTAAATTTAAAATCTGGTATATATATGTTTCCCTCTTCTATGTTCAAATGTAAAACATTTTGTTAAAACAATATCGAAGGTGGAAGTTTGCAGGAAAATTGTTCAGTTTTAATAAAGTATTTTAATGACAGTCGGTGTTCAAATATATTGCACTCGGTTACGTGTGTCTTGATCTGCTTTGAGGATGAGGCTTGGGAATTAAAAAGTGGTTATGTATCCGTGACATTTGTGCTCTAGTTAGCCTAATTAAACAAACATATTTCCCAGATATGTTTATTTAAAAAAACAGCTTTTGCTTATGTTCAAAACGTAGCATAAGTCTATATGAAATTTGTAAACAAGGGAAAAAAAAGACCCCATCACAGTATGTAAAAAAAAACTTTGTGAGAATGTGAAGTTTGGGGACTTTTCCTCATCAAAGCTGTCTTCTGAAGCTTAAATCATACAGGACCTAACAAACCACTATGTATTTTTCGGAACTGATGTTTAAAGAGTAATAAACACCAACATAGGACAGGAACAGCAAAGGCTTCATGTTTTTAAAAATCTGAACGCGTCGCTTTAGACAAAAATAGATTGTGCAATCAGTGGAGATTGTATGTAAATGTGTGTATTCCTAATCTCTTAATCGTAGTTAAATATTATGATAGCAGTGATTTATTCTGTGAGTGCTTTGCTTATCAGCACCTCAAACAACGTGTATCGTCATAGGAGCAAATAATTTTTTTTGTGCTTGAAGTAGAAATCGTGAGCTTGATTTAACATTTTAAAGTAAAGATTTAGACTGGGGTCAAGAACAATATAGTTTTCTATTTTAATAATAGACTGTAAATAATACTGGCAATCTCTATACAGTCTGATTGTTTTGTACCATGAGATGCATTCATGTCTCTGTCGAAAATAATGCAGTTATGTATTGGTAACGAGATAATAAACAAACTGAGAATTTGTTGAATGGCAATATATTAAATGAGACTTAAAATAAACGTATTAATGATCGTAATTTAGACAGTGTGAATGGTAACAATCGGCTGTTGTGTCACAGTTAATGAGTTAACTTAATTAAATCACTTTAAACAGTTACATAAAACAACACAGCCTCATTTGGGAGTTTGAATCCCCGATAAATTACGTCAAAACAAATGCTCACAAATGCTGTTGCTAGTAATTCACAGCAGTAGTTAGCTTCTATTTGTTAGTAGGCCTTAATGTTTTTTTTATTTATTTATTTATTTCTCTTTAAGAAACATTGCTGTGAATATTCTCACATCGGAAATGTCGATGGCGGAGTTTACGGAAGAGCACCTGAACGCAGCCGTTTCCACTACAGTCACATGACGTAGGCGTTGGGTTTTGCTGATGACGTGACAAGGCGTACAAGAAAAAACCCTGCGCTACTAGCACCTGGTTAGCGAGTTTGTTGACTTTTGGTGTTCTCCTTGTTTCTCCTCGAAGTCAGCGCGGGTTACGAAGGAAAATGGACAACAGCGGGAAAGAAAAGGAGGCCATGGCTTTAATGGCCGAGGCCGAAAAGAAAATGAAATCCTCTCAGTCGTTTTTCGGAGCGATGTTTGGGTGAGTATGTGAGGGAGCTACTGCTGGGCTAAGCTAGCCAATGGACAGCTAGGCGGAAGGTGATAGATGATTTCAGACCTGATGGCAGGAGGAGAAACTATCCCACAACAGACAAACAGCAACACTGATCTGCTTTTATTCTATTATCAAACTGGATATGCTACTTTATATTCCTCCAGATCACTAACATGAGGATTACATTGTGTGGGAAAACAGCTGCATACAGTTGTGTGTTTGTGTGTGTGTGTGTGTGTGACTTAGTAATGGATCTGGTAGCTTCTTATGACATATTCAGGTTCATATGTAATCAGGACGAGTCATCTAACATTTCATTTGAGCAATAACACCGCAAGTACATTGTGTGTTATCTGAAATGTTGTTGCTGTAACGCCATCTGCTGGGAAACACTCACAAGGGCAGCTGGTCCATCACCATCATGTGTTTGAGTTGCATCAGATTTGTTATACAGCACTTAAAGTAACACAACAAAAACATGTAGTCCAAGTGATCATGCTGTATCAATGGGTTAGCCATGCGGGCTAATTTTTGATGACATTTAAGAAAGAAAAAAAAAAAAAGCATACAGGAAAATGGAGCACAAAAAACATGGACACAAGAACAGTTTAAAACATAACACATACGCATGGAAGCAATTGATAAAGCAGCACACAGACGTAAAATAAAAATGTGTAACATATAGCGCATTTAAATACATGAGCATTTAAACACAGACAAAAGGACCATGCACAGACAATGAGCATATATAAACACAGACAAGGAGCGTATATAAACACAGACAAGGAGGATATATAAACACAGACAAGGAGCGTATATAAACACAGACGAGGAGCGTATATAAACACAGACGAGGAGCATATATAAACACAGACGAGGAGCGTATATAAACACAGACGAGGAGCGTATATAAGCACAGACAAGGAGCGTATATAAACACAGACGAGGAGGATATATAAACACAGACAAGGAGTGTATATAAGCACAGACAAGGAGCATATATAAGCACAGACAAGGAGCATATATTAACACAGACGAGGAGGATATATAAACACAAACAAGGAGCGTATATAAACACAGACGAGGAGCATATATAAACACAGACGAGGAGGATATATAAACACAGACGAGGAGCATATATAAACACAGACAAGGAGCGTATATAAACACAGACGAGGAGGATATATAAACACAGACAAGGAGCGTATATAAACACAGACAAGGAGCATATATAAGCACAGACAAGGAGCATATATTAACACAGACGAGGAGGATATATAAACACAAACAAGGAGCGTATATAAACACAGACGAGGAGCATATATAAACACAGACGAGGAGGATATATAAACACAGACGAGGAGCATATATAAACACAGACAAGGAGCGTATATAAACACAGACGAGGAGCGTATATAAACACAGACAAGGAGCGTATATAAACACAGACGAGGAGCGTATATAAACACAGACAAGGAGGATATATAAACACAGACGAGGAGCGTATATAAACACAGACGAGGAGCGTATATAAACACAGACGAGGAGCGTATATAAACACAGACAAAGAGCATATATAAACACAGACGAGGAGCGTATATAAGCACAGACTACAAGTAAAGACAGAGTAAATTAATCCAGATTATGGCAGCATGTCTGATTGTTTGTGTATGTAAACAACAGCCATGTGTAGCAATAGTTGTTATATGGTAAAGCAGACGATTGAAGTGTCTTTACTTTTGAGTTCTTTGTCTTACAACCGGTTGTTTATAATTTTGTTAATTAAGTGAAACATTTTTTTTTATCGATATCAATTAAAAATGTCATAATGATAGATAGATAGATAGATAGATAGATAGATAGATACTTTATTGATCCCGAGGGAAATTCAAAGCATCCAGTAGCAGGTTACAAAGACGTACATGACATGAAACATTTGTTACATTTGCAGATAGTGCAGAGTTATCAAAAACAGAGATTAAATAACAGGCAGTGCAAACATTAAATTAAAGGTGCAATTTAAGTAATTGAGGTTCTCATTAAAGTATCCAACTAGAGGCTGACTCTTGGGACAGCTGTGCAGATGGGAAATGGAAGATTTAGTCCAAGTGTGTGCCTTCCCCCTGCCATAACCGTGAGGTGTTGTACAGACGTATGGCCAGGGGGACAAAAGAGTTCTTAAGTTCATTGCAGTGAGGTGGAATATGTATTTTTCAGAGTCAGTAAAGCACAAGATTAAAGTAAGTTTACTGATGGATGTGGATAATATGAGCAATTCATTTTCATGCTATCGGTAATATAAAATAAGTTTCGCACAATATTGACCAGCGATGCATATTTTATATGTCCTGATTTTGCACAATATTGCATATTAGTTAAGAAAAAAAAAATCCCTATTTTAGCATTGGGTTATTATTGGCTTATCGCTGTTGTGTCCTCTACTGGTAATTTTCCGTATCACTCAGCAATACTCTGCACATGTTTGTGCACTAATCACATGTGCTGTCACACAGGGGTTCCTCGAAGATGGAAGAGGCCTGTGACATGTATGTGAGGGCAGCCAACATGTTCAAAATGGCCAAAAATTGGTGTGGTAAGAGTTTTTCATTACAGGCAGAATAAGCAAGTGTAGTTAATGTCCTCTCCCTTGCCAAGGCCTGCAAAGTCTATTATCCCTCTAACATGAAATATTATCCTTTCAGCTGCAGGAAATGCATTCTCCCAGGCTGCTCTCCTTCACCTCCAGATGCAGAGCAAACATGATGCAGCAACTAACTTCATAGATGCTGGAAATGCCTTCAAAAAAGCAGATCCACAAGGTAATAATTACTCTAAACAGACCATGGAGTATTTAGCTGTTGAAGCTCACGTGTAACACTTTTTTTACAAGCTGCCCTACCTTGCTCATCTGATTTTATTAAGGTCTTTTAGAAAAAGTGCCTTTACAGCACTTTTCATGCTACGTAATATTTCATGATGACGGCAGCACCTGCCTTGAGTGGTTTGTCAGGCTCCACTCACGCGCAGAAATCCTCTAACATCGCTGTTTTCAATCTCTTTTGCCTACTCTTTAAGGTATTTTTCTGGCCTTTGAACAAGCTATTGTATGACAACTTGAAATGGTGCAGTAAAAGCAAAGGAAAACACGAGCAATACCGGCCTTTACACCCCCAACCTGCAGCTTTATAGTACTGTTTTATTTAACTGCAACGCACCAGAGACTCGGGCCACAAAATCGCCCATTGTCACCAAATTACTACTGATCCACTGGGCATTTTATCATGAAAAACACAACTAAATCTTTTTGGATTTAGTTATTCACATGGACTCTGAGGGATATCCAAGCTCAGGTCTCCAAGCCAGTACTCAAAACTACAATCAGGCAGAAGAACAGCCCATCTTCAGCCAAAAAAGTACTGCTGGTACTGTTACTATCGGGAGATGTGCATCTACTGTAACTCCTGGGCTCCTTTTCCACTCAGCGGTTGACTCAACGGTGCAAACCATCATCCCGAGGCAGTCAGAGCCATTGGCAGTGACTACAACTCTCCAACCAATGATAATATACACAACATCACCGCAACTCACCCTGACTCCGAGGAGCAGACGGCATCTATCCCAGCGGAGCAGACGCTGCCCCTAGAAGTCAACTGATGGGTGGAAGTCCTAGTCCAGCCATCACTGCTGGAAACGCAGCGCCAGGTACCCGGCAATCCACAAGTGCTTTGGGAGAGCCAGATGTGCTCCTGCAGCGGCTGCAGTTACGTGTTTCGGGCTCAGACAAGAGCACAGAGCTTAAGTTGTCGTCCAGTACAAGTAGCTACTTCAGCGGCAGCACAACATTTTCTTGACTCTGGGGTGAGTCGTGTGTCTTGTATTAATCCGCACATTATACCAGCTATAGACTGTCATCCTCACGGCGACTCATCTGCCGCAGCAGACAAATGTGGGGGACAATGTGTCAGGGTCAACAAGTCTGGTCTGCATACCAACAACATGGGAGTACAGCAAGTGTCTGTGCTTGATCCACTGTTGTTTACAAAATACATGAATGACCTACCGAAATGCTGTCCGGATGTCAACGGCCAGATGTACGCAGATGACACTGTCATCCATGTTTTCACTGAAACACCCAGCTTGGCAGGTGAGAGCCTGACCCAGGCATCACAGAACATCTCTCAGAAACCCATGAGATTGCATCACTGCGATATGTCAAGAAAACACAAGCTTTTGAGCTTTAATTTCTTTTGAGTTTTAGGAACCTTAAACTGGTTTTTAAATGTCTAAATAATCCTGCGGCACCACTGTTTTCTGAATTAGCCATTGGGTGTCAGGGGCTTATAGGGCGATCACATGAGCCTTGTCCCAATGTACAAGACCTCTTTTGGTCTTTCTGCTTTCTCTGCAAAGGGGGCAAAAACTGTGGAACGCTCTACCTACCAATATAAAGCTAGAGACCAATAGTAATGCCTTTAACAGACGACTCAAACAATGGCTAAAATCAAAAACAACAGTGCTGTCATGAATAGCTTGCAACTGTTTTTCTGATCATGTTGGCTTTGTTTTGTAGCTTATATATGTAGGTAATTTTGAATGTATTGCTTCTCCTTCTGTCATTGTATTATTATTGTACATTTTATTATTCTGGTCTTTCTTATTATCATTATTTCTTTATTTTAATTCTCACTATTATTACTTTTGTTTTTCTCTCAAAAAGCCTCCTGTGGACAAGTGTGTGCTAAATCTGTCTGTCTGTCTGACTGTCTGTCTGTCTGTCTGTCTGTCTGACTGTCTGACTGTCTGTCTTTTGCATCTGTGCAGTAGAAAATAGAAATGTGGGATATTGACTGCTTTGTATTGGAGAAAAGTGAAATAAAAAATAATCACACATTCTTGAACACAGGAGAATTTGCGAATCCACTTTTGCCTTTAACTTTGCATGTAACACGGCCGGTTGCTTCTAATTTTGTTGAAAAAACAAAAAAGTCTATGCTTCTTTGTTTTCATCTGATGTCGATTCACTGGATAATTCCAGTCAGACAGAGTATTCATTGTATCTGAAAGTTATTGTTTCTCTCAACAGAGGCTATAAACTGCTTAAACCGAGCTATTGAAATATACACTGATATGGTGAGTCTGAACTGGTTCTTTAAATTTGAAATTACTGAATTTAAAAAATGTGTATCTGAAGTTACTTATAAAAAGTTTTTCCTCCTGTTGTCTGTTAGGGTCGCTTCACCATTGCAGCCAAACATCACATCACCATTGCAGAAATATACGAGACAGAGCTGGTTGACATCGACAAGGTCAGATGAAATATAAATTGTTTCTCATATTTATTAAGTTCAGGAAAGACTTCTAATTGAACTGCTACTAGCAGTTTATATGAAGATCATAATCTTGTTTTGTCCAATTTACATTGCAGGCCATTGCTCATTACGAACAGGCAGCAGATTATTACAAAGGTGAAGAATCCACAAGGTGACTATCTGAAATGAGCACATTTTTGTCTTGTTATCTTTGAGGTCAAAATATTTCAAAAGCTTATTTTTTCCCTTGATTATATTTATAATAATCAGGGTTAGAGGGTTAGGGTATGCATTTTTCTATTGTTTTAGAGTGTTGATTTCTGGTGATACATTTAAACTAAGAGGCTTGTTTGTTTCATTTTCAGTTCAGCGAACAAGTGCCTTCTGAAAGTAGCAACCTATGCCGCTCAGCTGGAGCAGTATCCAAAAGCGATTGAGATCTATGAACAGGTGTGTAATTGCTCAGCAACAATCTTCATGTAAATATGCCATCAGTCACTTCAGGTGCTATAAAATAAAAAAATTAAAAAAAAGGAAGCGTAAAGATTTCAGCACTCATTCAGGTATAACGTTTATTGTTATATATTTTATTGCGGGTGCTTATCTTTTATTTTTACAATGTCTTTGTGGGTTGGCACTGATTGCCTTTAAAAAATCGTTGAGTTGAGCATGTCAACTCTTTGTTTGCTTGAATAACGAAACACACCGAATCGTCCTTTTCTTTTAATAGGTTGGAACCCATGCAATGGACAGTACACTCCTGAAATACAGTGCCAAGGATCACTTCTTCAAAGCGGCGCTCTGTCACTTCTGTGTGGACATGCTGAATGCAAAAGTAAGCCCGAACAAACATTGTGTGTCTCTGTACAGCAAGTGCGACACAAGCCTCTGTGTTAATATTCATCCTCTTGTCTCCCAGCTTGCTGTGCAGAAGTACGAAGAAATGTTTCCAGCCTTTTCAGACGCTAGAGAATGCAAGCTGTTGAAGGTAGGCCTCCATATTATTTCCATTCCAAAAATATTAAACATCAACATTAAATATTGCCCGAGACAAAGAGAGACCAGGCTGATAACTGAGAGAGAGGGAGAGCAGTCCAAATCAATAGACTCCTGAGATAAACCTGACAACTGTTAGTGTTACTTCTGTTTCCATCTGAGCTGCTTTCTATTGCTGCGGTCAATAAAACATCTGCTGATGGCAGGTGGTTAAACCACTCGCTTACATCAAAAAACAGAAGTGTGATTGTAATAGCCTCATTCATACAGTCACCTCCCAGTCTTCATCAAGCAGATGAACCAGTAAGCATAGTTAAGGTCTACTCCCTTAAAATTGTGTATTGACTGAAAATAAGGCTGTCAAACGACTCAAAATTATAATTGAGTTTAATCACAAAACTTCAATAGTTAATCGTGATTAATCAATTATTTAACCATCTTCAGCTGGGAGTACTTTGATTGCTGTTTGAATTCAACCCTGCTTTTATTTTGAAATAAGTAAAAACCTTCTGGTAGATTGAAGGTTGCGACATTAACTTTACCACAGAAAAATGAACTTCTTACGTATCAAAAGCTAAATGAAAACAGCTCAAAGGGACGGTAAAAAAAAAGGAAATGTTTGATGTCATGAGGTGGACATTACTTTGGACCGGTCCACTGAGCTGTCTTAAGTTTTGTTTTTGTGAAAGAGAAAGTGAAAGATGCAGCAGCGTCATTATTTTCCATCACTGTGACTACAGTGGGACACTGCGGAGGCTCATCCGAGCTGCGCCTATAGGGACAAAATAGCATTCGATTAGTTGTAATTGAAAGAATGAAAACATTCATTTTAGACCTTAATTAAGTCCCCATTTAAAACCATGCTGGTGTTTCACATTTTTTTTAAGATTTATTTTTGGGCTTTTGTGCCTTTAATGCAGAGATAGGACAGTGGATAGAGTCGGGAAACCAGGGAGAGAGCGCGGAGAATGACATGCGGAAAGAGGCCACGGGTGGAAGCGAATCCGGGCCTCCCGCTCGAGACGACAGCCTCAGTACATGGGGCGCGCTGGTGGCGCAGTGGTTAGGGCGCGCGCCCCATGTATTGAGTTTTTCACATTTTTAAGGTCATTGTTTTGTATTGCTTACAGGAATGCAGAAAGTGTATCGTAGCCTGTTGTTTTTACACACCAGTTGTCCCAGGGTGTCTTTTTTTGTCTTGGTGCAGCTCATCTGATGCACAGTTATTGAAAACATACTTTTTAATCCCACCAGAAACTTCTAGACGCCTGTGAGGAACAGAATGTGGATGCCTATACTGATTCGGTGAGTAGAAGGTTCCTTTCAACATGTTCAGAAACACAGGAAAATTTAATAAGAGGGAAGAGACAATTTCCTTAAGCAAACCGGTTTTGAGTTATGAAGGTCTTTGTCATGGCTTTTCTCTATCTCTGAGCTCACTGCCCGACAACGTTGTAGTCTTTAGGAGCAACAGACAACTTTTTAGGGGGTTTCCTAGCAGTGTAACTGGAAATCATAGAAATGAGAATGGTGTTGAGAAACAATGCCAAAGAGGGAATAATTGGCTGCAAAAAATGCAATCCTTTGTATCTAAATACAGAAGCTGTAGAGCTCCATTGCTTTATTTATGTTATATTTTGTTGTCCTTTTGTTTAATGCAGTGGTTCTCAAACTTTTTAGACTGCGTACCATCTCCGAAAATATTTGGCTCTCCAAGTACCACCATTATGGTAGACGTTAAAATACACTGTAGGCCTATTTAAACACACATTTCATGCAAGAGGCAAATTAATTCATAAAAAGAATATTATTTATTATTGACTGCTGGCAGCCAGACTGTAGGCCTACTAAGGGCTAGTGCTAGAACTTACACACACAAAAGTGCAGAACCATAAAAATGACAACTTTATACCAACAACCTGTTTGGAAATATTTAATCTACAGTGTTTCCCACACAGACACGATACCTGGGCCCAATTATATTTCCGACCTGTTCTCATTTAATTTTTCATTTATTCATAAAATTGCTGTGTGCGGATTGTGTGCTGAACTCCAATAAATAACAGAATATCTGTTAATGTAGAATCAGTGTTTCCCCTAGGTTTATCCTTAAATGACTTATTTCCCTGATTTCCGACTCTATCCACTATCCTATCCCTACAATAAAGGCACAAAAAGCCCCAAAATAATAATTTACTTGACCTTCAGGGGGGGCCCCTAATATAATGGTAGAGGAAACACTGTAGAATATCTGTTAATGTAGGCCTACATTAAGAGATATTCTGTTAATGTAGGCCTACATTAAGAGATATTCTGTTAATGTAGGCCTACATTAACAGAATATCTGTATATTCTGTCTACATTAACAGATATTCTGTTAATGTAGGCCTACATTAAGAGATATTCTGTTAATGTAGGCCTACATTAACAGATATTCTGTTAATGTAGGCCTACATTAAGAGATATTCTACAGTGTTTCCTCTACCATTATATTAGGGGCCCCCCCTGAAGGTCAAGTAAAAAAAAATAAAAAAAAATTTCATCTGCTTGCTGTTGTTTCAGGACTGAACTATAACGGAATATCGAGTATAACTTTTCAAAACGCGAGGTGTACTCCTGTTGTTGTTTATGTCTGTGCCCGAGCATAAATTGAGCAGATTAAAGTTGTTTGTTGCAAAAACTAGATTAATTTAGAGGGGAAAACACATTTGATATAAATATTACCCAATAGATACAAGACATAAGATAAGAGTACACCACAGGGAGCCCACGTACCTCCGGTGGTACGTGTACCATAGCTTGAGAACCACTGGTTTAATGCATATCTGATCGACTAAATACTCTTTTTTTTGTGTAGTGCTTTTCTTTGAAACTAACCTGAACCTGAAGGTTTCTTATAAATCCGAGATTTCAATTAATTTCTACTTTTGAATGTCTGCTCTGTAACAAACCAGAAATCATTTATTTTAAACTTTATTTTTAATTTAAAATGTTGTGTAATCATTTCTACTTATTCTCTCAGGTGAAGGAATTTGACACCATTTCACGGTTGGACCAGTGGCTCACAACCATGCTTCTCCGCATCAAGAAAACCATACAGGATGACGAGAGTGACCTTCGCTGACTTCCCCCCCTGCTCGGCCTCAAGCCCAACAACCTCCCTTCTTTTTGCCTTGAGCCTTTCACCTCAATTCTAGCAGCCGTCTTAACTCTTTTGACCATTAGCCCCTTTACTTCTTCACAGATAATGTGTTTCTGTCCTGCTACCTGCAGTATTTCTCCTTTCCCTTTTTAATCCGCTCAATTTCTGCTCCAAATTATGTTCTTCAACACTACTCTCCTGAGTGCACACAGTGTGTAAGTTGTATGTTGTTATGATACAGGTATTCGCCCCAACATAAGTTAAAATATTTTTATGGGACGCAATACGAAACATACCAGCATACTTGTATATAAAGTTTTTATTTCATTCATTTTGTTTTGAGATGGATGAAAGGATGCCTACTTACTAACACTTTGATCTACAAAATATATTTTTCAAAATGTGCTTCAAATAAAATGGACAAACCAGAATGCCAATAAATGCACTCCCATTGGCTCTTGGTACTTCTGAGTGCTCAAGTGTACTGTAAGTATACTGTTGGTCATATCAGGGTACTTCTAATTAAGCAGCATTTCATCTCAGCCGTTGAGTTTCTGTCTTAAGCAGAGACGCTGAGTTGTTTTTGGTTATTTCACAACAACAAAAAACCTCTTCCTTATTCCAGGGTATTCTCAGGACCTGAAGAGCTAGATTTGGTTATGAAAATTGAAGTATTTTGAATTGATTGCTTTCCCTCCCCCATTTTTTTTTTCCATTTAAAGTGCTTTTATTCTACAAACTAAGGTGAAAGAAGCCCATCACCTTTGTGAACATGTGCATGGTTTGGAATGGACAAGAAAACTAGAGCCACCGTTTTCCTCTGCATTGAAGTAGTTACTCACTTCTGTTGTGGTTGTCTTCATGTTTTGTCTTTTCCTGTTATAACTACCCAGGCTGAAAAAGCCTGCACAAGATGCAATACATTAAAAGAAAAAGGAGCTTTACTTATCCGAACACTGTGCTCTTGTTCCAACCTTATGATGTTGTCAAAAGTTGGTCTTCAATAATTTGTACATTTGTGGTATTTGCTGTAATCGTTTCAATAAAGCTGTCAAACACCACAGTTTCCGGGGCGTGGCCTCCAGTCTGCTCTGCGTGTCTGGTCCTGGTCACACCACCACATGAACTACATCCCCCTATACTATACATCAGATCACAGGTGTGCTCTCAAGCTCCCTCAGTTGCATTAGAAACAATGTGGGATTAAAATCTGAATGATTCTGTGTTGAAGAACATGTTCACCCGATGGAATATCTGAAGGCTACTGGACACTTGTTTGTTTTCCTTCTTCAGACACATGCTTCAGCCCTTTGCTTGGTCGGCGTTCAACTTGGATGTGAGTATTAAAAAAAAAAAAATCGGGAGAAATAATCATCTAGACTTTTTTTTCTTTTTTTTTTCTGTCTATTCTTAAAGGAAGTGATAAATTGTTTAGAAAAGTATTCGAGTCATACCAATATGTAATGCACAGACCGACATAAGCATGTGAAATTACCTTTTAGGCAAATGCAGAATGTATAGGCTACGGTATCCATGTGCGTTATGCATACAAAACTGTCTAGATCTTGAAGGGATACTTATTATGGGCTTTTTTAAATTGTAAATTGACGATAATCTGTGAGGTCTCTGTTAACTGTTTATTTAGTGATTAAACCGGTTTGCTACTAATTAAACACTGGGGACAAGGAAGTGTTTCACCCGTAACCCAGCAGAGTTATCTCCTGAGACTTTTTTCAGGCAACAGGACTTTTTTTTTTTTTTTAAACTCTAAAAGAAGAAAACATTCTCTGAAAATAAGATTAAAGAAGTAGGCCTACTAATAAGGTTTTTACTTTAACATATTTGCATTAAAATGTGCTGAATGGCAGAGGGTAGCAATCTAGATGCAACCATACCGATTGAATTAAACATCTGAATCTATGTTTATTGTTTGTTTTAAACTATGTAGTATAAAGATAATTTATTTGTACATTGGGAGTGGGATGCAGCACCTCTTGTAGAAGTTCACTATTTTAATAGGTAGGGCAAATTACTGACTGGCTACTTGTTTTTAAATTAAAATTGTAACAACACATTGTGCAGTGCCTGACAGAAAATATGTTTAATATGTGTGGATATTATTAATTTCTCTGACAAGAAAATGGCAACAGGTAAGGTAAAAGTGCAAAGAGTCGACTGCGTGCCATAAGTTTAAGGAGCCAAGCAAAGTCACAGATGAGAAATTATGACTGAATAAGATTCATTTAGGGGCTGCAAACCGGCTTGTCAGTGTTTTTTTTTTATGTTTTTCTCGCGACAAGGGGGGGGAGGTGATTGGAGCATCTCATTGTGGCATTGCATCATGTTGGTTGTGCTATTTGTGTAGTTCCCTGTCTTCTCGGAATATTTGCACACAGTTTTCGTCTTGTCTTGTCTCACCTCTTTCATTTTCTGTCTTGGGGAAGCCAAAATGCTGACACACATCCAATTTAAAAAACGGTTGTGTTCCTCTACAGCTTCTGAAGCTCACAATGTTATTGCGATTCATTATTCAGAGTGTGAACCTTTGAATCTATTTATCACGCTTTTTACGATGAATCTTGACAGTATGTACGGTGTTTCAGAAAACTGCCACAGACCTGAATATTTTGTTTCATAAGCACAGTTTTGTAAAACTAAATGGAGGAGTGCTTATCTCGTTTCACAGACGTAATAGGAAAGCCAGTTTCTGTGCACTCTTGCATTGTTTACTTCTTGAAAGTTTGCAAAAATAACTCATAACGTGTTTTTTTGCAGGTGCATCATTCACTGGCTGGGTCTGTGTAACCTAAAGACAAAAACACACCAGGCTTCAGGACCATCTTCCTGTGAAAGAGGATCCAGTTCTAGGACCAACACAGCACACCACACGCAGCTTCTTATTCTTACCTCGTTTCAATGAGAAAAATTCGAACCTTTAGTGCAATGATTTTTCTTGCCACGTTATTTCTGATCTTTTTCTACTCGACATTACCTCTTGAGACGATCTACAGTCACAGAGCTGCAAAAGAGGCCCTCCGGAGTCTTCCTAGCGTCCAGCCCCAGGTCCAAGATGTGATAACGAAACCTTATGAGCAGGAGAGCATTACTTCGGCTCCAGTCGATATTCAGAATGTAAATGTGTCCAAAGACTTCAGAAAAGCCATCCCTCCAAATGCTGCGTACTGGAACCGTCTACTGTATTCGACCCTGGTGAAGCTGGACAAGGGAGAAAATCCTTTAAGACAAGGCTCTGATTGGCCTCGCTGCATGGAGACAAATCAAGAGCTTCTACGAACCAACCTGCACGACTTCAACTCATACCCCAACTTATTCCAAGAGTTTGTGCAGGGCATGGGCTGCAGGACCCCTCCAGTCCTGATCAATCAACCTAAAAAGTGCGTCTCTGGGAGTGGGGTGGAAGGAAATCCTATATCTCTGCTTTTTGCTATCAAGTCAACTCCTGGACACTTTGAGCAGAGGCAGGCTGTGAGGGAGACCTGGGGGCGGGAGGGGTTGAATTCGAGTGGGCTGAGCGTGCACACAGTGTTTCTCATGGGTAGCCCCCGAGTGGACGATCCTGATCTCAGCCAACTGTTGTCATATGAAGCAAGCCTCTTTAAGGACATCCTTCAGTGGGACTTTAATGAATCCTTCTTAAACCTGACACTCAAAATGTACGTGTTCCTCCAGTGGAGTCTGAAATATTGTCCTCATGTAACCTTTGTGTTTAGTGGGGATGATGATGTATTCGTCAACACGCCGCTATTACTCAGCTTCCTGCAGTCTCTGGATTCATCCAAAGCTTCTACATTGTATAGTGGTGATGTCATAAAAACAGCAAGTCCAATCAGGAACCCTCAAAGCAAGTACAATATCCCCCTGAGCTTCTACGACGGCCCTTACCCTGCATATGTTGGTGGAGGTGGATTTCTTATATCCGGAGCATTGCTGAAACCCCTTTACTCAGTTTCACATTTCATTCCTTTCTACCCCATCGATGACGTCTACACTGGGATGTGTTTTAAGGCTTTGGGAGTTTCTCCCAAGGCGCACACAGGCTTTCACACCTTTGACATCAAGGAGGGGGACCGCGAGAATCTGTGTGTGCATAAAGGACTTATTCTGACTCACAAGCGCTCCCCACAGCAGACGAAAAAGTTGTGGCGGGGCATTCACAGTCCCTTTTTGACTTGTTGAACAAGTGATTAAAGATTCGACTGTAGCCACGTATGTCTGCCTTTACTATTGTCCCTCTCTGTACTGTTTGTGGATGATGTAGTGTAGTGATGTAGTACTGTGTTGGTAACTCAATCTTTCTGGGTGAACATATGCAGAGCAATTCTGCAGGGAAATTTGAGGAAACCTGACGTCTTTTAGCAGGACTGGTTGTTATGATTGCAGGCAATTTGAGCATCAAGGACGAGAATATTCTAATTTAAATGTAACACTGGTTTCCTTTGTCATTAATCCTATTTCAATGTTTCCTAATGAATTAAAAGAAAAAGAGAATCAACAAAAAATATTTTTAATTGACACTTTATTTTCCACAAAACACCAAACGTAAAACATGAGCTAGAGAGGTTTACAAGTCTGTGTTTTATGTGTGTAACAGCGCTACAGCATACAAACTCAGCTAAATTGTGTTTGCACACTAAAAACCATTAACAGAGGAAAGTTATTAAACACGTTAGACATCCCAATGATACACAAGGATGCTTGTAAAAAGACCACAACCACTTAAGGAGAGTTACAGGAAAGGGAACATACACAACAGAGGTTCAAGTTCACTGGTTTATTGCTCTGTGTGTTTCTATTATTTGAACTACAACAGCCAAAGGTCATTTGTGACATTCAAATACCGTTGTAAGGTGTGTGACATTGAGCACTTCAAGAGGAACTTACAGTGTATCTATTGACTTAAGGCACCAAACCCAGAGGCATGTAGAAGATATATTTGAAAGCACAATGTTCCTCCTCTCCCTCTGTTGTGTAGGAAGAGAAAACACGTCATGTCAAACCTATGATTTTATGACTAGTTAAAAGAGTGCAGCAGGTTTATCCCAGTCTTAATCCTCTCCCACTCCCATGTTTGTTCACCACATTACCACTCGTTCCATGCTGTTCTTGCGGTTATTTGTCATAAAGGTCAAGTGGGTAGTGCTCTTTGTACTGCTGCACGTGCCTCCACATTGACTCCCTCTGCTTGGTCAGACCGGGCGTCATCTCCTGGTACACATCGGTGAACATCAGCTCAGGATTGGGCTTCTGCCTTTTCTCGGCCCTCTCAAACGCCTCCATCACCGTCTTGCGGGATTGCTTCCGCCAGCTCCTCTCGTCGTCCTCGCTCCACCAGTTGCGGGCCGTCATGTAGTGCCTCAGCCTGGAGATGGGATGGTCCTGCTTGTCCCAGTAGTTCACCTCGTCCACTGAGCGGTAAGCGGAGCTGTCGTCGCTGGTACTGTGGTGACCGATTCTGAAGAGATAACAGAATTATTGTGCTTCAGTCGGCTTTCCATACCACAACATTGAGTGTGAGTCCTTTTTTTTTTTTTTTTTTTTTTTTAAACAATTTCCCCTAAAATGAAATTCCCAAAAGACAAATATCCTAAAATGTTCATGAATAACCGTGCAGCAGTGTCCCTGGACTTAATATGATGCTGAAAGCCAGAAGGTTAAAGTTGAGTTCAGCTATGAGACCATTAGATCAAAATAATTTGAAATGAATAATGCCACAGTTAAACCATACACTGATATTCACATGATCATCTGTTGGTTACTGACATGAATTCTGCTTAAAAGAGATGAAGAGCAAAACAAAAGTATTCATTAGTTTTTGCAATATTGAGTTTCTCTGTTCTTTAATTGTAGTTATACATCAGCAACAACGATTGAATCAGTAATGTACCCACAACAGTGACCTATCAAAATAAATCAGTCAGTACAAAAAACTATAAGGCTCACTGTGAAAATGCAGAATGATCACAAATCATCTTCAACTAACCTGTAGGTCATTGCTTCAATAAGGAATGGCTGGTTCTCAGCCACAGCCCTGCGGCGTGCCTCCTTTGTTGCATTGTAAACAGCAAACACATCGTTACCATCAACACGGATGGACAGCATGCCATAACCCGGACCACGAGCAGCTGTTCATTTCGAGAAGATTGAGACATGTTTTCATAAGAGCAGCTGAGGATTTGAAATCAGATACTGCCGATTAACGCACAAATGCTTCTTACCGATACCATCTCCCCTGTACTGCTCATTGGTGGGGGTGGAGATGGCGTAGCCGTTGTTACGACAGAAGAATATCATAGGGCACTCGAGGGTGGCAGAGAAGTTGAAGCCAGCGTGTGCGTCACCTTCGCTCGCCGCTCCCTCTCCAAAATAACAGATTACAGCTCGGTTCATGTTTTCTCTCTTGACTGCATATGCAGCTCCAGCCGCTGAAACAAACATATACGAGGCAGTAAATATTAAATATATATTTTCAAGGTGCATATGTGAACTTGCATTCTGAAGAGATGAATAAAACACATGTTCATAGCTCACCCTGGGGAATCTGAGTGGCCAGAGGAGAAGAGATGGTGACAAAGTTCAAATCTTTGGAGCCATAATGAACAGGCATCTGCCGGCCTTTGCCGAGGTCGTCTGCGTTGGCATAGCACTGAGCCATGAACATGTCCAGAGGAAAACCACGGTACATCAAAACTCCTGCAGCATAGAAATGATAACAGTGTTACTCACAGGCGTTCTTTATTTTTTATATTCAGGTCTAATTACAGAGTTTTTCCTCAACTGTTTATAGGTTCTTGTTTAAATTGCACATATTTTTATCCCTGCACAGGTTATGTACATTTCTTGTATAAGTCTATTTTAATTGCACAGTTTAAGTCTGATTCATCTAGAGGTATTCTTTAAATCTTTGTTTCGGGTTAATATATATGTATGGGGGGGGGGGGCAGTTTTGTGGTTTAATTTGTAGCAAATGTTTCATGCACATGTTCGTCTTTGTGACCTGCTACTGGATGCTTTCAATTTCCCTCGGGATCAATGAAGTATCTATCTATCTTCAGAAGTATATTAGGGGTGAACCAAAAACTGGAGGTTAACTATTAGTGAAGAGGCTATAAAGATACAGTAAAAAAAGTGAAAAGAGATTCAGAGTGAAGTGAAAATGGTTTAGAGACAGTACAGAGATAGTAGCATGTGAGAAAGGCATATGGAAGCATTTACAGGAAGAACAGAATAAGAAGGGCATACAATATAGACGGTGGTCAGCAGGATTCAATTTGGAAGTTATGCTCACACTTCTACATTTTCCTAAACCTTTCTGCACATTATAGAATTATTTTTGCACTAACAGAAGCACTAGCAAACTTTTTTTTTTTAAATAACCCTTCCTCTCAAAGCTTGCAGCATAGCTCATTTGACTTAATATCACTACTGACTATGATCGATTACTACGTGTGCTTGTTATTGCCATCTGATAGAAAGACATGACAAATACTGCCAACATTAGATGTAATTATAAAGGTTAAGGTAAGTAAACTAATAGGATTAATATAAAAAAAGTAGTAACACTTCATCTTAATAGGGAACCATGATGGGTAAAACTACAAACCACAGTTTAGCCAATACTTACCAGCTTCTCTGTATTGACCAAAGACAATGTCACTTGGGTCAAGAGCAGCAGCGCTACCAATGTGCGTCCCCTCTTCACCATAGTTGGTCATGTAGAAAGAGATCCGACCCTGTCATAGACACTAATTAACATCCCCGAATCATATTTGAATGCTGCCACCGGTTGAATCATCAAAAGCAAGAGGGAAGTACCTGTCTCTGAGACTCGTAGAGAATGCGGTCCATTGTGTTCAGCAGAGTCATCTTCTGATAAAAATTCAAAACCGTTTCTTTGGAGAGCTGAAAACAAACACACACAAAAAAAAACTTTTAGCCAGAAAAAAGTAGCAAGAGCTGCGGTCATTAAATTGCACTTGCGATAGAAGGTGACTGTACCTGAGGGTCTTGAGAGGGATCAATGATGTTTCCCTGCCTGTCCATCACTCTGTACACTGGGATCCCAGAGATAACATTGGGCTGGATGAACTCAAGATGATCCACAAACTCAGCAGAGGCCCCGGGAAACTGTGGCTTTTCCAGAGACGAGTCAAATGGCTGCTGCTGGTGCACGGCCTGAAAGGATGAATACAAGAATTATATATTAATACTATGACTGTGGGAGGGGGGGGGGGGGGGGTCATCTATTTAAAAAGAAGAGGCACGACAAAGGGGGGATTCATCTTTATGTTCACAACAAATGGGAGAGACAATCACAGAAGCAGCTCTCTGGAAATAATCTGATCCCAATCATGAAACAATTATAATAAAGGAGATCTGACTGTATTAGACCTCATTTCTTGTTTCTCAAACTTACTCTGACAGTGACAATATTTGTTTAATCACAGATTATTTTACTCTTTAACGTATATTAACAATTAAGATGATGAAGAAAATATGGCATATTATTCCAGTCGTACATTAACATTATTTCAATTTTCAAAGAACATAAGGAAGCATTTATTTGTCGTGATAATATAATGCCATTTTATTTTATAAAGCTATGTTGTTGTTTAGTGTTAAAAATACATAATCAACATATTTTTCCTGTTCTCAGAAAACAATCCAAGGTGGGATTTTCTCAATGGCAATATGATTTAAAGACATGTTGTAATCTACACCCAAATAACATCTCGTAGAAAGAAAAAAAACAATTTCCATGTGTGACACTGATTTGATTTTGCATTTTAAATGTATTTTGGCTAGTCTAAATGTGTCAAATTGTATAACTTGTCTACATTTGTTTGTTTCTATTCACATTTTTAATCATTAATAGATTTAAATTCAGTGACAAAATCATGACCATTCAAATGTTCAATCTGTTGTTGACATCTACCCGCCTATTATAGTATAGTATCAAAAATAAGAACAATTCAAATTGGACATAGCCCTACTGTACAACAAATATAAATATTAAGTAACAGGGAAAACAAACAGGAAATTAAACAAACAAACAAAAATGTATTTATTTAATTTATTCGTGAGGTTTCGGTTTTCAATAAATGTTAAATGTGTTTGAAGAATGATTCAGTTTTTTCTTCTGTATAAAGAGTACATTATTATTGTATTATAGTTATTTATTTATTATTTTTTAATTATAGTATTATTATTATATTATTGTAAATAGTACAAGAGTATTACTTCCTGTGGTTCAAACACGGAAGTATCCATCTCACGCCCCTGTGCTCGTCCAATCAGAAGAGAGGAGCAGGCTAACATCTCTGCCGGCTAGTTAGCTCGCAAATCTTCAGAGTCACAACAACAAACACGCGGTGCACTGAGGCCACATGAGTCACTGGCAAGCAAACATATTCATAAACCCCTAATGTGTCCAATTCGACTTCATGACATTGTCTTTTGGAGACTAATAATAACCAAGTAAGGCTTCGTTAGTATGTGCAAGGTTGTTAGCTGGCAAACATCCTATCGCGATAACTGAGGAGGGCAACGCGATCTTGTGAATACCGACTAATACTGACCTAAACAAACATTCCCAGCTCCTAACTCACTCTTAACTACTTCTTGGGGAGTCATTTAAACTATAAATGTCAAGTTCTTGTGATTAAGTTGTTATTAACCTCTCAGTTTTCGAGGCCCATCATCTCATCCAATCACTGCTGCGACCTTTCGTGTTATTCAGCTTTCACAATAAAGTTCAATATTTGCCCTTACCCCGACTCTGAAGGCTCTGTGTTGAAGCAGCCTCGGTGCCGTCTGACGAGCAGCATGGAAACACACTCCATACAGTTTGTTCATGCTCCTCACAGCCGCCATCAGGACAGTCTACAGTCGTCCGATCAAACAGGCCCGGCGCTGGATCGTCAGGAATGTTTATTCTCTGCGATGGATATTTCAGAAAAGCTGACAGGAACGGATAAAAAACCCAGAGTTTGTTTGCTTTACATCAATCAAGAGAACGCACATGCATTCCTGTTCCTTTCTACTACAATCACACTTTGCAGGCAGACCGAATATCCACAGACAACAGTGTCAAGAAGGCCACAATACCCGTGTACATCCGGTCAAACCTTCAAAATAAAACCCAGTCTGACCGGCTATTAAAAATCAGGCTATAATCATAGATTGTAAATATTATCAATATAAAAATATATAAAATATATAAAAATATATAAAATA
The DNA here is from genome assembly GCF_963930695.1 of Labrus bergylta. NCBI lineage: Eukaryota > Metazoa > Chordata > Actinopteri > Labriformes > Labridae > Labrus > Labrus bergylta. The sequence continues at coordinate 25,792,759 of NC_089205.1, forward strand.
TATTTTATATATAAAATGTAAAATTAAAATATAAAATATAAAATATATTTTTATAAATAAAAATATAAAAATATAAAAATATAAAATTAAAATATAAAATATAAAATATAAAATATATTTATATATATAAAAATATAAAATATAAAATATATTTATATATATAAAAATATAAAAATGTGAATATAATCAATAATAGGCGAGGGAACCAATATTATTACAGCTATTCACTGTTCCTAAATTAAGTGAAAGTCTATATTCTTATTTTGGGATATTTTGGGGATACATTTGAATATTAGATTATGTTCAGGGTATTTTGATTATTATTGTTTACATTCATGTGAGTTATTTCCATTCGTTTATTTTTGCTACTTGGGGCATCAGGGTGGAGTTTGTACAATGGGTGTGTCTATATAGCCAGGAAGCCAGGATGACAGGATGAAAGGGCAAGAGAGACAGCAGCGTTTTTTTGTTGTTTGTTGCCTGCTTGATGTCTCTGGATAAAATAAACCACCCTATGACCTTCAATCATCAACTGGGCCAGGGATGGGCAACTTTGGTCACGGCAAGGGCCACATTCAATGAATTCTCCCATCCAAAGGGCCAAATTGTAGTATACAAAAACGATCAATTATGAATAAATTATAAAAAAAATCAATTATGTCTCAAATTTAACTCAACATATGCCAGTAAGCAAATATTATTATGGACGTATTTCTGGTTTTCATGATTTCATGGCTGATTTTGTCACATTTTCTTCATGTTTCCATCTAATTGATATGTAAAAATTGACCTGAGGGCCACCTCGAGGGTTGATGGGGGCCACATGTGGCCCCTGGGCCGCCAGTTGCCCACCCCTGACCTGGACAATGGACTTATTAATACATCCTGCATAAGAGTCGCCCTCTAGGTGCCTCAGTGGCTTTATTATGAGTTTGTGTTAAGTTTATAATTTGTTTGGAATTTTTGTTATTTATAGACTATAGATATCGCCACTACAAATATGTTAAACACATAGGTTATACATCACTGATAATTTGCCATCAACACATCCCCACATCTAATACCCCCTCTTATTTTTACCTCTAAATGAAACATAACACATTCATCATAAAAGTACACTCAGTTTACTGCACATTGCACATATTGCTCAAGTTTACTTTTTCTTTAAATTTTCTTTTCTTTTCTTTAACTTTTTTTTTGTACCTTTTGCACAATTTAGAATTTATTACTGTAAATATTATTTATTTTATTTTACCTTATTTTATTTTATCTATTTACCTTATCTTATTTTATCTTATTTTGGTTGTATTGCACCGCGGGACGGAGACAAACGCAATTTCAAAATATGTCTGGCATATTTTGAAATTGACAATAAAGTTGACTTTGACTTTGACTTTGATAAAATTGTACAAGCTCCAAGAAGTGCTCCTTACAATAATGCCATTTTAATATTTTTATGCTACGTATTTTGCAATGCATATATGCGCGTCACGTTAGTTCTTGTTCCAGAGAAAGACTGTGTATACAAGCCTCAGGGTGTTAAGCAAAATATTTGTTTTACTTTGCGTTTACAGTCTGAACTTTTAGCTTGAAGGGTAAACAGAACACGTCCTTTGCGACCTGTCACAGCTTACACACAGTCTACCAGATGCAGTCATGCGGATCAGAGCATTATGATGCGGATGTTGTATTTAAGTGCACCTGATGTAACTTTTCCATTTTCTGTGGCACAGTTTCATTTATCTTCCTCGAGTGACCTGATATTTTATAAATGTAAAACCCATCCATCAGTTAAACTGAATGGACTCTATTTCGCGTATACTGGCCTCAAATTAGCGACAGAAGCCTGGCCTGCCTTTAATTCATTATATTATACTTTTTAGGTTACTTGTCACACATGGTAGCACTTAGCATTGTCATGACATTAACCTGCCATCCCAATTTATTAGTACACAAAAACAGACAGTTTCATGTCACTGTCAATCAAGGTCTCAACTGTTTGTTTGTTTTTGCTTCACTTGCAGCAGGATTTAATTAGGCGATCATTGCAGCCATGATCATATTTGCCTTTCTTCAGACTGTTATAAGGATTTCTTTGTATCAGTGCTGAGTAAAGGTTATTGTTTGTATGTTCATTAATGTTTCAACCGTCACATATTTAGATTCTTTTTTTAGTTGTGTATAAGTAGCTCAGGTAATTAAAGGTTTTTCCTTCATTGAGCTTGGTACATTTTTACAAAAAGTACTGACTTTAGTCCTCATACTTACACTGCTCGTGAAGAATAATGCTGAACCATGCAGGGCTGGAAATGAGAATAGAATCTTACTCAAAAGATTTCTTCTTGACTGGCATAACACAAAAAAGAGGTTAGACAGCAAAGTGAATGAGCAACTCCTAACTGGTTACATAATGATGTTTACAAGAAACAAACTCCTCCAGAATCTGCCGTAAATGCTTCTCGGGATGCATCACAAAAGCACTTTGCACTTATTCAAGAGCAGAAATATTGATTTTACAAACTCAAAAGTTTATTCAAGTGACACAGACTTTATTGTGTGCCATCTTTGTGATGTAAAAATAATACAATGAACTTAACAATAACAAAAATATCACATATATATATATATATATATATATATTTAAAGGAAACGTGTTTACTCATGCTTATTGTTAGATAAAAAATGAACATATCTTTTAACTAGCATTACAGTGAATGTTGCTGTTGAACACATAATCAGCAAATATCAGGATTTTATATATTGGTTGTCTAATTTTTAGCAGTTTTTCTGTAGAAAAATCTGCATATCGACCTTTTCTGGTAGAATGTGTGCCCTCTCCTGACTTATTGTGTCTCCTGCTGTTGAAAACACTCTCTCCCCAGGAGTAGACGACGCTTGCACACAGAGGTATGAGTTAGAGAGTTCGGACAGGAGAGCCAGAGTGGTCCGTCTCTCCCACCACCAGGCCAGAGTGTCCTGTGATGTGGGTATAGCAGGCAGTTTCCTGTACAGCTGTATCTCTTGCTGGACTCTTTCAGGTAGTGAAAGTGTGTTTTCCGCTGATGCACTGCTCTTTAGGGCTCTGTCTTCCTCCTCAAAAAGCTCCTCCAGGGCAGTTAGCCTCGGCCTTTTGGGAAGCAGAGTCTGAAAAAATGGAAATGAAGCAAAAAAATGAAAACAATGTTGATACAAGTTGGGGCGACATCAACAAATGTTTGTGTTGTGTGGACTGAATTACCTCATTTGAATACTCTTCATCGCTGTCCTCGTGTAAAAGTCTGTGTTCCTCTGAGTTTGAAACCTTAAGAATAAATTAAATTAGAGACTTTGAAATGGAATCCAGAAACTGCCAAAAAAAGGCGAGTGTGTCAACTCATCAGCTTTAAATTCAACAGGAGCAGAAATTCTGAGTGTCGGAAATCGTCTGCAGTCAAAGAGGAAGAGTGTTGTCTGAGAAGTAAGGACAGCTCTCTCAGGAATAAAACAATATAACACAATACACTTAAGGACAAAGTGTAACATTGGTAAATAAAAAGGGAGAGCCGTACCTCTCTCAAGGTTGCAGCCCTAACCGCAGCCGTTTTCACTCTGCACCAAATCTCATCTGAGTCAATGCTGTTCTTGAACCTTGGATCCATAGCGCTGGACTCCTGTAGGAACTTCCAGGTAGCAGCATCCTGAAATCAAGCACACAGACTCAAATCTTTCAAGTTATTTGTGATAAAACCTGAGAAGACAACAGCCGAGTTCAGCCACATTGTGCACAGAGTCTGAGCTGAAACCTTTGGTCCCTGATTTGCTGTCTACAAATAATCCTCTTTATTTAGGATCTAAATGTTTCTCCCTTTTGTAGGTCACTTCTGAGATGCAGGAGGAAAAGCTTTCAAACACCAACCACTTCTGTTCAAGGAACCCAACACACATCTCCTGATAACAGAAGTATGACAGTTGCTGTTACCTTCTTACCAGTTCTCAACAGAGAGCAGAATCGGTTGATTATTGCTTCATTATTAGTAGGCCTACCCTGTATTTAGTTTCACCCTGGTTCCCTTAACATTGACGGTTTCTCCTGATGTCCCAGTCATGTACTTCAAAGTGTTCCAACAAAGCTCCAGGTACTGCAGGCCTTTACCTGCTGGATTTCTGTACATTTTCATTCACTATCGAGCTCTATTTCATCGCAATGCTTCTGCAATTACTATGAATGTTTTATAATTCTGCTATATTTTTTACTTTGTATCACATGACCTGTCAGGTGACCCCAGGGGTTGTACATATGGAGGTGAGTCTCCTCACTTGTCTGGTGAAAGAGCTAAGGCCTGAAGCGTCACATGTGGTGATAAACTTCATTAAATGCAACTTGGAGCAGCTTCTGGTGCGGGGACTCAATCGTCCTTTTAAATATTCTACATACCCTGTAACATGTGGACAGGTCAGCCCAGACTTTTTCCTTGAGTGTGGCTGTGAAGAGAGAGTCCTCGTCCCCGGGTTCAAAGTGGGCCTCCAGTTTTTTCAGGATGGGAAATATCTGACTACATGAAGGACTCTTGTCGGCTGAGACACAGAGAGTAGACGTGTACAGGGGCTTCATGGTCCTTATGAACTCCTCTGCTTTCCAGTAATCATCGTCTGAGAGCGTTTCCAGCCTTGGAATACATTTTGGAAAGAATAAAAAAACAAACAGGTTATTCTACACAACTAACAATACATTTTTTTATTACTATTACCTTTCACTTTAATCACCTCTTTTTCTCAAAAGAAGGTTTGATCTGGGGATCTGTTGTGGCGGCCTGGATGGCAGAAAACTGCTCTACAAACCTCTCCACCATGAGGTACAGAGAGTTCCAGTGTGCTTGGACATCGATTACTAAAGAGTGTCGCGGTAGATCTGAAAAACAAACACAATCCTGATGTTCACCGCCTTACATTCATGCAGTTTATCTACTTTGTGTTGCAGCCATAGAGGAAGAAAGGATCATATATATTGCACTCACTCAAAAGCTTTTGCTTCTCTTGCAGAACAGTTTGAGCTGCTGAGGAACTTTGCATTCCCACAACTGCAGCTCTAATCTTTGATGTCCATCGTACCACAGTGTTGCTGGTGTAAACCTTCTGAGCTGCTCCGTTGAGAATTTGGGCGAAGCATCTCAGCTTCCTGAACTTCAGTTTCTTTATGTCTCTGTCCACACTGAACGCATTATCCACTGTCATGGCAACAACTTTGCCTCCGACACCAAACTCCTTCAGTACAGCAGCTACCTGCTCGGCCACTGCTGTGTCTGCCTGAGCGTCGTAAACCTGGTTAGTACGCAGCACTTTATGCACCATCTGGCCTTTTGTTATGAAGTGCAAAGAAACTGTCCTGTATTGGTCACGGTTAACACTTGACCACCAGTCGCATGTCAATGCAGCCTTAGACACGTGCAGCAGCTCTTTCATGACACTTTTTTTCTCTGCAGAGAACCATGAAGGAATCAGTTTGTTTGTGAGCTGATCTCTGGAAGGCAGGCAGTACTTTGGGTTTAGCACTTCTGTCATCTCTCTGTGTGAGATAGGAAAGATAAAACGCAGCTCATCAGAGGAAGTTAAAACAACATCAGAAAAGCCAAGGTCAAAAATACAAAAACCTACCTGAACCACGGTGACTCTACTGTCGACACAGGATGTAATCCCTTAACAAGAAATCTGGCCACAGCTCTGTGACACTCATCTGTTCTTTCTTTAGTTAGCCTCTTTCTTTCAGCCAGAGAGAAGGAGGTCGAGACGGCAGACGCTGCGGCTTCTTTCAGTTTATCGTCTAACTTAGATTTATAGCCGGGACTTCCTGTATAAAAATAGTACAGAAGATAACTCACCTGAACAGTCCTGCATAACATGACCTTACATTTCAAATGAAAATTATGTGACAAAGAAAAATGTCAAACAGTCTTTTTGTAAAAGAAATCTCATCTTTCCAATACCAAAGTATCAAAAAGAAATCACCCCTTGCTGAAGCCCGAGCTGTAATCATTAAAAATAACATATTTCTAAAAGTAGATTGAAGGTGTTGGATGATGATGCATCAGGTTGTAGATGCTTTGACTGTTGCACTTCTGCTCTGTGACACAGGACATGTTGACCGGTGTTTGTAAATTATTGAAGTGTTGGATGTCTAGAACTTTGTTCAAATGTGCTGCTGCGTCGTCTTGTCCAGGACACTCTTTGAATAAAATAGATTCTTACAGTCGATGAGGCTTTAGCTTGTTAAATACTCTTTTAATAGAATAGTTAAGAAAAAGATGCTTGTTATTTCTAACCAATGGTGTTAAATCGCTAAAGAGTCACATTGCTATCACTCAAGTCAAAGAATATCAACACATTCTCATGATGGAAAAATATGAAAAAGACAATCAATGTTGTTGTTTTTTTGCCGGAGAGAATAAATCTCAGATGATCAATAAATGATTTATCAAAAGAAGGTTCTCTCTTAACTTCCGTTGTGTGAAACTGCAAATATCTTCATGTAACTTTATTGTTACAAAGAGCAGCGTGAATTAGTCAGCTGCATGAACAAGACTTTGACATTTTTCTCAGTGTGTTTAAAGTAAATCTTGAGATAATAACAGGATTATCTCGATGACCTTAAAAAAACAAATCAATTTGCAAACTGTGAAAATGTCAAATTGATTCACTACAAGTTTTCAAAGTACACTTACGAGCTTCCAGGCTGCTCGATATGATCTCCAGGCACGCTGAATCCCAGAAGTCGTCTGCATTTACTTCTCCAGTGAAGGATTCAGGCAAGTCCTTGATCTCAATCCCTACAAAAAAGTGTTTCTGAATTACTGACCAGATGGTGTGGGATCAAACACATATTCTTCTGTTCACCTATCAGGTTATGTATCAGTATTCATTGCCAGTGCATGAAAACCCAGAGATGCATGAAATGCTCACCTGCCATGTTGAAAACGCCTTTTAGATAAAGATCCATCATGACCTCAGACTGACAGGTGTGACTTGTAAGAGCTTCAAAGTGAAGGTACGCCTGAAGCACCTCCAAGCCACATGAAGACTTGACACCTACTGTCCGCTCCAGCACCTCCACTCCACCATCAGCAGCGTGAATCTGGAAAAGGCCAAAAAGCATTTCCAAACAATAAATTCACAATGATGAAACAAATACATAAAACCAAAAGCACGTTTGCTTCTTTCATGGCTTACCTTGATGGAGTTTTGCAGAAGCATGCACAGTTGCAGACTCAGGATTATGTGGTTGTTGTAGTTGTGAAGCCCCTCCCCCCACTCCTGGTAACGGTAGACCATCTGACAGTCTGGACACTTTCTGGAAAGTGTGGAATTATCTGGAGAACGTAAAAAGATGTGTTAGTGTGGCTGCCAAAACAACAAACAAAAAATCTAAATAGACCATAGATTAACTTGACAAACCTTCTGTCATTCCTGTTAGAGTTATGACTCTGGCTTTGTTGGTGATCAAAATCGGTTCTGATAAGAAGACGTCACCCTGGCACACCTGGCAGACTGTTTCAGATGGAACCAAATGCTTTGGAAACCGTGTTTCAGGCTCCAACTGGTCGATGTCCCCTGGAAACATGTTGGGTAATTTCTTTTGGTTGTAAATGTACGCCGCCATCTGTTTTAGAGGCTCCTCTCCAGTGGAGGTTTCTGTGGAGGTTTCCACAGGTGAGTCGTCTATCAGCTCAGAAGGGCTCATGGGTGCGTCTTGTTTCGCATTAGAGGATAATAAATCTTTCTTGGTTTGGAAAAGAAACCATTTGGCAAGACATCTGTGCAAGCAGGGAACCCTACCTCGAGAACAAACACAATGCCAAATCCTTCCTTTTAGAGTAAAGGTCACAAATAATCGACCCAACTTGCTGCACTGGGACATGTTCGGCTCAAACACAGACAAATACAAGCAATGACTTCCACCGAGATCCACAAGGGCGACAAGCGGCGCTCCGTTCTGAGAGGCTATGTCACGATAGTTAAGGCACTTGGCAGCCATGTCCTTTCCAATCCGTTTATCGACAGTCAGTTCCTGCAACAGCTCTGGTTTCAGGTCGACTCTGTTTGCGCGAGTTAAACAGAAATCCACAGAGCGTAGATGAGGACACTGGCTCTCGGGCAAGTTGCTCCGCTTTCGAAAATCTGAAACGCTCTTGCACCGATCCTCTTCGCACATCATGTGGTTCGTGCTACTCAACCTCTGTTTGATGACGTGCAGAGGTACGGCAGTGGCCTTGTACGCCTTTGCTACAGCATACACACTGTTATTCACGTCAATACACTGACTCTTAAGATGGTTTTTGGCTGTTATGTCCCTTTCAGAAATTAAGTGTTTCCGAAGATTATGTATTCTCAGATTCTTTGGGTTTAAGTAAAGGTTGCACAGCGGACATTTTATTTTTCTCCGTACCGTGCCGTGTATTTGTCCTGGTGGCTTCATAGGGTTTTCTGTTGGAGAAGCAGAGTGGACTGCTGGGGTTGTAGGCTGAACGGGTAAGTCAGGCAAACCAGCAGGCTGGAAAGCTGTAGCTGGGGGGACAACAGCTGGAGAAGGACACTGACCGAGTGTGGATTTTTGAGGAGTAGGAGACTTATCTGAGGTTGACTGAGGTGTAACAAGAGGCTGAGGTGGAACAGGGCGCTTATCTGCCAATGGTTGTGGCTGAGCAGGGGGTTCAGCTGGACCAGGGGGGTGGCCTGATGTTGGTGAAACAGGAGGCTCAGAAGAAGCAGGAGGTTGTCTTGAGGTGGATTTTGGCTGAGCAGGGGGCTGGCCTGATGTGGACTCTGCTTTAACAAAGGGTTTAGGGGGAGCAGGATTCTGTCCCATCACGACAGTTTGCTGAAGAGGGGCAGCGAGGTTGACCAGGAGGATGACACGTTGACCTGCTGCAGAAACGGGCTGAGCAGGAGTCGAGGGCGGAATTGCAGCCTTAACACGTGTCAAACTTTGCATCTCAACACAATTGTTCATGTGTCTTTCAAAATGTTTCCGGGTCATGATCGTCCTGGGACAGTACGGACAGTGGAAATGTCTTTCTCTTCTGCACTTCAGCTGGCAAACATGGATATTGAATTCTGAAAAAGGAAAAAAAGAATTCATGAAGGCGAAAATATTATATTATTAGAGAGATATAGAGTTTAAAGTCTGACCTCCATGTTTCAAGGCCCTCATTCTGTGGATTTCAACGTGTGTCCAAACATTTGCATATTCTGCTTTCGGCTTGTAGACCGAAGCCTGGCAGAAGGGACAGTGGTAAAGCTTGCACGTTTTGCACAACTCCAGACGCACGCGGCCATCCGACTGCTTTCGCACTGTGATGTGCAACCTAAAGACAAACAAACAATTCACCAACATGACGGTGAATGTGGCTGTATTAGATATCATAGAGGACAAACTATGAATAGTGTTGTGAAACTGGAGCAGGGAACTCGATTGGTTTTCTCATTTGAGCTTGAATCAGAGTAAAGTTTAGTTCTTGACTCTGGTTTGGTGCAGATACTCTACAGGTGTGTGCTTTTGTTAGGTGTCTCATCTGGGCTCTGTTATAGTGATGTAATGCATGCAACAGGGTCGTTTTGCCTTCATGTAACTGTAAGCAAAGTAATCTACTTTTTTTTGGCATGTATTGTTTTTTTTGAGTTGGTTTTCTTTTACGTACACAGTTTGAAACTACATAACTGTCCTGAAAGGTGGTTTCCAGTTACTGATATGTCTCGATAAGCTTTATTTCCACAAGAGGCCCAACACACATTTTTAACTTTATATTTATTGCAGATGCAAGAAACTCTGATGCCATTACTTTTGGCTCTTAAGATTATAAAAATGTTGTCAAAACAGAATCATTGTATCTTTGTGATATCAAAACAAATGCTCCTCAGCTCCGCCTTCACAATTGCAATTATGTTTTTATTAATGACGTAGGCTAAGACAAAAGAGATACACATATTTGGATAAAACGACACAGACTATAAATGTATGCTTAATCAGGGGCAGTTGAATTAGTTGACTTGACTCTTAAAGCAGATAGATAACATTAGCATTGAGTGTTCTTCAAATATAAATACTACTCAACAATATCGTACAACGAAAGGTGAAAACAGTTTATTATTAATTTACATTGTAGCCCTCCAAACACTCCTCTTACCCTCCAACACGCCCAGAAATGTCCTCACACGCCCCGCACTCCTGCGCCATCTTGGCTGCAGGCTCCAGACTCAGGCTAAATGATAATGCTCCTGGTGGGATACTTCAGGGCTTGTGTCCTTTTTCTATAAAGGTTGAGGGGTTCAGCTGAGGTGGGATGAGGCAGAGGACTCGTAACAGGGGGACATGCAGACCAACTTCAGGAAATGTCGGTGCCTTGGTCTGCAGCAGTGCCCTCTAAAGGCTCTGGTCTGCAGGCTTCTGTTGCTGTGAGAGGGTATTTAAGCCCTGAGAACAACCTGACAGGAACAGTCCCCTCAAGAAATCCCATTCCCCTTTTTTACTACTCTGTCTATATGGATGTTTTAGGCCATGTGCTGTGAGTAGGTTAATGAGCAGGAACTATACAGTTATTAATCGTACTATGTAAAAAAAAAAAAAAAAGTTTTTACTTTTCCAAACTGGAGACTTTGTGAAGAGTTTGATTTTTCTACTGCTGGTGCCTGAAATGCTAAACTCAGGCTACAACGACTACGATTAACTGTATTTGCTGTTGGGCTTTAACATACTATGAGGGACAAAAAATGACTAAAGTATAAATAAATAAATAAACGTTGGGTGAAATGCATACAATAATGTATAGATAAATAAATAATTAAATAAATGCATCAATAAATATAGAAATAAATATATAAATGCTGAAAACAATACACCAATGAATAAATAATAAATACACTTTGTTAATGAAAAAGGCTATTTATATATTTTTACATGTATTTATTTATTTATTTATTAGCGTATTCCTACAGTTATATATGTATCAATGCATACATTTCCACATTAATTGAGTTATTAATTTATTTCCGTATTTTTACATTTACACATCTATTTATTTCTGTGTCCAGGTCGTAAGAGGAAAAGTAAATTTGCTTCTGTCTGTTTTTCAAAATTATGTAATGGATAGCCCACTTGATTTACATATTTACTTTTCCTTGTACAACATGGACACAGAAATACATAAATAAATATATGAATATATTTATTTATATATTAATTTTTATATGAATTGTTGCATATATATATATTTATTTAATTATTTATTTATTTCTACATTATTGTATGCATTTCTCCCAACATTTATTTATTTATACCATAGATTTATACTTTAGTCATTTTTTGTCCCTCATAGACTGTATATATATATATTTCCCCATTTTTTCATAACTATATTAACATCTAGAGACAATTATAAATGTCTCGCTGCTGAGACTAGGGCTCCGCTGTAAAATGTATAATTTATTATATTATTATTTATTTATTTGTACAGTCTATGTGTAAAACAGGGTGACGGATTACGCTGTCCCTTATAAAAACAAACAGGTTTACTGCCCTCTTGTGGTCACAATGAGGAAGTGCAACTCGCTAATTTCGTCAAATTTACGTCAATAAAACATAGATATGGCTAATTTTATTACGGCAACACCTTGTGGCTCAACCCATCATTTTTACGAAGTAATTAATATACATTAATTTTTGAGGTATCAATGTAACGTAAACGAATTAGTTCCTAAAAGTCATCAACCAGGGCCGCGTAGGTACTACATGGCAAAACATATGACGTCATTCAACCGCGACATACACATTTCTTTTCCCCCCACAGAGAAAGCAGCATGATGGAGGTGTGCGGCTCTTCAAATGTTACTATGAGGGAGTTTGGATGTGAACAGAGTTTGTTGTCTCGTCCTGACGGTTCAGCGTCCTTCATTCAAGGTAACTAAACCAGGTGAAAACTGTCTGAGAGTCGATGTTCTGCGCTGCAGGGTCGAGAAATGCGACGACAGCAGATAATGATGAATGATAGCAGAACTACACAAGTTAAGATCTGTTGACTTACTGCTCAGGTTTCAGAGGAAGCTGTTTCAATAGACAAACAGTCTGGGGAGCAGAAACAAGTTTTATAAGACACAGCTTCAGTCAGAGCTTTATCAAATCTGTCACATGTTGGATTGTGTTCAGTTTACTGTAGTTCATCACTTCATTCAGTCATATTTGTTCAATTATGGAATCTGGTACATGTAGTTCTGTCAATACATTATAATAAATGAACCTGCCTACTCTTCCAATCAGAATCAGAATCAGAAATCAGGGTTTTTAACAAGTACATTTACACATACAAGGAATTAGACTTGATGTATTTGGTGCTCAACAATTAACAAGGAAATAAAGCAGAACAGCAACTTAAATAATACAGAATAAGAAGATATTACAATATGTAAAATATAATTTAAAAATGTAAAATATAAGAACACAAAATGTACAAAAGGTGTGAGAAAACATCTCAGTGTGTAACTGCTCACAGAGATGTAATGAAGATACATTTTTAAAGTCTCTAAAGCGTTCCCATTACTCTGATGTTTCACTGACTGTGGGGCTGAGGAGAGTCGGGGGGTTATGTGGGAGGAGGGGCAGGGACGTTGTTCATGATGGGGAAGAAACTGTTCCTGTGGCGAGAGGTTTTTGGTCTTGATGGACCGCAGCAGGGTGAGAGAGGGGTCGGCCACAGTCTCACCTGCACCACAGTGTGAACTTCATCTTGTTTCCCTAAATTGGAAGAAGAAGGAGATCACGTATGTGGTGCCACTTCAAGGACTTGATTTGGTTGTCACAAATATTATAATTGATTTGTTGGGTTATAATATGACGTGTGATTAAAATGTCAACCATCAACATAGGGCTGGGAAACACATCCACTTTTTAAGATATATCGATATATTTTCAAACAAGATGTAGGGTAAGACGATATCGTTAATGTGGATATAGTTTATGTGGCATTAAAATAACGTTACAGAGGTGCCAGGTTTTTCCTCACCTCACTGATGATGACTCTGCTCCTCCTCTCTCTCTCTTTTATTGTATTGAAGGAACATTTTTCGTTTATAATTTTCCTTTTTAAATTCACAAACAGGTAGTTTATTTTTCCATGTGTTTTCACTGTTAATAAAAAAAACATATCGATATATATCGAGTATCTTCATTCAGCAAATCAATATTAAGATATGAGTTTTGGTCCATATCGCCGAGCCCTACCATCAACACAATTATACACCGTTTGAACTTGAAGAACTACAAACATGTCCTCAAAGGTGGTTTCCACGTCATGAAATCTAGAGTGTGTTGTGAATTTAATTCCTGAAGAAAGACGCCCAACAATGTGTAAAAACCTGTGAGGTTGTGAGTCCTGTTTGGTGTGAACAGGTTGATTATGCTAAAATCTGCAGTCGAAATTGAGAGCAACAGTGACAACATCACAATCTTCTTTACTGCATGTAATACATAATGAAGCACATAAACTCAAGTCAAACCTTTGCGTTCAATCTTCACTTGTTTTTAGAAAAATATTTAATTCTCCAGTGTGGTCAGACTCTGTAATAATCCCGCTAACTCCTGTGTTTGTTACTTTTGTCCACTTAAGAGATGTTTCTGTGGCTTTTCAGTTGTACTTGATTTCCCCACCCGGATCAATAATGTACTTTCCGTTGATCAATGCTCTCTTTTGTTTGTACGAGAAGGAGACACAAGTGTGTTGGCTGGAGTGTACGGACCAGCCGAGGTCAAAGTCAGCAAGGAAATCTACGACCGGGCCACGCTGGAGGTGCTGATCCAGCCCAAAGTTGGACTGCCAAGTGAGTAATTGACCCAAAGAGAAAAAGTGTGTTAGTGTTATACCATTTAATATCTTTACTAAATAACTTAGCAGAGCTCAGATATAATATTCATATACAATGTTATGCTACAAACGGCACTATGTGTTCAGATCATGTGATGTTACTGTGGAAACATTAAAGATTTTAGGTTCTGTTGAATTATGTCTCAGTTTAAGCCTTTCTTTAGTTACAGTGAAGTTTTTTCTGAAGTGTAACATATTGACAATCTTTGATATTAATATTCTTCAAATAAGTAGCTTTATTTTTAAAGTGAGCGCAAACTTGCCAGAAAGCTTTAAAGCATTTTTAACTAGACAAACCAATAACCTACACCTATCAATGTGTCGTACATCTCGAGGACTCAATAAGATGCCGTGGAGTCAAATTATGGAACAAGCATCTCACATGCTCACAATTGTGTGCAAGTGTTGGGCTTGAGTAAATATTTAAACTCCATAAATATTTCTGCACCATTTGATTTGTGTTGTCACTACAAATCAACTGCTAGCCTGACAACATTTAACATTTTGAGGTACTTTCTATCACTGCTTTAAAGTTTTACCCTGCATCAATTAGGAAAATATATGTTTAGGTAAAAAAACAGAAGTGTATATAAAGTAATGCACATCAGCCACATCTCAGTCAGCTTCAACATTAAACTAAATAACTGTTAATGATCTATCAGCGAAATAATACGCAGAAGTATATTATTGTGATAATGATAATCACGCAGTTAAAGGACTCTCATATTTGAGTTAAAATAACACTGGTTCATTAAAATACTAAAATATTGAATGAAATTGACATTTAAAGAATACGTTACTTTGGTGTTGTTCATTTAAAAATACAAGATCTGATTACTTCTTCCACATTTATTTACTTGATGATTTTTTTTTGTCTTTTTCTAGATACAAATTGAGACTCAGAAATGTGTTGATGTCAGAAAGATTTGTAGTGAATAGTGAAGTGTCCTGATTTTGTTATATTGTCTACATACTGTGTGTCCTGTTTTGCTCTATTTTTTTATGTTTTCAATGTTTGTATGTCATTTTCAAATTGGGTAAATTTTATTTGTGATAGTAAATATTCTTACTTTGTTATTTTTTTTACTGTATTTTATTTTAACTTAACTTAAGGACACTGTTTAATCTCTTAAGGTGAGGTTTTGAGATAAGCCCTCATGGGTTTCTCCCTCACCTGGACATGTGTTTTATTTTTATTTGTTTTAATTTCCTGTTTGACTCTTCTTTCAAAAAATGTGCAAATAAACTAAACTAAGTGAGGGAACCCAGGAAACTAAAGATAAAGTTAAGGGTTTACGGAGGCCAAATCATTTTTAAATTTCCACCTTGTCTACTTCTGTTGTGCTGCTATACCCCAACACACCACCAGGTGGAATAAGAGAGTTAGTTTGTTTCCAGCCTGAGTCAAGTATTTACCCCAGTGTTTTTTGTCATGTGTGTGTCAGGTGTAAGGGAGCGATCGCAGGAGCAGTGTGTGCGAGAGACCTGTGAGGCATCTCTGCTCTTGTCCCTTCATCCCCGCTCCTCCCTCACTCTCATTCTTCAGGTGTTACATGACGACGGTTCAGTATCCTTCAGTGAAACTCTCTGCTGCTGCACTGTGAACTCCATTAAACATGTAGACTGTATGATGGTGTCCTGATGGTGTTTCTTGGCGAGTATACTTCCTTACCTGTTCCCCAGCTGCTGTCTTGCTCTCTGAATGCGGCCTGTATGGCTCTGATGGATGCAGGTCTGCCTATGAGTTGCCTGTTTTGTGGAGTTACCTGTGCCATCGACGCAGACGGTCAAATCATCACGGACCCCACAGCAGCACAGGAAAAGGTAAATATGAGCCTCGTGTGTCGAGTTGTAAAAAAAAAAATGACACAAAAATACTGCAGTTATACTTTTTAACGCTTTTCTAGGCCAGTCTACTCGCTAGTCCTCATTTTGTGCTCAATTAAGCCTCCAAACTCGTTCTACTTCATCTCGTAAAATATCGATTTTAAGAGTCAAAAAGCATTGTAGAAATCTCACTGATACAGACAGAGTGTTTGGTAAACTAAAGACCACATACAACAAAGACTTCAGTAGATTATTATTCAATGACTTATTGAGTAGAGTAAACCTCACAGGAGAGTCCTCTGATTATTTGCATGTCCTCACTGTGAAGGCAGAGCTGCTGCTGGTTTGATCATCTCTGTTTTCCTTTCTCGTCAGGAAAGTCGAGCTTTGATGACCTTTGCAATCGACAGCAAAGAATGCCGAGTGTTGATGTCGGATACCAAAGGATCATTTTCAGTTAACGAGGTCAGTAAAAATCTCATCAGTAAAAACAATACCACTTCATTTTTCTGATTTATGTTTGTGTTGATCTCTGATGCATCAGATTTCAGTTGTATTGATATCACAGACGTTTCATGTTTTGAGGGTTGATCTCTTCTTCTCGTTCACAGCTGCAGCAGTGTATAGCAGTCAGTCAGAAAGCGTCACAGAAGATCTTCCAGTTTTACAGAGACTCCGTCAGCCGTCGATACTCCAAAAACCTCTGATGAAGAAGATGATCTCTGTTTTCTTGTCTTTTTTTTTTTTTTAACAAATACTGATTTTGTAATAAATCATTGAGAAGTTGCTTTGGGCTACCTCTTCTTCAGTTCAGATGTGTGTAGTGAAGCTGTGGGTGATGTGATTTTTTGTTTTTTTTGTAAGAAGACCACATTGAGCTTGAGTCTGTCGGGGTGTAAAATAAAAAGAGAGACCTTGAATGTCAAACAAGTGCATTTATTGGGATTTTCTCTCAGTTTAATATTTACATGTAATACAAGGATGTCAACTGGGTAAAAACGGAGTACCTCTTGTATTAATAAATCTAATTTTACCAGAGCCTTTGACCTTTATCCCCTTGAGAGATTTGTCCATTTCACCTCTTCCAGTTGTTGTCTGTACAAAGAGACACATCTGCACAGAGCCTGTCTCAAGACGACATGATCAGTCAAGTCAAATCCACGTAAATCGCTCCCTTTATAAATGAGTACGGGTGGTAACTGCTGTAACAACAAAAGGGTCATTTTATTTCATTGACACAAACGCCTGGTGGAGACAGGATGGTTCAGGATTGTCAGAACTCTATATGATGCAGTGTGTCGGTGCAGCTGCATCACAGGACATCAACAGTGATAGCTGAAGAGGGTCAGACACTTGAGATAACAGAGGTGTGTCTACTAACACCACGTCGAGTGATCAAAATCTACATCCTGCTTAGTTTTGATACAACACTGAGTTTGCAGAGAACAAATGATTTGATCTGAGTTAATTGAAGTCAAGCTGTGGACTCTATAAAAACTATACATCTAAATAGAAAATCTCAACTTCACCGTTCAGTCCTTTTTAAAATATTTATACTTGGAGATCTCCTGTTCACAGTTTAATGGCACATTTAAGCTCAAACCAACGCGGCCAGAGTTTTTTTTTTCTTCTCCTTTTAACAAAGCTGTTGATGCAATACTTTGAGGCCCAAGTTAGGGAAGTGACTGAAGCCAAACACTAAGCAGGTCTGTGCATGACAAACTACACACTTGCCATGCACGTATGTATGTTGTTGTGGCTGAAGAGGAGATTTTACTGACTCATGCATCACACAGCTGAGCATTAGATCTCTTGTTTTTTGTTTTTGCGTCATACTTTACCCAAACTCATTTGGAGAAGAAAATAAAGGTGATATTGTGTTTACATAAGTTTATGGATACAGCTTAATTTTCAAGTTTCTCAGAGTGCAAAGTAGCACGTTTTTTTTTTATGAGGAGAAAATAGCAGAATCTAAATTTGGGGAGTGTGAAGTAGCAGCCTGGTTTGCTTCTATTAATGGAACAGCTGATAAAAGGATCATCCTTAGAGTTTCTTCCGTATTTTTGGCACTTTTCATCACAGGTCTGCGCCCCTCTGTCTATGTCAACATTTCCCATCTATGTATATAGAAGCAGCTCCTTTATTTCTAAAACTAGATTCACTGTTTTCCATCTTAACCTTGCTCCCAAACTCCACCTCTATACTTATTTTCTTACAGAATGGCACTATATGTATTTTAAATGTACTTTATTTTCCTGTATTTCAACATAAAGATAAATATCAAACTTGTCATAAAGAAAGCTCAATCAGTCCTTTCTGCAGGTAAACAATAACAGGTGCTGAATAAAATCAGGATGTATTGATTGATGTACAGTACATGTGCAACGTTTCCACGAGGTTCTCTCATTCTGGCCAAAGCAGTCGCAAGATATTCTGAGTTCTCTGAGAGAGTATCGCTTCTGGCCCCTTGATATTTTAAAAGCTAAATCTCTCAAACCGTCACCAGCTTTCACCCCTGAGAGTGACAGTGCGAGCTCAGGCCCCCCTACAGCGAGGTCCATCAGGATTTAGCCGCCGTTGCGTCCTTGCCGCGACCTTCTCATAAATCTGCAGACTCCATTGTCGTTCTCTGCCGTCAGCTATCTCCTCATATCTCCTCTCTTCCTCAACTGCCTCTCGATACTCATCAGATGTCATTGTGACAGTGATATATACAGTGTTGTGATAACATCTGCATTTGTTGTTGTACTTTTTTTTTTTTCTTTTTTTTTCTTTTAACACCACTAACACGTAATGACAACTACAACACAGATTTAAAAGGATGGCAGGTTACTTGAGTCATCGGGTGACAAAATGAACCACATCAACACACTGACTATCCTATATGGAGCGATGTTGCATAACTTATCTTTTAATAATCTGTCTAAACGTGTGTGGGGGCGTCCGCCGAGCTGAATTATTCCTTAATCAAATTAGATGTGATTATAATCTCTGCAGCAGCTCCCCTCTTGTGTTTCCTTTCCCAGCTCGGTGTAGATAAAAAACATGACAGCAGATATGGTCGACAGACAAAGACTGTGAATAACTTCCATAAACAGGTGGTGTGTTTGTTGTGTGTTAGATGTTCATGATATGTGTGAATGATCTGGTATTTTTTTTGTGTTTGGGATTCCTTTCCGATGAGTTGCTGTTACGGTGGTTTTCCGGACAGGTAGGAGATCAACGCAGCGATGGCACAGATGTACGTTATGATTCCGAACACGATGGAGAGCACTGAGAGCCACAGAGCCTGGCGAGATGCTGCGTTGGCCCCCTGAAAATCCCCCTGAGCCGATGCCTTGTTGGTCTGAGAATCGGAGGAGAGAGGACAGTGAGATAAGGATTATAGAGGGGGGGGGGAATAGGAGAGAAAGGGCATTCATCATCATTTGTCAATGTCCTCCATGGCCTCCACTTTCCTCTTCCACTCATTCCAATAACACACTAAGCCTGTATTATGTCCCATCTCTGAATCACACCCAGCACTTGTGCCTCATTCATCACTTCCCCCCTCCTCCCTTCCCCTCTCTCCCTCTAGTCCTTGTCTTTGACTCTGACCCCTGTTTTAGGAAGCACTCAACAATATTGGAAATCTATCACCTTGGGGCTTCTAGTTATGGCTCTAATTAAACCTTAATGAAGGCCATTGATTTGATCAAAAGGCCTTTGCAGCTAGCTGCCAGTTAGCTTTTGCAAAAGTGTTAATGGGATTCTTCCCCTGCACTGCTGGAAGGATGCCTGCATACACTAAGGGCCTCTGGTGGCTGGAGATAGAGATGTTTGGGGATTGTCCACACTTGCCAGTGGTAATACTGACTGATGACATCATTCTTTGCAGTGGTGCTGTTTTCCTTTGTCCTGCTACTGATACTGGGTATCATCAGTTTCAGGCTGATTTTTCTCAGCTGTTATAATAACACGTAGTAATAGGAAAATACTTCACTGCATGTGCATTTTTTTTAGTATTTGTTGTGGTCAAGCATACTCTTTTAAAAGTCAAGACAGAAGTTTCTTTCAGCTTGCATGGTGATGATTATTCAGATACGTAGCATGATTCCTGTGTAGTGTTATAAAAATAAATGTGTTGGTTTTTTTATATTGACCTTTTTGCCTTTATTTTAGACACAGGATAGTGGACAGAGCTGGACATCGAGAAGAGAGAGAGAGAGAGAGAGAGAGAGAGAGAGAGAGAGAGAGAGAGAGAGAGAGAGAGTGGGGAATGACATGCGGGAAAGGAGCCTCAGGTCTGATTCAAACCCATGAAGCCCGCTTGGAGGACTACAGCCTCTATCCATGAGATGCACAAACTAACCACTAGGCCACAGGCATCCCATATTGTTTTTTTTCAGGAGGGCTTGTTAGATTCCTCACTACATTATCATACAAAATAAATGATATACTCTGGCATTGGATATATGATTCTTATAAGAAAGAGATAGCACGTATGAGACAGACTGGGGTCACTAATACAAAAAAAAAATGCTCCTTATAATTTGTTATTAACAATGTCTTGACAAGTATTCCTTTGTTTACATCAAGAGTAGGCTTAAGTGGCAATTGGTCGTCCCTAAATCAAACATCAAATAAGAAAAAAACAACTTGTTTCTGTCTTGCGCTTTGCCATTAAAAAGCTGATTAAAGATTAAAGATTAAAGATGTTCACAATGTCCAGTGTGCCAGTTGTGATCGGGTCATTTTTGAGGAGTCATGAAAGGTTGAAGATTACTCATAATAAACATCAACACTGATTTGTGATTCTAGGTGACACTTAGATATCTAAAAAAAAAGCTTCTGAACAAACATTCAGTCTAAAATAAGACACAGGAGGTCGTAAGAGAGAACTGTGATTCTAAAAATAAATCAAACGTGTGAAATCAACGCTGCACATCTTTGTAACTTCCTCCTGTTCAGCTGTGTGTTGTTTCAAAAACTCTGTTGGTGTAATCCTCCAAATCCAGTTGTAATCCCAACCTGTCTCAACTCTTAGACACTTGACCTGTTGGAAGTCTACACACACTGCGGAGGTTAAGAAATCACCCTTGGCTGTGAAATACAGTGCCAGGTTGTATTGTGTCAGCTCAGGACAGAGTGTGTGTGTGTGTTTGTGTGTGTGTGTGTGTGTGTGTACCTTCTGTGATAGGTAGAAGGCAGCGATGCCCAGGGGCCAGAAGCAGCAGAGCATGGAGAAAAAGGCCAGACCCAGGTAGTCCTGAGGGATCATCAGAGGGAAGTTGCTCTCGCTGTCTGTATCACTGAAGTCATCAATGGATGAGTCCTGGGATTCAAACAGAGTGCACTTAGGTTCAGCTCAGGTTAAAGGGTGTGGCGTCACAACCCTAAAGAATCAAAGCTTAGTCACTCAGTCAGCTGATATGTCAGTTTTAGGTTATCCCTTTAAAAAAACAAAAAAAAAAAAGAAGATGCATCAAACAAACACAGACAACGTCCTCTCACGCGGAGTCAACGTTTTATATTTGTAAGACTTAGCTGGTGTGGTAAGATAATGTGACTGAATGGGGTTAGTCTGGATGTGCACTAGCTCTGCTGACCGCGGGCAATTCATGACTCACGTGTCTTTTTTGTAACAGCTGCGTATTCAATCCGACTTCCTCTCTCATGCCAGCCCTGTCATATCACTGAGCTCGTTTTATTCTGTGCGTGAAATAATTACGCAATTTAAAAAGATGCTCCTGTAAGATTTAAGAAAAGGAAAAAAAAGCTTTTCTTTCTCTGCTTTTAATCACCCAAGAAGATCTTACAGGTACTCTTACAGTACACTAATATTATAAATAAGATTAGTTCAAGGGGTTACACTGAATGTTTCTGACTGTAAATTCACACATTTGTTCTGCTAGTCTGAGAAAATTCTCTCACTTGATCAGTGTGAGAATCGAGCAGTCTTGTTTTTGACTTGTTCTCATATATTAGGAGTGATCTTCCTTCAGCATTTTCTGTTGTTGTGAAGCAATGCTGATCGCTATAGGAGAAGGAAACTCCTGAATTTAGCCAAATGTCAGATACATATCCTGCTGATATATATATATAAAGTCACTGAGGCTTGGACACTCCTGAAGTCATCTCTTTAGGAGCTAATCAATACTGTGATCAGCCTCACAGTGAAAAATTCAGCATGAAGCGATAAAGAGGTTGGGAGGGAGGGGAGGAGGGCATCTTCAGTCCTTAAACTAAACGTTTGAAGTGAAACAAAGGAGAAGGAGATGTGGCGTTGTGGTTCGTTGAGGTCACTTCAAGGTTTTATTCCCACAGGCCGGCGACTTTGCATCACCGCACGACCGTCAGCATTCACAATGAGCTTGTAAAAAAACGTTATTTTGTGCGCTGTTGTGTTCTTTTGCCCTCGTGGAGAAAGACTTTCAGGGTGAGCTTTGTGGCAGCGAAGTGCTCTAGATTTTAATGAGGTGTGTGGTGCTGCTATGTGTGTGTCCACTTGATCAGGCTCTAAATCAAAGTAAGACGGCCTTCAGCCTTTAAGTCCACAGCAGGTGATTGAACCTTTGATTTGACCCTCTAAACGATTGTTCAAATCATTTTAAACAACCCACAGCTTCTTAAAGCATATACATACTAACGTCGACTCTTTACACATCACATGGGCTCATTTACATTTCACTCCAGGCCGGGCTTTGCTCAGTCATCTATGAAATAGAGCTGGCATCCTCCATCACTACTGTAGTGTCATTACCTGCACCGCAGCAGCAGACGAGCTTCATGTCATCTACCTTCTTCACAGTCATCATTCAATTGCTGCCTATACCCTGAAATATATTGCTTATATGTCTATATTAAGTTTCTCCTGGGCTCCCAGATTCCGTGAATATGAGAGTCACTCTGAGGAGGAAGAGGTGAAACTAGAAGTCAACTGACAGATAATGATTATTCAGCTCTTTTGTTGATTTACCATTTTTTTCAGCCCTTCATTAAGCAATTCACCTGACTCTGATTCTCCAAGGTGAGGACTTGCAGTCTTTCTGTTATTTCAAGTTTGCACTGTTGGTTGGATAATATATATTGGAACACATCCCTTGGACTCTAGATTATCATACTGGTACTTTTTCATTATTGTTGACACAATGGGGGATAAAGTACTGCCTAGTCCTGAAGTTTTGGATGTTCCTGAATAGACAAATCAGTTTGATGGAGAAAATAAATATTCATTCTTTTTTTGGGGGGGATGTTTGTTAGATTTTACAATTTGTAATGTGTTGATTTTAATGTTAAAATGTGAAAAGAAGATTCCAGGCATTTTGTCAGTCTTACGTCAGAGTCAGGAAGCAGGTCATCCTCATCGTCCATGCTGTAAGACAGACTGTTGTAGTCCTGCGTCTCAGCCAGCAGCTTCCTCTCCAGTGTGGAGCCCGGCCGGATGTCCACGAAGGTGGTCTCCAGGTAGTCTTTGCTGAGCAGGGAGTCTGTGTGGCCCCAGATCGGAGCTGATGGATAATAGGACTCCAGTGTGCGAGGTAAGGAGCAGGGGTCCAGTAGCTGCTGCTGCTGAAGCTCAGGAGGATGTCCACAATAGCTCCTCCACGCTAAAGGAGGGTAGGCCATGTCCTCCTCACATTTTACCAAGTAGCCCTTAAACATCCCACCAGGGGCCTGTCCAGCCCCAGGCCCAGGCCCTGGCCCGGACGCCCGGTTGTCATTGTGTCCTTCTCCCAGAAGAGGGTGCTCTAGCTCATCTAGATTCTCCATCCCTATCTTTTAACACCCAACACACAGGAGACCACCACATCAACAACACAAAGTAATCTACAAATTGGTCTGCAGAGCACCTCCCAGAAGAGTCTCAGCTGCTTTGCAGATTTTACTGTTTCACTGATAATCCATCTTTAATCCTGTTCTTAATTTTTTTTTTATCTTAGCCTTTGGGTCAGAGGTCACTAACACATGCCAGGTTTTATGAGCGAATATCCTTAATGTGTCCTGCGTGCTATGGGATGCGCTGAAGTTGCGCGGGTAGATCCGAGAGCCTCTTTTCCTCACATGTCATGAGCTATTTTGTTCCCAGGATTGATGGCTCAGGATTTTTCCCAATGTCTTCAATTTCGTTTGATTGAGCCCCGTCAGTGTTCATGAATATGCTAATGTTAGCTATTTTCTTTCTCATGCAAAATGGAAATTTCAATTCTGATGATAGAAGACCTTGATTAGCCCAAGACAGGCCAATGAAAACACGTGGCAATGGGATTTTAGTTTGATTTGCCCTCATGGAAAGTTGCAAATAAAAAAAGATGAAGTATTAATTCATGCATAGAGTCATGGTATTGGAGGGAAAACATTAAATACCAATCTTCCCCTTTCACTGTTCTGGATGAAATGTGCAACGACTTGTAAGTTGAGAAACTGTCACACGGAGAAAAACAAAAAATGACTCTCAAGCTGTCATGACATATAGTGATATATTTGTTCCTCTGTAGGCATCTGAAAAAAGTGCTCAGCCACCACTTCTTAAAACAGTCTAAAGGTAGTCGCCCTCAAACGACTGGCCGGATGCACAGTGGCGTTTTTCTGAAGCTTGAATATGTACAACCTCCAGCGGCAGTCGAACTAGTGGCGCAATGAAAGGATTGGGGCCATAATTGAGGGCAGTTAATCTGTAAAAGCAACGAGGCTCCAGAAATAGAATCCTATGGTGCACATCCGCAGGTCAGCGGGCCTGCCAACACGCCTGTTCCTCTGTTGTTTCAGCAGGAAGCAATACTGGAGAAATCAAAGTCCTTCGGTGTTGATTTCTGGCTTTGGGTTTTCTGAATGCCACAGCAGTGCTCCTCTGGGACGTGTGTTTTTAATGTACTCCATCCAGCTTTAAAAGGTTTCATTCAGGACAGACGTCAGAGAAGTCAGGCAGCTCTCGATCCAGTTCTCAGATGAGGACAAGGAGGTCTGCAAGAAGAAAAAAACAAGGTCACTCACAATATTTACACTCTCTGCACACAGCACTTTTTTTATTGTTTACCAAGGATAGTGTGTTACTAAGGATGCACACTGGACCAGAGAGGTTCTTTTCTTCACATACTTTATGTTACCAAGGCTATATGCAGAGGCGCTGCTTGTCAACAGGCAAGGCAGGCCACTACTTGGGGCCCCAGACCTGGAGGGGGCCCCCCCGAGGGCTCACAAAATTAAACCAAAGCAGTGGCCAAAAATGTGATTTCTTTTTTTTAAACTCCAGTAGGAAACCTCCCTGACAGCACTCGCTCTCTTTCCCTGCTAGACGCTGCATGCATTATTCTTGTGAAGACCAAAGTTTATCAATGAAATCAACCAGTAAAAATGAAGAGGAATTATCAATCTATGGGAGAGAGACAGAAAGGAACAGGAAAAAAAGAGGAAGAGGAGTAAAGTGATTATTGCCTAGGGCTCCAAGCGACTCTAATATCGCCCCTAAACCTAACCAGACACAAGAAATATGCGCAAAGTGACCATTACTGTTTATATACACTGTTTATATAACACTTCTGACCTTTGTCACTGAGATAACTTGTCTTTAACATGGTGACAAATATCAGTTTAACGGACAAAAAGTTGTCTAGGGCTCTTCGAGCAGTAAAAAGAAAGAAAGTCATGTTGTTATTTATTGACTCAAATTTTCTTTTTTCTGCGGCCCACTTCAGCTTGAAATTCCCAGAGCCAAGACTCTCATTGGGAATCTCACCGTGGGCGTCGATAGATCACTATAAATAACTTCACAGGAGCAGAGTTTGATTTGAAATGTTGCCTATGGAGATTATGCTCACGAGCACACATGGGAAAATAAATGTACTCGCTGCAAGTTGTGTCTTGGAGCCTTCGGGATTGTTACATTTATTTTATTTTTTTTAGAAAAAGGGGGAGGGGGGGGATTTATCACTACAGCTTGCAACTGGTGTTGGTGAATTGCTCTTTTCGGTATAACAATCATTCTATCATATTTATAACAGAAGCTTTAAACAAAATATTAACCTAAAAACAAATGTTTTGCTTAACAGTGAACATCTTTTTTTTTCTCCAGGTGGAAGTCGAGTACAAATATTGTGATTATCAAAATGGACATGTAATAAACATTGTATTACCAACTATTGTATTAATTGAGAAAGCTGCTCTTAACTACAGTTTTACACCAGTTTGAGATACTGGAGACTATATGGAATATAAAATCACCGTGTGATAGATTAAGACCATTTGGGTTGATCAAAAATCTTTCTTTTCTTCTACAGTTATTTTGATTTAAAGGATTAAACTGCTCTTTTAATCTGTGAGTCACTGGAGATGCTATGAATGCTTCACAGCAAAGAGGACCGATGCGATGATAATATTCAACTAATGCGAGGTATGTACCACTGGACCCCTCCATCTAGTTATCACTTACAACACAGAGAAACAAATTCAACTGTTAAAACCAGTCATATCAATTATTTCCACATTATCAGTCACAGCCGAGTAAACACTTATTCTCAGGTGTGCAGTGGCTTATTAAAAAGTGCCTTACTGTCCACACTAAGCGAACAATTATCTAACATGCAAAGCACACTTTTTCCAGGAATTTATCCAGCGGTTATGAATTTCAAAACATCAATATTGTTTATAGTGTGGATCAAAAAAAATGCGTCCCTCTTGTTAAGTGTCGTAAACCAGAGCAGACGCATCAAGAGGCTGGTTTGGCAGTAAACCTTCAATCACTTCTAATTCTCTCAGATAAAACTCTTTTTAAATGACAGTTTACAAATTACACAGCAGTTGTCACTACCCTGTATTTATGCTTTTTGTTATGACCGAACAATACCACACTGGTTTGTTAAACGTTGCAATGCAGGAAACTATTTGTCTTATATATTATTTCAGAGCAAAAATCAAAGTCTAAATTACAAGATATTTGAGAGTTTTCACTGATAAACAAGAAGAGGTAAACGAGCTAGAGAATGTCCTAAAACTATTTTGCATGGGCGGTTGTCAACATCACACTGATAATAATAGAAACCATCATATCACAACAGAGAAAAACTGTGGGGGATAAAACAACTCAATGATGGCTGATAAAGAAGTAGAAAGCCCGTGTAGTGTCTGTAATGAACAGATTTTGTTTGCTGACGGACATATGATAAAGAAGGAAAAATTCACTTGTTATCAGTTGTTCAGGCATTGAAGATTTTTAACAGATATTTATAAACGACATCACATATGTGGTTTCAATTTTGACCTTGTGTCATACAAATTTGACGTGACATTGTTTTTTAAAATCTAATCAGCTTGATGTAAAGGTATGGTGACAGAATAAAAGTTGACCTATTCACAGTGTAGCCTACCCTACTTCTCACCTACGGCATGCTGGGATAAGCTCCAGCGCCCAAAGATAAGCAGCTTAGGAAGTGGATGGCGCGTTGGACATATGCACCTGATTACCCTATAACATAGACGCGATAAGTGACTTAAAACATAACCCAGAAGTGTCAGAGGACGTAGTTAAATTCTTATACAACTGACTTTCATATATCCCAAACCGAGAACATCTAAAATTAGCGCACTACTGAGAGGTGGAGACAGGCTGCTGTGTGAGCTGACAAGTGAGAAGAGATGAAAAAAAGAAGCCTCTGTGTAGTGTGTGAAGGGTATTTTCATTCTGGGTGGGATGCATCTGAAAGTGTTATTTCAACTAACTACATAATATCTCATCAGTAAGTATTCATTCTGCATGGCAGCGTGCTTCACAGGCATGAAGGCACTCGTTGGCTCGTTGTTGCATGCTTCACTGCACAGCACAGGCAAAAAAAGAAAAGAAGAGAATAATTGGGTGTCTTTGGGCTCACATGGTGCTGAGGGTTGCAGTCTTCTCTGTGCGCTGATACTGCCTCTCTGAGCAAACCCCCCTCCACTCACCTCCTCCTTCACCCACCCATTTATGTGGGGCTAGTGCTTCTCATACTGAACAAGCTGAGTGATCGTTCAACACACTGACGTCAGCAACAGCTCCCAGCAAACTGCCTCCCCCTCATAACACACACACACACACACACACACACACACACACACACAGCTGGACATATGGTGCATAGTAAAGCACATACAGTGGTCACTCACACACTTACATGTGTAGCACTTCTTTAGCATTCTCCCTCTATTCTGCTCTCCTCCAGATCGCTGCAGCTTCATTTCAGGAGAGATGCACTCAGCTTTATTACACCCCCCCCCCCCCACCCCCCCTCCCTCCCTCCCTGCACCTCTGCCTATCCACCATAAAAAGACTTCTGTCAGCTGTATTATAAGCCTGCCTCTTTTTCTGATTCTTCAACGCTCATAAAACATCCAGTCAGGTAGAGGGAAGGTTGCAAGGACGCCGCTGCAAATCACCGCCAACACTTTTAGAAGAGCTACTCTTCTCTCCCTCCCCTATCTCTCTCCTTTTAAGTCTGATGCTTTGTCATGCACACACACAACCACACATTCACTCAGCTCCAGTTTCTTACCCTTCTTCTTCAGTTTTTTGATCAAACTCCCTACCTTTTTCACATTAAGCCAATACTTTCTGCAGAGTCACTGTACTAAACTTAAAACATGGGTTTAATTTGACTTGCTGCAAGAAAAGAATTCTTGTTCTTTAGATATGGAAATGTGCAACCAAATCCCTGCTGCAAAGCAGTTTCCTGCTGCTGACTCTGACACTGTAGAATATCAGTAACTCTTGTGTTTTTTCACACACACACTGATTCTGTCTCTCAGCATATGAACACAAACACAGA
This sequence comes from Labrus bergylta, assembly GCF_963930695.1. NCBI lineage: Eukaryota > Metazoa > Chordata > Actinopteri > Labriformes > Labridae > Labrus > Labrus bergylta. Next base: position 25,821,239 of record NC_089205.1, read on the forward strand.
TAAACGTAATTGCTGTACTATTTCAGCTGCCACAGATTGAAGAGATGCAGATCAGTGAAACTCAAGAAGAAAAGAAATGGCATAGTGGCTGCAGGAAATTGGAGCTGCACATGCTCAGTCTCTAATGAAAAAGACATCTTGAAGAACAGCGATGTCGAGGCTGATAAGACCAGAGCAGGCTTTGAGTTATGTCAAACAAAAATCTGAAAAGCCAAGTGGGGGTTAAATGTCCCTGTTGATTTGATTTCCAAAGGCTTTTCTTGCTCGCCGTCTCTGTTCCTTGATCTGTGTGGAGTGTCTTACAAGAGCAGAGAAAAAAACGGAACAGGAAAGATAAGCGGAAAAAAAAACAGGCTGAGATGTAGAGTGCGTTGCACAGCTCGTGAAGCCCAAAGTAACATCATGTTCCTATGGAAACAAATTCACCATTGAGTGGAGTGCTCACTGCAGGATAAATGAAGCAGAGGCTAATTTGCCATTTCAGTTCTGTTCCTCTGCTAAGGTTGATAATAACTAGATGGGATAATTCTAGCGCAGCCATGCCTTCCAGTAAGGATGTGTTACTGTCACATTAAACAGCAAAGGATGGATAATTTCCTCAGAATTACCCTATAATAACAAATGAGTGCAGTCACGCCAGGCGCTGGGTTAACTTGAACACCCCCCCGGTGCAGAATGTGTGTTTGACAGTGTTAGCGCATTATGTAGTGGACTGTGTGTCTGCTCTCACTGCACACACACACACACACACACACACACACACACACACACACACACACACACACACACACACACACACACACACACACACAGTAATTTATTTTCCAACACATGCCTACACATGCAATCATAAACACACATGCACTCCTTTGCAGCATTGCATCATCTTCCCCCTTCAGACAGTAAAATAGAAAACAAACCCTGTGAAACGCTCCATTCCCCTACCTCCTACATGCTCACATACATAAGCTGACTTACACACACTCACACATACACACACACACACACACACACACACACACACACACACACACACAGATAGTGCTTGTGTGCAACGAGGCCCATGAAATGAGGATCTGCAATATGTTGAAAATGGATCTCTGCAGTGTTCTGTTATGTGCATCTGTCGACACACATGGGACATACGCGTGCGACTGACTTGAACTTTTCTGTTGTTTGTGTAGTCATGCATGAGCTTATGTATGTGTGTGCGTGTGTCACATGTGCTTCAGTGTCTTTTACAGCTGCAACTCAGTTTGCTATTCTCCCCGGGTTTACATGTATCTATGGATGCATGCGGATGTGTCTGCGTTAAAAGCATTTCAACATGTGAGATGAGGTAGCTGATCGTTGTATACACATGTAACAAACAGCGCATGTATCACAGAAGAGATTTGATTTGATCCGCATATACGGCAATCATTTTTGTCCGTCAGGATTTGCACGATTTACACCAGTTTCATTCCTCAGATCTGATGACTAAACTTACAAAAAAGTGCATATTTACAAAATGCAAAACAGACATTCGTGTAGAAAGATTTTAAACAAACCTCAAGTGTTTGCACGTCGTCATCCTAACTAATTACAAAAAATAAACAAAGGCAATGATTAGTCCAAGTAATAATTACTTGAGATAGTTCATTTTTGTTAAAACTTTCAACACGCTGCGATAATCCTTCATTGTTTCAATCACAAAATGACGGCCAAAACTGAAAAATAAGATAAGTATGTGGGTCCATTATTTTACACCACATACATTTTTTAAAACGTCTAATTCTAGTTATTTAAGTCTGTGCTAATGTATGTGTAACCATGACATGATTTTAAAAAACAGCCATAATGCCGAACAAATAGTTAACAGGTGCAATATCAAGGCTGTAGGTTTCATCTGACCCGACCCACCAGCTGAGAACCACTGATCTACGCTGTGTTAATATCAGCCCGGTTGTGTTATGAGTTATGTGTGCCTGCATGTGTTTATCACTGTGTGTGTGTGGTGTGTGTGTGTGTGTGTATGTGTGTGAGAGAGAGAAAGAGAGAGAGAGAGAGAGAGAGAGAGAGAGAGAGAGAGAGAGAGAGAGAGAGAGAGAGAGAGAGAGAGAGAGGGAGAGTGCTGGTACTAATTTCAAAAATCTGTTCACACACATAATTACTTGTGTTTACTTAATCTTAAAAGAGTACTCAGGCTAAGTTTGGGGTTCAGGATTAAACTTTGAAAGTGCCAGTTATGGTTAAGGTCAATAAAAGTCTTCTCTAACAAACACAAATCAATACAGTGTCCTCACAAATAACCAAAACAAGTGTGTGTGTTATGGTACGTATGTAGCGACTGAGCTCAGTGAGGTAATTAGCCCCCCATAGATCTTTACATGAGCAATGATGTATTACATGGTCTCATGATCATTACCACAGAGGGAGGGCATATGTGTTGGCATCTAATTTACAACACACACACACACATACACACACACACACACACACACACACACACACACACACACACACACACACAGCACTGTACAGCACAGGGGTGGTAAGAGTAAGGAAAACACCTGCTGTTAATCAGGAAAGCTCACCCTGCATGTCCTTTGAAAGGACTCAAAATGTCTCTTTTCCTACCTCATCCTGACACACATTTTAGATTTCACACTTAAATAACTGATCTTCCAAATGGATTCCACAGAAAGCTTTCCATACCTCAAGTTTTTAAAAAACATAACAAAAGATGAAAATGTGGGGATGCGGTCCTTTTCCGGCTTCACTATTGCTGCATAAGGAAAGCGTGGTTTTGTATTACAGCACTCCCGGCTTGTCTTACAGCAGAGCAATACACAAACATGAACATTGGAGCAGAGCTGTGTGTGTTTGTGAAAAAGAGGTTTTTGTTGTTGTTGCTGTTCTACTCTGACGCAGCACAGCCTCCATTCAATATTTCAAAAATCTACATGCAAATTAGAGATATTAATTTACATTTTAAGGAATACTCAGAGCAGAAGAGGTCTCCTGCTGCAACGAATCTGATAACAATCTGGTCCTCTTTTTCAGGTCACTACTGTGACTGAGCGGTTAATATGTCTTAATTGTTCAGAAACCGATTCTGACTCCTAAACAGAATAAATAAATCCAACTTTCAAAATATTAGCCTGCATGTTAAAATCTTTTTTTTTAAATGTCAGAACTACAGTACTGAAATGCAAATCACACTTGACATAGATCATTTCTGAAGAAAAGATGCATTTGCTGCAAACTGCAACATCACCTTGAGCAGAGAATTGAGCAGTGTAAACATTTTATACATTTGATGTTATTGATACTATTCTTTTGGTGACTATTGGTGACATATTTGGATGTCGAAGCTTTCTGCCAAGAGGTTGTCAGCACCTCACAGTTAATAAATTATTAGCCAGAAGGATTAGGATTAGAGTTACCATACCTACACTAGCTGGCAACATGGTCCCATTTTTGGTACCTCTATACCTTTCCTATTCCTGTTCCTTCAGAATATGCACATTTGAGATACTGATAATCATATTCACTTGGCCATCATTAATCAGGATTTATGTTATTATTAATAACAAATGTTTTTTTTTAACCTCATTGTTAACACTAGGTGTACTCAATAAATATCCAGAATTAAAATTCTGTGAGCATTTTTTTTATTGATGTGTAGGATCTGAAAGGAGCAAAGATGAACGTGTTTGCTGCTTTAAATCATTTTTATTACAGTTAATACCAGTTTTATGGTAAACCAGAAGGTTCAAATTAAGGATCGTATAGGCCTACGTGCATATTATTGCTTTTTAAATGTTAATCTTCTAAAATTCCCCATGCAGGCTATAGCCTATTTCCGTACCCCTGCCACAGTGAGGGATGAGATGAGGTGGGAAGGAGACAACAACAGAAAGGGGACATAATCTGAATCATTGTTAAATTGTCAAAAGAGACAAAAACACACAAAAAAACCGTCAAATTAAATGCAGTATATTCGTCCCTGTTCATGGTTTATATCTGCTTTCTCACCTTCACGTCAGAACCTGGAGCTTTCCTCGGGATGAGTCCTCCGAGAAGAAACGAGAAGATCCAGCGTCCCAGTTATTGCATCCACAGGATTCTGCCACACACACGGATCCACTGATGGCTTTCGATTACCGTGGGCATGTGCAGAAGAAGTGTGTGTTAGTGAGTATCCCCTTTTTGTCTAAAATGTGACCAGATTGTGTATCCCACATGTGTTTTTATGAACAGTCAGTCAAACTAGTTTTCCCCTCCGTCGAGCTGTGCTGATTCGGCTGTGGACGCGTACAAATGCACCCGTACACCTGTGCAGGGTGGCATCAGGATTGTGCATGCTTTGTCAAAGACTCCCCTTCCCCTCTGCACAGCAGCTCCTCTCGCATCCTCCTCGGCTTGCTCTCTCCTCCTCTCTGGAAGGAGAAGGTCTTTTATTAATCCTCGTTGCGGTTGCAGTTCATCTTACGTGGTGTCAACTTTCTTCTGCCACTCTCAGCTTTTTCTCTGACTTTTCCAAATGCAGCCCTCTTCTCTACTCCTTTCCGTCTCTCTCTCTCCCTTTTTTTGCCTTTTCTCAGCTCTGCTACCTTAATACGGCAGATACACTGGGTCCTAGAGCCTGTTAGGTGTGAGCCTGAGCTTCTTCTAATTACTCTGAGGTCCTCTTAAGGACAGAGGGAAGAACGCACATATGCTGCGTAAAGACATTTGCCTTTTCTTCCTCTTTTAAGAGGATTAGTAAGGTCAGGGCTTGATTTTGGGTTGGAAGTGTGATTGGGTTTAATGCTATGGGATGTAACAGGGGAGGGTTAAGGTTAGCTGTAGCAACACAAATGTGTGTGTTTATTTGGATGCCAATGGATATTAGGATTCTGGACAAGCTGCAAATGTAATATCCGCAGTGTGCTGAAAGGTGCAAGTGTGAGATTTAAATCGTGTTGAGGCAAACACAAAAAAATGGACGAAGGCAGCCATCAAAACAGAAATGTATTGCGAAAAATAACCAAGGGAGGTGGAGAACAAGGGGGGTTGGTGTTATGCATTTGCTTTGTGTGTGTGTATGTACCAGAGCGAAGGCAGTGATATGCCCCCCAGCAAGGATGACTCCACTTAGTGTCAGCCCTTTCATGCCTGCTTCACCCTATGACCCACTTTAAGCTGCCTGGGCCAGCCCACATTAAGATCTCTAGTCAGAAATAGACTCAAGATGCAAAAAACAATCATCCCTGCTCCAGGCTCACGCTCATTTCGCCTCTTTTAGAGGAGGCCAAGCTATGAAGCTCAAGCATTGCTGGACACCAGCAATCAATGCAATCCACAGGGCTTACCCTGAGTATTTAATGAGGTGCTCTGCTCTAAGCTAGAATCACCCTCCCCTCCAGAAGGTTTAACCTTTAGGCATGTTTTTTTGTTTTGTTTTTGTTGATCTTGTGTTCTGTGCTTTCCAGTTATTCAGCACAGCCACAAATCTGTTCATCTGATGCTCCATTTGTCTTTGGCTGTCAGAGTGACAAGCATCCTCTCAGTCCATCATGAAGCAGGGATCAATACACTCTCCTTATTCTCAGCACATCCTCCCCCATCACTCTCTTTTTTTTTTGGATCCTCCTCCCTTTTCTCTCGTCCTCTCCCCTTTAGTCTTCAATTTTCTCTCTCAATCGGCCAATGCCTCCATCTCCCGCTTCTGTCTCCATCTTCATCTCTGTTTACTTCTTAGCTGGAGCATGCAGAGTAAAGGGCAGGGGAAGAGATAGAAGAATTGATTAGGTGGGGGATGGAGATGGGGACACTAATGATATAGCTCAGGGTAAGACCAATGTTCATCTTTGTTCTTGTGACACTGATATTGTTCCCAAAATACACAATCAATGTTGTCAGACCTCTGCTATGACTGAGGTTTTGACCACAAATAATAAGAACGGACAGTAAAACCTGCAGTCTCATTTCTTGTTTCTAGTTTTTCAACTTTGAAATGCAGGTGACGAGATTTAAAAAACACTAATATGACTGACCTCACCTTTAGGATATCTTTAACAGCTTTTTCTGCACTCACATGTTGTTGTATTATGGAGATTTTTAAGTTAAACTTGAGGACAGTTTCACTCAAAGGCAATTTTCAACAAATGTTGTGTGGGTGTATGAATAGTGTTGATGGTAAACATCGTTAATTAATACAGTTAACCCTTTTGCAGATTTTTTTTTGGGGGAGGCGGTGGGGGGATAGAGTGTAGGAAACCGGGGGGATAGAGTGGGTAATGACATATAGGAAAAGAGCCAACTAGGTCATCTGCCCCCCCCCCCCAAAAAAAAAAAAAAAAACAGTTAAATGTGTCCTTGTCCAGCTTCATCAATGTCTTTCAGTCTTTATTCGATTCTCGGGTTAACAGATACAAGGTTAGCTGTAGCTCAGTCTGTAGAGACTTGGGTTGGGAACAAGAGGCATTGGGGCTGGACTGGTTTCTGAAGACAGACCAGTTTACTCCCTGAGCACTGCTGGGGTATTTTCTCTTTAGGCCCTTTTATGAACAATACAAATCCACAAAATATTTGAACAAAGGAAAAATGGACAAATACAAAACAGCCTTACACGTAGTAAACAGGAAAACCATGTAAACAATGGTTGTGCTTAAGAACACACACACACACACACACACACACACACACACACACACACGCACACACAACAGAAAGTCCCCCATCCTGGAAAGAAAAACAGTCAAAAAAACATTCATATTTTAGAATTCTAGTTCAGCTTTAAGTATTTGGGTCTGTGTAGTCTGTTGTTGAAGGTGCATTTAACCTGCACTTGGCAATCTATTTCAGAGGGAACGTGCCTCACATTGGGAGAGTATGGATTGACGTGCGGTAAAGTGCCGAGGGTTTGGAGTCGACGGTGGGCCCCCTCGAGGACTACAGGCTCTGTGCATAAAATAACTACAAGCCTATCTGGAGCCCTTAGCTGTTTGTATTTTAACAGTTTTAAAATCTCTGTCTCTCCATAAAACAAAAGCAATCACAGAGCTTGAACCCTACATGCTGAAAATGTTGGGTTTTAATAAAGATTTGGATTGCGAAGTAAGGCTTTATGGCTTCTATCTTCTATCCTTTAATGTTTTATGTGGTGTTTTCCCTTGCAGGGATTTTGCTTTTTTTTCACCTTACCCCGTTTAAATGTTTCACCAAAACTAATCCCCTTCAATCATAGGAACAGCACCCATTCTTCAAGTTTCGTTTAAACTTGTTATGAAAAAGACTCATATTCAACTGATGCCTGCATGTGACCTAGTAAACAGACCATCAGAGAAAGATTGACTTTAAGATTGAGTTATTTTTAATGCCTGTGACCTCTGCCACTGGGTCAGATGAAAGCATGCAGCAGCCCTATAGTCTTTTTTAAAACATATTTTCCACATAAAGGTTCACTGTTTGACTGATAAAGACAGCAGAATTAACTTTCAGATTATGAAACAGTGCTTACACATGTAGAGGACAGGATCAGCAAAGGGGACTTATCACTTTGTCCCAGTGGCGTCTCCAAGATCAACACAAAAAAAAACATCTACGGGGCACATGATGTAACCGCTATGGCTATCTAGTGCCCCTTGGATTTTTCAACTTCTTGTGCCTTGCCTCTCCCTGAGTCTGATGTTGAAAGAAGTGTCACCAGACGAGAATAAGACTCTTATCGCCTTACCCGCCAATCATTTTCACAAGCCGCTTTGAGAATAATGAGCTAACTGAGGATTGAGACAGCTTCTGGGTGAAAAGGCATCGACCACCTGGCATTGAGATAACAGACGTCACACGCAGAGGCGACCAAGCCAGTGTGATATCAGATTCTTAAATGAGGTTCAATAACAGCATCCTTGATGAGATGAAAAACGCTGCAGGCAAAAACAAAAAAAAAAACAAGGCTTGATATTTTAAGCAAGCCTGTGTTTTCCCCTTTGGTAGCGCTTGGGCTGCAACATTTCTACTTGAATGGCCACCTCAGCAAACGCTGTAAAGGAGGAGGGGAGGGGGGGGGGGGGGTAGTATTAGCAGAAAGCCTGAGGTGCTAAGTCGTTCAATAGAGAAAACACAGCTAATCCAATACTCGCTGTGGAGAGAAAGCAAACCACGTTGGAAATCTAAAACAGTTATTAAGGGTTGAATCTGTGTGACTGGTGGTTGACAGATTTAATTTAATCAATTCAGTTATCAAACTATTTTTTCTGAATAGATAAAGGTGCTCTTCTGTCAAACCTGCTGTTCTCTCTTTCCTCCTTTCTTCTTCTTCTTCTTATTGATATTTAACAAAGATGTAATCTATTATCCCCGTTACACACCAGAGATAACAAGAGAGTTTGTGTTTGCCAAGCACTTTGGGCAAAATGCAAATACAGCCATTCAATCTCCCGTCTAGGCTGCACACAGCTGATGTGAGCTGGTTTGTATGTATGCGTGTGTGTGTGTGTGTGTGTGTGTGTTCTGCAGTGGGGCTGGGGTTTACGCACCACTACAGGGGAAATGCCGCCTTTGTGCTCTCTGCCTCCCTGAAAAACAATACACGGAGGAAGTCGGGGGCTCATGACTCTTTCATTTTTTTTTTCCATGAATATTCTCTCCCCCACTTTCTGCCTCTGGAGGCCTGAATTATTTATCTTACATAAGGAAAGAAATGCTAAGGGAAACAAGGACAATCAAAGGGAAATAGCTCAGTGTGAGATTCCCAAACACATCCACACACACACGTTCACAGTTTCGGCTCACCCCCTAACCCACACATAAGCAAATGTGTTTATTTAAATACACTCAAACACACAAATACATTCTTGGTTTTTCTATTTCTGTATGTGCTGGTTTGGTAAAAAGGGTAGACCTGAGTAAGAACAGAGAGAGAGAGAGAAATATGTGGAGAAGAAGAGTAAGGATGTTTCTTGGGGAAAGAGATTGTTTGTGTAAGTAAATTTATTACATGGCAAGCTGGGTGGGAGACAAAACATGATGCACTTATGAGGAGCAGAGTTTGGCACCAACAAGTCAAAACAACAGCTAGTTTGGATGTAGAAACTTCCTGCAGGATTAAAGTCTTTATATGTGATTTTTCACACTTAAATATAATATAAATCAAGTATATCCTCTGAAAATAACTCTGTGAGTCATGACTGTCTACAATGGGTGTAACACCCGAGTCCCACTGTCTGTGATGCTTTCAGAGTTTTCAGAGTCCTATCTTCACTTTGTTTACATCGCCCGGACAGCCGGCTGACTCCTCCCCCCTTGTTTAATTGAGGGACTAGAGAAAAGAAGAATAACATACTGTACTCACTGCTTAACTGTGTTTCTAGATCACGCTCATTTCAGGTAAATTTACATGCAGTGTGAAGATACCAGCATAATAAAGATCGCTAGCATTAGCATGCTAACACAACAATGCAGCGCCAGTTGTTTTGGTTTCATGCTGGTGCTCAAGGGGAGACATCTGCTGGATCAAAAAATCGCAAAAAACGCATATAAAGCCTTAAATGTTCATCATTATGAAAACTAAGACACTTGAGATTTAAGTAAAGTATTTATGGAATCAAAAGAGTCCTGAAGTAAAAAATATCCATCAATTGATTTTCATGTGACTGAATGAGGGAATGACGAATACACAGATGGAGATAAATGGGAGAGATGTGAGAGCGATGTCAGGCATTAGGGTGTCCCGGCTTTGTCTTTGTGAAACAGTAACTGTTTCGAAAGTATATAGAGATTATGGAGGAACATTTCGCTGTAAAAGCATGAAACGACCGATCAGGCTGACTTTGGCTGCAGCTTTTCTGAAAAGACGATGACACAAAGTTTTTACAGACATATTGTAAGCCTGCAAACAACGACTGTTTGATACTTGAGAGATAGATGGAGGGAGAGAAATGAAGGGTGTTCAGGAACGTGACCACCCAAAGAGTAACTGTGCTGTCCAATTTATTGATGTGACTCCGCCCCTGGCTCGGCTATAACTGTGATTGCTTCAGCAGCTCCATCCTGTTGAAATGGGACAGAGCTGCTCAGTGCTTAGTTGTATTTCTCTGAAAACATCCATCCTCATGAGGGATGTGCAAACAGACACTCCTACCTGGAACAATCCTACACCAGATGGTGCGGGGTAGATGCTAGGTATCAAAAAAAAAAAGATTATTAGATCAACAAAAGTTAAATAGACAAAATGTTTCAACAAACAATTTGGGAAATAAACTTTAGTCAATACTTATTTAACATGAAGTAAACCATGTTACTTTTTGTTTGGATCAGGCTGAGAGCTGTAAAGTGCATTATCGAGAAAACAAGCAAACAAACACAGAAAAGCTGTCTTATCGGACTTTCACACTTGCAGAAATCTCCTGAAAAACTCAAGATATTTCCAGGAGGAGCTGTGTAGACTCACGACCATGACAGAATCCTTATTTTGCTGATTTTGATACAGGAAAAGTACCAACATGATGCAGAAAAACAATTTAACCTAATATAAACAAACAGTTCTACAGGTAAGCATCCCTTTTTTTCGTTTGCACATTTTGTTCCTGTAGGTTCTTTAGATTTGCCAATGTTTCTGCCAGTGTGCAATAACACTAAATCAACTAAGCATGTGTTATAGTTGTTTACAATAGTTCATCACCTTATATATAAGTACTGATAACAAAATATTTAACATTGGTAACATAAGTTGCTCTACTCTCTTAATATAAAAAATAGTGTTAAACTGAAGAGGTAACAAAGGCCAAAGAACCAGAAGCAAAAGCAGAAAGAAGAAACTGCAAAGTTGAAGGTTTTGTCTGCCTGCTGAGCAAAATAAAATGTTTTATGGCCATGCGGACTCTTGGGATGGCAAAATCGGACATTTGTCTCTTGGTTCACAACTTTCGGCTCGGACCAAAATAACTCAGAAAACGTTGAATTTATCTCAATCGAACTTTAAAAAAAGAAACTTTCCAGAGGACTTCCTATTGACTCTGCTGACTATGGATGGATTGCCATTTAATTTTGTACCAAACAATTATTTCTTCAGTCGAGCCCTTTCCAGCCGACTTATAACTTGGTGATCTTCTTTCTTTTTATTTAGTGCTAACATTGAGATGAAAGAAATCCCTGATTAATGACCAAATACCTTCAAAATCGATGACATTTTCCAGTTTCAGCTCCGACTCCTGACTCTGTCGGGCTAATTAACATATAAATTGATGTGCTATACATAAAAAGAACATTGTATGCATTACAGCTTAGCATCAGCATGTTAGCATGGTCACTGTAATCGTGTAAGGATGCTGACGACAGTATTTAGCTCGAAGCACCACCATGCATAAGCACATCCAGACTCTTGCTCTTCTTTGTGTGTATGATCTTTTCAGCATTTACCTGCTGAGTTTTGTTTGTGCAGTATTCATTTTTACCTAAATATTTAAATATATCATGACTTCTTAAAGTAATATACATAATCCGGCACGGCTAATGTCTATTGGCCGAGCTCCCTGGGGTAAAGTGCTTCACAGCAACAAGGCCGACCGCAATATTTAACTAAGGTCACCACACAAATGATATCATAATTCACATCTCTAGTCTGCGCTTGCACAGGCCGTCGTCCTTGCTCTCTCTTTTTATCATTTTTGTTTTCTGCCCTGTGATATATTTTTCCCAGATGCAGCACCTTTTTCCCACATCCTCCTCCTTTTTATCCATTAACCTCACACTGAACTGAACGGTCTCCTCGTTATGAACATTTTAAAAAGGGACTGTGGAGTAGCCACTAATCAGATCAGACAGCAAGTAAACACCAGGGCATTCACACATACCCGGGTTTATACTCACACACACATCACTTTGAGAGATTCCAATGGATCTTGTTGCAGTGAAACTGTGGTAGCCTGTATATAATGAAATACACGCTTGAGTGGTCATTTAGGGGGATGAGATGTGCAGAAAGGGAGGCTTGATGAAGAACAAGCTCGAGGTGAGTCAGTGAAGTGCAACTTTAGTGAGAGAGACAGAAACGCAGAGATGCAGAGGAAGAGGATAAGGATTGGGGGATAGGAATCGGAGTCTCGTGCTTTTTAACAATTCAAGTGAATTATACTTGCTTGCCAAGGACGTGGTGGTGGGGTTCTTGGTTAATGTAGCTAGATTAAGAATAATTGCTACTCGGGCAGACATCTGTAAAGACCTAAAGGAGGATAAGAACACCCAGAAGAGAGGAGAGAGGGGACAGAGATGCTGAGGCTGTACAGAGCAATGATACCAAGAGGGGATCTCTGCATTGAAGTAGAGAGGGAGGCGGGAGGGAGTGAATGGATGGAGGAGAGAAGGTCGGATACAACTTGTATGTTGTTCAAGAAAAGAGAGGAAACAAAGGTTTTTTGTCAAAGCTTTCAAATCAGACTTCTGTGTTTTTCATCTCAAACACAATCTGAAGTTTGTTCTTCATCACGGTTATTTAGGCAAAAAGCACCAAAAGAATTTGAGTACATTTTGTGAATATTCTCTCAATTGCTTTACTTAAAGAGACATGGACGCATCTATTTACATAAATGTTGAATTTTTGCTAAATTGATGTAAATAGATCTTATTATGAGAATGTGTCATGGCATGAAAAAATGGTCTCCCTTGCACAGATCCTGTATCCATCTCTTTTATGACCCACAATGCTGCAGCATCTGTTTGGTATACGCGTTTATGTGACGTCATCCCTGACAGGAACTTCTATTTTCAGACAGGCAGGGCAGAGAGCCAAGAGAACCACGAAGAAGGAGGAGAAGTAATGAGAATCGAGAAAATTACACATTAGCTTGAACCCTGGCAGAGTGAGAGTGAAATGGTTTCCCATGGGAGAGAGAGAGACAAAGAGAGACACAAGCAGGGGGAGAAACTCCTTGCTAGTCTGATTTTACTGATAATCAGATAAGATGAGGACGTAAGAGATGGGGCAACTGAAAAATTAAAGGACACAGAAGAAGGGGAAAGTTGTGAGACAGTGCTGTCCCCGGCTTTAGTGCAGGATAAGAGGAGGCGGTTGAAGAGAGGGAAGATGGTGAGGTTTTTTTATCCTCACCAAGCGTGGCCCTTGCTTAGCCTGCGCTGACGGACTTGTTGTCCTGAAGGCTTGAATGATTTATTAAAGTGAGGAGTGGCAGAGAAGAGGGCAGCGAGGCGAGCTCTGATTAACTAGGGGAGCGCGGGAGGACAAGCACTCCTCTATTATTCATTACTCCATGGGAGCCCAAAGTGGGAGCATGGCTGGAACAGCGCAGAGTCGGGAAAGGAGGAGACGCACAGAAATTGGAACTGGACATTTTTGAATACTGCTTTGGACAATGTTTGGTACATTTGACTTTGTTTGTTTCCCCGTGTTTTAGTCTGTGCCCTTGATGCACTGTTTGCTGGGTTCAGTAAAGCTGAATGTTTCTGCAGGGATCTGTCTGCTCACCTCAGTGTCTGAGCGAGAGTGGAGCATGCATGCAATAATGCAGGCTAACATACACGCAAACAAAACCACACACACTGACACAAAAAAAAAAAAAAAAACACACACACACACACACTGGAACACACATACAGAGGGTCTCCCTTCAAGGCAGTTTGCTGGCTGTCACATACAATACTCTCAAATAAAGGGAGACATCAGTCCACTTCTGGCCTGGACTGTTGGAAAACAGACTTGGCATGTGGTGTGATTGCATTCAACTGTTGTTGCAGCCATGTAGGGACACATAAAAAACACACATATACTCACTTGTTTATCATCCCTGAATAATGAAACATTGCCCTCGCTGAGATCACAGTATAAGATACTTTTCTTTCACCAATCTGACAGAACATATCTCCTCAGAAGTATAACTGAGAGGGGCATCTTTTCAATACTTTAAAGGCAAGAACATACAACATTGATGACTTCTGGGTCCACGGGTTGCCTCCTTAAAGCAGAAGCATTGTACTGTAAACCCCACGTCAACACTGCAACACTGTCTGAATGAAATGGATACTAGTTTTTCTGTATGTCTACTCCATAGCCACTTGTATTGATATTCCTCCTTATTGTAACCTTCAGAACAGATTTCAGATAGTTGTGTGTTATTCTACAGGCCGTCAGTCGTAGCAGATATAATGGAGCATATTTGACATGGTTGACTGGTTTATAGATTATCTTTGCATTCTTCTGGCAGGTATCTTATCAGACAGAAAAGTGTGTGTTGTGCTCAGAAAGATGTTCCATTCCCTCTATCACAATCATTATTTCTCTCCATTCAATTTTCCCTTCCTGCTTTGCTCCCCCCCCCTCCTCATATTTCGCTGTACAGCCTCCCAGTCCAGTTTTTTCACTTTATGTTTGTAAAGCCTTCTGCTCTTAGTGCTCTTATGTGTTTATTTGACCGCAGCAGTTGAGGGACGGCCTGTCGTGTCAAGTGGGATTGTCAGACCATGATGGGCCAAAAAAGGCTGCCCCCCTGATAATGGCTCGCCTCTCTGAAACCACACTGTGTGTATAAGTGTGTAGTCAGGGGTTTTAGTGGCGGGCAGTGAGGCAGAACTGAATGCAGTGAGGAGAATAAGATAAAAATAAAAATGTGTAACCACCCTGCAGACTGGGCAAGTAACTACGCTGTGAACCAGCTGGCTGCAGACCATGTCAATAAGAGTTCATTTTGTTCCATCTTGGCCATAATGGGCTTTCAATGAGGCATCAAATGAATTCTGCTCGAGCAGGAACACGCTCAGCACAAAACTGCTGCAGATACAATTCTTCTCAGACTGTCAAAGACCCACAGGGAGGAAGGAGAAGTGCTTCAAGTGTGACTGTAAATTTGTGTCCTCATGGATACAAAGCAAATGTGAATTTGTGTCTGAGACTCAACGGTTAGAAAAACAGAAAACCTGAATGTTAAGCCGTAAAATCCAATAGCTGTGCTAAAGATAGATTTGCGAGACAAGCAGACAAGAAGATCCTACTGAACTGAACTAGACTGCATTAAATAGTGTTTTTGAAAATATGAATATAAGGAGTCATGTTCCCAAATCTTTTAACATGTGACCCTTTAAATTATATCAATACCTTCTTCTCACCACAGCTTGTTGTTAGTTGCACATTTTCAACTTGCAAGCACTTACAGGAGAGAATACAATTTGAGAATGACTATTTTAGAGGTCAGAAAAGCAAAAATGAACAATGCTTTCTACAAAATAAAGCCAGAGAAAAGATTGAAAAAGTGATAATCAGCAGAAATATTCAAATCTTTTTTTTTTTTTATATCATTTTAATGATGTTGTGACCCCCCTCTGATTAATCTTGTGACCCCTATGATTGGAACCACTGACAAAATCATCTCAACTGAAACATTTCTTTATTAAATTTCTGATGAAAGAAATTAAATGTCTTTTTTTCCCTTTAAATAATTTTACCCATGAAACTTTTTTTAATCATCCAATCTTAGAAATTGTATTTCCACGCTGAATGTGTAAATGACATCTCACCTTCAAGGTTGAGTTGGATCAAGGAACCTAATGTTTTATGAATAACTGAGACCTATCATAGAAAGAGTAAAGTGCATGCTTCTTTTTCTTTGCCGTGGCCCTCTACTTGAGGCTTAGAGGAGATCTGTTTCAGCAGAACATTATATATGCTGCCACAGGCCAGTGAACAGTCGACTCTACTTATATCATCTGAATTATTTACCAGAAAAATATGAAACACTGCTTAAGTTCTCCACGGCTACACACCAAAGAGTGTGTGAGTAAACTGTGAACGCATTTCATCATATTCACATGCTTTTGTATTCTATATTAAATTAAAATATTTAAAAAAATATTAAAAAGAAAAGAGCCGTCAGCATGAAACAATGTTGACAGTGATCTTCCTCAGGGATTGTAATGATGCATACAGGCGCTGGTGTTTTCTTTATACCAGTGGGAACGAGATAGTCTTCAGATCAGAAGGCTTAAGCCAGTTTTAATTAAAAAATATTAATAGTGTGTAGTTCTTTTTAGTAATTACCCTTGTGCATAATAGTGCAGCTAATTGATTTATTAAGAATCGCAGAAAATGCGCCAGTGGCTGTGATGCTCGATGATGTAAAGAGAAAAATTGAAAAGTATGAGGGAAAAAAAACTGAAAGAGGACGAAACAAGTACTTAGAAAGCATTTGCATGATGCACAGCGACCGAGTGTTAAAGCCAAAAATAGCCTCAATAAATTATATTTTACTATGTGTTGGTTTATAGTTGCTGATATTATTGAAAAAAATGTTTTAAAGCCGTGAATGGCTTGGCCCCCCTGTACATTATCGACCTCCTTAGCCAGTACACTTTATGTAGACCCCTTAGATCATCCTTTTGGAGTCAAAGCCCCCATTAGATCATGCTCTGCCCCCTCTGTTGACTCTTTTAAGTCCTGCCTCAAAACATATTTTTACATGTTAGCGCCCTCTGGTCCTGAAAAGGCTGTTTCTTTTAGGATTTTGTGAACTCCTGCATATTGTTTCATGATGCATCGTACAGCACTTTGGTCAGCTGCTGCTGTTTCTAAATGCGCTTTATAAATAAATGTGACTTTACTTGACTTGACAAATGTAGACGTTATGCTGCTGTTGAACTAATACGTGACTGTATAGTGTCATCTGCTGGTCATTAAAGGACATTTCACAGTCTTATTTAAGCCACAAACGCACGCACATGAAAAAATGATGTCAAAGGAAGCCAAAGAATTAGACTCATGTTTTTATTGCATATCTAAAAATGTGTGCACTGTGAAACCCAGCAGTGAAACAAAGGTGTTACAATGAAAACTGAAACATGAAAACAAATTCATTACAAATCATTCATTCTGTGAATACACACACACACAAATACAACAACAACAACAACAACAACAACAACAACAGCAACAACCACACAAGACCAGTATCTTTGTGATTAAAAGTTCTCCTAAAAAAGATATTAATTCATAAAGGCAGCATGACGGACCTACACTGTGTGTAAGACTGGAGCCAAGTGGGAACTAGCCAGGGGCTATCAGGTTTCTTCAAAAGCTGCTTTAACTATTATGTAAAAAAATCTACAGCCACATACTGAAAAATATTATACACCAATGTTTAAAATTAATATTCAGCCCTTAGAATGTCGTTTTTATAAGGATCAGCTATGGTGAGAAATAGTTGCTTCAAACAATAGTTCCTTTAAGTGTGAAGACAAAGAGCAAGACATTTCAACACAAACTTTTTGCTGAAAAACATAAATTCAATATGTTGAAGAAAATGCATCCAATGTGATTAAAAGATCTCTAACGAATCCTGATCATTGACCTTTAGTTGAACCGTTTTTAATACCTCTGTTGTAGAAGCTGAAATCGCTGTAGTGAGTATCTTGTTTAAGCAGCCCTTTTCTAAACTGAACAAACTTGTCTAGTATATTGACAGCATTAAGCTACATTGTGATGAGTGTGGTGAGTGGACTAAAACATCTACATGCACTGAATGCATGCTGATTACTAACCATCAAATGAGTCAGTAATGTACACAGCTGAGACATGACCTGTTTTAAATTTTGGTTAGACGGGCGTTGCTGGACAGAAATGTTTAGCAGAGTACAAAACTGTAGCAGAACGAGGAAAAAATATCATACAGCAGAACCGGCACAAAATACATCTTCTTCAGACATTTGTCATGTCAGTGAGAACAAATTGAATACTGCGACTTCTCCTTCAACTCTCCTTGCCTGACATATCAGAAACATTTCTCATGTGCTAAAGCGATACAGGCTTTCATAATCACACAGACACTGTTCTCTCAAAAACAGTGTGACGCTGTAACGCACAGATTTTCAGACAGTCCTCTGCACTGAGGTTGTTCATCAAAAGATGACTTAGCAGAGAGATTTTGGCCGAGTTTTTGGAAAAAGCTGCAAAAAGAACAAAACAAGAAGAAATAAATGTTTTTTTTTTTCATGCAATGCGGTTGAATCAGGATTTGAATTGTTTTAACTCTTTGTTTAAAATTGGTTTCTTACCCCAAAGTAATTGTTTGGTACAAAGCCTTCCCTGCCACAGAGTGAGGCCCACCACCAATTCGAGCCCTCAGCTTTCTGCAGGATGGTGACCATGTCTCCATCTCTGAAGCTCAGCTCATCGGCCGCCTGAGCCGGGTAGTTCCACAGAGCATACAACACCCCGCTGTTCTCCACCCCCATGGCCTCCTCCACACCTGGTATTCAAAAAAAAACCAATTAATACATACAGTATATGCATGCTTTACATTTTCTGTAACAGAGAGTGGTAGTTTGGACAAGTGGTCTTCAAGACTTTTGCTTTCATGGTAGTGTTACTGTTTAAAAAGCATAAGGTTTATATACCTAAACCTTGAAATTAAAATTAGTAGGAATATGCATTAAAGGCTTTACATGTGATTTTTTGATCCAGCAGATGTCGCCCTTGAGCACCAGCATGAAACCAAAACAACTTGCGCTGCATTGTTGTGTTAGCATGCTAATGCTAGCGATCTTTATTATGCTGGTATCTTCACACTGCATGTAAATTTACCTGAAATGAGCGTGATCTAGAAACACAGTGAAGCAGTGAGTACAGTATGTTATTCTTCTTTTCTCTAGTCCCTCAATTAAACAACTTTTATACGCGAGGGGAGGAGTCAGCCGGCCGTCCGGGCGATGTAAACAAAGTGAAGATAGGACTCTGAAAACTCTGAAACCACAGACAGTGGGACTCGGGTGTTACACCCATTGTAGACAGTCATGACTCACAGAGTTATTTTCAGAGGATAGACTTTATTTATATTTTATTTAAGTGTGAAAAATCACAGATAAAGACTTTAAAACAAGTTTAGGCTTGAACACTTCATCTGTATTTCTCCTTTAACCATTAGTACTGTTATTTATTTAACTTCAAAACCTGCCAGTGAAAAAATGTCTAAAGTCCTTGTGGAAACACCCTGAGATACCGGTAGTCATGGGTAACCAACCATAACTGCTGACAGGGAGTGGAACAGTGAAGGTTTCTTTTCCAAGAGTTGAATTTCCTAATCAGTCGCCTTCATTTAAAAAAAAAATGTAGGATGAAGTTCAGGTGGGCAATATCGTGTCTTTAGATCCAACCAATTGAAGAGCTCATGGTTTTTGAGTTCATGGCCTAATCAACCAAATGAAGTTAAAGCAAGGCCATATGTTTTTTTCGATTGAATGGCAGGAAACCAAGCTCACACATAGTGCAGTGTCACAGGGAGAGCTTAAATGTAGCTGTAACCGTCTTACCCCTCAGGAAGCTCTCACACTCTTCATATCCAACAGCGTAAGGATCACACTTCAGGGAGGCGGTGGCACTGTCGCTCTCCGTCATGGCCATGACAGCAGCTCCATTCCTCACCAAAAACTCACACAGAGGACGGTCGTTACAAGAGGCTGCGCAGTGCAGAGGGGTCCTGTTGTGCATGAGAAATGCCAGTAAGTAAATACATGAAAGAATCGAGATTACGGTTACATATTAATACAACATTATGACACAATCATCTTCTATGCAATCTTAACATGACATA
Source organism: Labrus bergylta (assembly GCF_963930695.1). Taxonomy (NCBI): domain Eukaryota; kingdom Metazoa; phylum Chordata; class Actinopteri; order Labriformes; family Labridae; genus Labrus; species Labrus bergylta. Next base: position 25,840,795 of record NC_089205.1, read on the forward strand.
TGTATGAACTGAGTATCACAAAACCTTCAGTGGAGGCCAAACACTGCTGGACAGTATATTGGTGGAAAAGAAGAAGCAAATATTTACCAGCCGTGACTGTCTGGTGCGCTGACATTGGCTCCAATGCGAACCAGGAAATCCACTACATTGTAATGGCCTCCGCAGATGGCATTGTGAAGGGCAGTGATTCCTTCATCATTGGGCTGGCTAGGGTCGATCATCTGTGGAAAACATTTTACCTGTTAATTCATGAGCGTTTTCATGTACTTGTTTATTCTTAAAGGCTTTACATGTGATTTTTTTTGATCCAGCAAATGTCGCCCTTGAGCACCAGCATGAAACCAAAACAACTCGCGCTGCATTGTTGTGTTAGCATGCTAATGCTAGCAATCTTTATTATGCTGGTATCTTCACACTGCATGTAAATTTACCTGAAATGAGCGTGATCTAGAAACACAGTTAAGCAGTGAGTACAGTATGTTATTCTTCTTTTCTCTAGTCCCTCAATTAAACAACTTTTATACACGAGGGGAGGAGTCAGCCGGCCGTCCGGGCGATGTAAACAAACTGAAGATAGGACTCTGAAAACTCTGAAAACATCACAGACAGTGGGACTCAGGTGTTACACCCATTGTAGACAGTCATGACTCACAGAGTTATTTTCAGAGGATATACTTGATTTCTATTTAAGTGTGAAAAATCCCATATGAAGCCTTTAAACAGTAAGTTTTCCAGTCCAAGTCTGTCTACTGTTACTAGCTTTATCTTCTTTATCAATCTTAGAAATCTACTATCAGGAGCACCTTTAGCCCCAGACAGATAGATAGATAGATGTCATAAAAGAAGGTGTCGATTGTTTTTGCAGCAAAGTAGCAGTAGGAGTAGTAGATGTATGTACGTGTGTGTGTACATATGTATGATTAGATTGTATAAATAGACACACACACACACCTCCTGCACGGCCCTCTGCACTGTTTCCAGTTCCCCGACCAAGGCTCCGTCCAGCACCAGAACAAGTGGGCTGAGTCGAGCTCTTTTCCCAGAACTTTTGCGCTCCCTACTGGCCCGCCGCAGAATGGAACGGTAGCTCTGAAGGGACAAACAGGATACGTGATAGATCATGAATACATTCCATCATTTGAACATCCCATTATTTAATCCATAGGGGATTTACTGTATCTTGAAATATTTGGTGCATTAAAAAAAAACTTTCTTAATGATATAGATTAATGATTTTTTTGTAACATTCTGTAAGCCCAGTTCTTACTTTGTAGTCAAGGGGGATACGTGAACTATGGGATGTAGGTGGAGGGGCAGGAGGCATGGCACAATCCTCCTCATCTGAGGAGCTGCTGCTCTCGCTGCCACGTTCCCCCCTCTGTTTTCGTTCCTTCCTGCGAAAAAGCTTGTCAATGAGATTCTTGTACTGGTTCGGTTGGTAATGAGAGGCCTTCTTCAGAGACCCCTGCTGATCCATGGAGCCTCGTCTCTTCAGGGCTCGAGGGATTTCTCCCCGGATGCGGAGCAGCTCTTCAACGTCAGCGACCACCTGGCTCTGGGCCTCGGGAGCCACCACTGGTTGCAGCCTGGTGGGGCTGAGGGGCCGAGGAGCTTTGGGTGCACTCTGATTGACCTCTGCGCTGCCCTCTGGCATGTTATGATCCTCCTGAGTCAAAGGCATGTGTTGGACAAAGTCCAGGCGCTCTATCTCTGCGTCTATGTCACCTGGGTTCAGCGCTGCAATGATTAAAACCAAACCACATATTTAATACAAAGTCTAACACAGATCTTGTGAATATATTGAATTTCAGTGGGTCTGATCTCAAATGTGTTATACCATCACTGTATATTGTGGGCTGTCTCAGCTCAGGAGGGTGTTGCAGTGGCTGAACCACAGGTTGGTGGAAGAATTCCCTGGTGAAAGGTACAGCTGGTTGGTAAGGACCCATGTCACCTTCTCCTCCAAGGCTTCTAGGGTGGCGGGTTGTCATCGCTACCCAGCGAGGGTTTTGAAGACGCATGATGACGGAGAGGGGTATAGGCTTGCGCTGGCGGGATGCAGTAGGAGCTGGGGGAATAGAAATGCGGGAAATGATGGGCTGGGGGTGGTAAGGGGAGTGGACTGGGGATGAAACATCTGGAGGTACTGCTATACGTATGTTGCGGGGCAGAGAAGCATTTGCATACTGGAGGGATTTAGAGCGAGGATCCTGGGAAGGAAAGAAAAGAATAATTCATTAGTGCCAACATCTACCTGCCATTTCAGATGACGGTTTAATCTGAAGGATTCTGTCCCAAATAAAAGAAAATACTTAATTGTAATTATATACTTTAGCTTGTTTTAATTGGCACAGCTTATATGAACAAGCCAGTGACACGGCTTGCTTAGCCAGTTGTGATGGATTTCTGTCCCAGCTAAGGATAGGTGTGTCACCTACACATTCACATCTATGTTCTGTTAAGCAATTCATCCTGTAAGGAGGGGATATGGAGTAACTCCCAAACCATGGACCAAACTAAGCCATACAAAAACCCACCAATCACTGTACCTATTCAAAGCCAACATAAACACGGACCTTTTTAAGGCTTGAGGCTGAAGGAGGGGGGCCATCGAGGTTGGACTCTTTCCAGCTGCTGTTTGGCACAGACTGCCGTAGCCACTCTGTCTCTGAAACAGGAAAGTGTTAATTTAGAAAACAGAGACTCAATTATGTAAAGGAATGGTGCCAATTCTATGTAGGTGTTGTTACTAATTATCTTTTTTTTTGGACTATAGGCAAAATAAAAGTTAGGAAGTACAACAGAAAGCAGAAATTAACCAACTGTCATAGGTGTGGTGAGGTTTTTTCTCGTAGGACATGTCCAGATCTGTCTCATTCCACTTGCCAGGGCTCTTCTGGCGCTTCACACCCTCATCTGAGAGACGCAGATGGAGGAGGAATTCAGAGAGATGCGGAGATCAAATAGCACAAAAAGCAAGCACATGAAAACATTGAGTGTCAGACAGAGGAACAAAGTGAGCTTGGGAAAAAAGAAGCCGTTATATTTGTACGGTTCAAGAATCTCAGCAAGAATACTTTGACATTAAACACTACATGATTTAATTATTTTGTGAGCAGAGTGACACAGAGCACAGGGTAACAGTGTAGTTTGTATTCATTTAAAATAATTTCCCACACTTTTCAGCCTCATAAAAAAAATGTCCAATGTCATATAACAACACTTATTCTTTGTAATAACTCAAAAATGCTTTACTTTGGCATAACATTTACTGCTGCATTTTAACTTTATACAGTAGTTATATATTATATAATTCCTATAACATTGCATTATGTATATGTATATGTATATATATTTTATATATTTTCCAATTTTGATTTTATTAATATAAATACTCTATTTCTATTTTTATTGTCTTATAGTTTCTATTAGCATATATAAATACATGTCTCTATTTCAGAACATGAGGGACTCTTAGTGATCAGTCGATATCCCCCCGGGAACAACTTTTAGATTTTCTTTAAATTTTATTTGCCAGTTCAGTTCTGCCAAAGTGGTGCAATCTAAAAAGTTGATTACCAGCCTGAAGCACATGCAGCACTATACTAACATCACTGACTGAAACATGCATCCCTTTGTTGGTCAAAGTAACCCTTCTTCATAAATCTTAACAATGCAGGTAATACTGTAAAAATTGTGAAAAAGCCCTTTTATATACTGGGTTAATATTTCTTTCACACACTATGTACCAATCTTTGAGGAAGTTTCCCACGTTGCTTGTAATGTCAACTCAAAATGATTTAAATCTGGTGGGTTTAATCCAACGATAATTAGGTATCAAAGCTGGGCTTTACTGGTCCAAAAGGGATATTAATGTTCACAGATTCACATACGTTCTACAGTAACAGCACAACATAACATCAAACAGAGAGTAAACAGGGTGTGGATGGGTGGATGGATGAATGAATGAATGTTTAAACTACAATAACTTACCAAGTGTCCTAAAGGCGCCAAGATTTCGAGGCAGTGTGCTGGATATTTGATTGAAGGACAGAGGAGAGGGGCTTCTGTCCGGCCGAGGTGACCTGCGGCCCATCTGGCTGCTCTCATAAGGGCTCAGTAGGTTTGGGGCGCCATGGAATGAGGCTGACCGTGATGACTGATCGAGAGACACAGCTGTGAGGTTCGGGGATGGACTTCTTTCAGCGTAGCTTAATGAGCCTCGTGGGCTTCTGTCGTAACGCAAGGGGGAATTACGTCTCTGGGTATGAGGGGAATGTTTGGGACTTTTCTGGCTGTACGAGTAGCTCTCTGATCGGGGAAGCGGTGAGTGTGTGTGGATGCTGAGGGATGAAAGAGAGCTGGAGGAGAAGGCAGGGTTGGATGGCACGCTCTTATTGCTGGAGAAGACCGAGTCGGGGGCATTGAAGGTTGCTGAGCTCGGGGAGAACGGGAAAGAGCTGGAGCTGCCATTACTGCCACTTGAGTCTCTGGTGTAGCTAGAGGTGCTGGACATAGGCATCTCTGTGGAGAATGTAGAGCTGGTCTAAAGAGAAAATTGATATTGTACAGAATAATTATACTTCTGCGCTGTGAAGTAGAATTACTACATTGTTTCAGATAATAAAAGAACAATGCTTATTTTGATGTTTTGTTGTTGATAAGACTTTCGTCATGTTGTTGTTAAAATATTAGCAACATGGTCGTTTTATTTCTTCACAGCATGAGTGTGTTTAAATTGCACTTTCCAGTACAGTACGAGTCACCTGAGCAACTAAGTGTGTTTAGTTGTGTAACATACTGCATCAAAAATAAACTCCACTGCTTACGGTGTGGTGGCTAAGAGAGGCACCTTCACATATTAAGAGTTCGCAGAGTAGGCTAAAAGTTGCACTTTGTGTGTGTGTGTGTGTGTGTGTGTGTGTGTGTGTGTGCAGATGGGCATGTGCATACTTGAGGTCCAGACATTCTGTTGTCGTTGGATGAGGCCTCACTCAGCAGGGAGTTGAACTCTTTGGATAACTCATCAGCTGTTGCCAGTGATGCATTCAGGTCATCATTCATAGCCTGGACTGAATATGAACCATAAAAACACCACAGGCTGGTTAGCAAACGTTAAAACTCCCATGTGCACAATTATACAATGAGAAGAAAAAAAAGACAAATTAAGGATATGAGGAAACTCACACATCAAACTGGTGCCTAAGCCCGACTGAGAACTCATGGCTGCAAGGTGGCAGGGTTCGGCTCCTGAAAAGTAGAACAGACAACTTCACCAACAACAACAACATTTTTCTGTTGAGATGGATTCCTTCCCAGCACTTTATGCAAAACATGGGCATTGGCATGATCAACTCAATGACTCAAGCAGAGGCACAGAGAGATTTACATGAGCAGGATTCTGCCTTCTGTTCTTATAAATCTGTCGCTGATAGTTTGATGCCACAAAACAAGACACACCGTAGATTCAAACTGAGAACTCTGACTTGCTTCTCGCTTCAAACTCGTTCTCAGCCCTCGGGCTATCAGGCAGAGAGACGCCACGCAAGCCGACATGTTTAAACAAGCTATTCTTTCCTCATACTTTGGATATTTGTTGGCAATACTTAAAATTATTTATGTCAAGGATCACACCACTCAATGACATCACAGCTTTTGAGGCCCATTTCAGAAAAGCTTGCTGACTCAACTGTATTATCTGTGGGGCCAGGTGTTCTCATCTCCATGTCACATATGACTGGTCTGGTTAAAGCCCGTTTCAGACAGACAGACAGACAGACAGACAGACAAGAGAAACTAATTGAGTTGATGACGGCAGATTCAGCTCATTCTCCAGACAGCTTTGCATAACAGATCAACTAAGTCAAGACTGGATGCAAAAGCAACTCAAAGTATGTGCGAAGGCCAAAGACTCCCAGCATGCCTTTAAAACTACTGAAATGCATGCATGCAAATTCATCTAAACCAAGAAGTCCAGATCAAGCTTTGAATTAGCATGCCCTAGATAAACAACAACCTGCACAGGCATTGCATGCAAAATGATTCGTTATTAGCAAAAAAACAAACTCTAACAGCTACTCACAGCTTGCTCCATATCAACTTTGTAGGATTTTTACAAATGAGTTATTAACACTTAGTAAGGCCGTTTTGAGTAAAAGTCAAATTCAATTTAAAGAGATCTTAAAATAACCATCAACTTGATTGATTTCCCGTTCTGATTATTCCCTACAAAGAAACAAAGAAAGAAATGAAAAGCTTACCCACGGGCATCGTCTCAACACACCCAATGCACTACATGTTACTTCTTTCTCTACAGTTAAATCTTAGTAATGTTGAAAACCTCATATATGACCCTTGTATAAAACTGGATAAAATGAATTCCATGTTAGTCCAAACACATTATATTATTTGAATATTACAGCAGACGTTTGGGCTACTTAAATATCTCAAAATTATAGTGAAAACTCCATATGGTCATCCAAGTGTATTCAGCCATCCTGACACACCTGACCAGTATTCAAAGTCCTGCCCTAGTTTGACAAACATAGCCCATGCAAACATATTTACACAGACGGGCATAAAGTGAGGTCAGTTTCCCGGCCTGTGGAAAACAAGGAATCCACTGTCACCAATGATTCAACCTGCTGTGAGCAAAGTGGAGCATTTCCAACTTCAAAACCTAACTACAGCGACTCCTACATTCTTCATTTCTTTGTTTTTTTATTAGATTAAAAGGCTTCATATTCAAATAAATTACTCTGATGTATTGTTTTCCTAAGCCCATGTGCTTTACAAGCCTTCACTACGTGATCTTGTTCCCCCATTTTCAAGAGCAAAGTTTCTTGCACTTTGGTAGTGGATGCACTAAACAGTGAAAACAATCCCAAAGCTGTCCTCTTTCTTAATTTGATCAAATCGAAAGAAATAAAAAACAAGACAAGAAGCTACAGAGGCCACTGCAAGATGAATAGCTGTCCTTAGGAAAGTATGATTTCCATTTCAAGGGTTAGCTCTTGTAGGTTTATATGTCCAAGATTATTGTTTGTTTCTTTACAGGATTAAAATAAATCTATGTTGACTGTACTCTACAACAACTACTTCAAATATACAGCTTTAAAACTTTGACGAGAACATCCCTCTTCCCTCTCAGATAGCACATTAACTCCAAACACAAGTAGAACATTAGCCCGAGCAATCAAAGAAAACATACGTGTCCTATAAGGTCATCAAACTGAAGAGTGCAGCTCAGTCAGATAATAATGCTGTGTACTGGAACAGTTTGTGTCTCAATCAGGCCTGGTAACAGACTCACATTCCTCTCTACTCCTCCCAGTGAGGCATTCAACTCACACACAGCCTGGGACGCTTATCTCTGTCATGAGTGTGTGTCACACACACACACACAGATTACACTCTCACTGACTCACAAAGGTCAGGTCGTCAATCACTCCCTGAACGCTTGCCTTTCTTCCCAGCAATTCGTTCACCCCATGTCTTCTCTGTTTTACTGCATTCTTTGTGGTATACGCCCCCTGTTTTCTCTTTGCTGATTATAGTTTGTTTTACCCTATCATTACTTGCAGACTTTTGTTGACCCTCAGAATCCAATAATACTTTATTTTCTATTAGATTTAATTGTTAAATATGCTTGTTTATGTCTTTTATTGTAATCTCTATTCTTGCCATATTGACTTTATTTCACGTTAACCATGAGGAAAACAACAGAACTATTTTATGAGCACATAATTTAAAACAATCCTTTTTCAGTCTTAACATCTTTCATGCAATGTTCTTTAAAGCTCCTGTGAGAAATGTTCAGTTTCTGTCCATTTTAGCGCCCCGTTCTCTCTCTCTCGGCTGATCTGATCGTCCAAACTTTGTTTAGTTTAGAAAATGTCATTCTGCTTTCTTTTAACAGTCCAATGTTTCCCTGACTGTGAATCTTTGCTTCAGAAATTGTAAAAGCTGTTTCTGCAGCGTCTAAATTACCTCATCTGACACCTACCCTTAATTTACAGACATTGAAAATTATGATATAAATAATAAATCTTATCCCTGACGGTTTTGTTTTCTTTTGTAGCTCATAAAGAGGCGGCAGAAGTGATTTCAGTCGGTTTCATAACCAGCTACAAACTCCTCGCAGGGTCTTTAAATAATCTCCTTGTGTACTTTTTATCATGACAGGCTTTGACGGCAATTTGCAGCTCGTCTTCCTGTGCTTGTCATATCATGATATTTTATCACTGTGCAAATAGATCAAGAGAAACTAAACAGCATATAGATTAGACTGAAGGTTTCAAGAACAGAAGGAGAAGCATAGTGAGTGAATGTGTTTTAGGAATAGCCAGTACACATTAAGCTAAAACAATGAGTCCCAAGTGTTGCAACAGTTGCTTCCCAAAGAGCACACCCAGTTTCGAGGGGTGTTCATCTTTAAGTGCTGTAACACTGAGACATTAATCATCTGAAAGTGGCATGACAGCTTGTGGCCACTGCAGCTGTATACTGTACTCTATATTCTAGCCTCTCTGATCTTGCCTATAACTGTGGTTAGATTCTTGGAAAACCCTTCCCTTTCTTTTTCCACTTCCTCTGCTTAACTTTGATTACATTGTCAGCTGGTTCAAACAGCAATTACAGGTCTCTGAACAGGTAAAGCCCAGACAGTGAAATCACAAGGGAGAACTTAAGACAAACTACTAGCTACCTCTTCATATTGGAAATTTGGGTAGTCGAAAACGTTGTTAAAAGAAACCCAGAAGAGGGAAACACCTGGTGGGAAGATAGACGTTGAAATTGAAGTGTTAAACACAATTGTTAGTTTTTGCATATGCATGTGTGTGTCTGACTTAGACAAACAGTCCTTTCCGCTTCCCCCTTCCCTTAATATAACACACCTACAATTTCTGATTACACATCTATCCAACTTCCAGTTTCTGTTGAACTCCTACAGCATGCATCCATTCATTTCCTCTCCTCCTGTTTCACTGTTATTGTTCGCTCCTTCGTATCCTTCCTAATCCTTCATGGCTTTGTCTCTGTTCCCTCTTGTACGGGAACTTGGCTGAGACTGAATGATAAGAGAAATTCCTTTGACACTACAAAACGCTTCCCTGTGTAGCTTGCTTTATTATTTCCCCTTGGAAACCTAAAAACCTAAGTCTAACTGAATGTTATCATGCAGACTACACAAACTAAAAGTGAAAAGCCTCCAGCCAATCCCGCAGAGACTTACCATTAGTGCTTCTAGGATACACTCGAGTGAAAAAATAAATAAACCTAGCTTTTCAAATGTGTTTTCTTTCCACACTTGAATTAAAATATCCAGGAAATCATTATTAGAAAATCCTTTATTTCATTTTCATGCCAGAAATATTGAGTCAAAGATAACATCCTGAGTAATGCTGACTTTGGCTAGCCAATATCTCGTGTTGAAATTTTGGGATGTTGGCATTTCTGGTTCTTCTGAACCAAGGGTATATAAGCTTACGACCATGGTTTGTTGTGCAGACACATGCAGGAGGTATTGGTATCGTGTTATCCCTGTATGAAACTTTGATACTCTGTGTGACTGTTTTCTAGAAAGAACATCACCTGCTGAATTTATAGTTTGATCTGCAAGAAGACTTTGTTCTAAAAAGTTTATTCACGATAAAATCACCTCAGATTTTGGGGAAGATTATAAAGCTATTAACAACTGTCAACACTGTAAGATAATCATTGCTGATTTCCTCTCATGGGCTACATGAGCTGTTGAGTTAAACTTGTTTTTTTTTTTTTTTTTATGAATTTTGTGTCGACATATTTGTCCTTCCAGAAATTGTTCTCAGATTAATCATGTTTTCTATACTTCCAGGTTTCAACATCTACGCTTCACCAAAAGAAACACTCCACCCGAAACATTTTTTTTTATAATACTTACACCCACTCCCATGACCTAGTTAGTCATTGAAATGCTTACCCTTTATACCTACATAGACACAAAGGGATGAGCGTGTGTGCAAGCTGACACATGCACATGCACATGCACATGCACGTGCACACACACACACACACACACACACAACACATTCTTTTCATCAAAGCAATTGTCGGTGCCAAAGACAGCAGCCTTAAACAATGCAGCTCTATTGATCCTCCTAAGCTGAGGATAACAACCTATCTCTGTACCAAGGGTATATAAACTATGTATCAACTTAAATGATATGACAACTAATCCCTGCACAATACACTCATCATCCTCCATTTGGTTCTTGATGCTGCAGGCGCTCCTTTGGCATCATTACTTCTAACACTTTGCCAGCTATCTTCTACTTCTAGTGCAACACTGTTCTCCGCAGCATGTGACTCAGGAATCTCTCAGCTGTGCACAACATTACAGGCATTTCTGCCAAGTTTCATGCCCCATCTAATACCTACAGTGTGTCATGCTGAATGTGGAGTTGCAAAAGCAGGGCCATAAACAAGAGGTGACAAATACTTAACATCTGCTTACATGTGTGCACATGCATGTATTTAATCGCATAGAAGAACGTCAACGCTGGTGACAGTATGTACAATTCTTAAGTCAACAGGTTACAGCAGGTGCATAACAAAATGTGGCCGGGCTGGTTTTCACTAAGACCCAGTGTAGCACATGTTGGATAAATGCCATTTAAATCCTGCTCTGACAGGAAGGTTTGGATGGATTGCAATTGTTTTGTGATCAACCCTGCAAGTAAGCTAATAGAAAACTGAGACATTTAAATTCTAGGTAAACATAAAATTCATAATGAACCAATTATGACTGAGTTTTCTTTTCATGGTTACACTTGTAATTACCAACAGCATTCATCTACTAACTATGTGGTGAACCTCAAATAATAATATTACAGACGTAGCACTGAGTCAGGTAAAATCACTGTTTAAATCACTTCTGCTGAAGTCACAAAACTTCTCAAATAGGCCATTGAGAACTTTTTTTTATAAAGTATAGCCTCGGCTATAAGACTCATGATTTTCAAGTTACTTATGAAGATGCTGTGCCGGCTGCATTTCAGACTAAGCCACATCATACATCAATGTCCAGCAGCCTTCTCTTAAGCTTTCTTTTTTTGGTTGCAGACTGCAAGGCATGCCAGGCAGGAATGGTAACATCTGATTTTCATTAGTTTGAGAGCAAGCTCCTCCTCGCATTCAAGGCGCCTCACAATGGACGAGAAAACCACCGAAATAACTTTTCAATAGAAAAGTCCTTTTCATGACTGTATAGCCTACTTTCATTTGAGCTACGAAACTCACACACCTTTACGATACAACAAGTCATCGTCACCCCTCTCTCTGCGTAATGTCTTACACGCTGTGGGACTTAAATAAATCCTTACCTCAAATTAATGAGAGCCTCTTTTGTTCCGCTGTCCCAAGATCGAGACGAAAGAAGTTTCCCCCGTTTAAAGCTTCTTGTTCCTTCCTGAAGTCGGGTTGCTTAGTCCGTGCTTCTGTGTGGCGTCGCTTGCTCCAGACATTTAGTCATAACAGCGAACTGAGTGGAGTTATTTTGGCTCAGAGTCCAGCCCCTCTGGCTCACTCTGCTGTTGAAACCCGAGCCAGGTGTTTCTGCCACAGCTGGCCCAGGTGAAGCATACAACAGAACAGTTTTTATTGTCGTTAATTGTATAGAATAGAATAAAATAGAATAGAATAGAATAGAATTACTTTATTGATCCCAAACTGGGAAATTGTGGCGTTACAGCAGCAGGTTGTCCAAACACACAATATGATTAAAAAACACAATATTAGCAAATAGAACAGGATGTCTACATGTTGCGTACTTTGTGGAGGCACATAACCTACAGCAGTCAATTTTAAACGAAAGGATTTACAATTAAGTATCAAAGTAATCTATATTTAATAAAATATCAACAAAAATACATTGTATTTATTTACAATTAGGCTAGACCATATTTAATATTCACAAAATTTAGGCTATTAGGAAAAACTTGTAGGCCTATATGCATGATCATGACCATTTTTACAAACTATGAACTGTATAGTTTAAATATGAACTACAGCGTATAACGAGCTGTTCCCTTCTGCATGATGCATGTGATGCTATATTTTCAGAATAGGCCAGATGTATCTACGATGCCTCGGATGTATTGTATAAGTGATACTCTTTTGGGAAATTGTTTGTGGTAGACAGAGGTGCTGCTTGGGGCCCCAGAGGGCTGACAAAATGTAAAACTAAAAGCAGCGACACATAATGTGAACATTTTGCAATGACAGTAGGAAACCTCCCTATGGGGCCCCATCTGACAGCATTCACTCTCATTGCCCTGTTGAACCCTAGTTGGAGGGCCCCCCAATACATTTTGCCTGGGGCCCCAACTGACTCTATAGAATCGCCTCTGGTGGTAGATGTTCATGTGACCAGTATACATGATAATCTTGTTAACAATTAACAATTGTTCATGGGTTTTAATGTAATTGAGTAGACAAACAAGATGAATATTCTTTCCTACTAATTTGTTTTGTTTCCTATTTTATTGAAGTATTTGATAGATCAGATTAAAATGTATTTTCATGTTATAAACAAAATCTTACAGTTACAGGCCTTTTGGGTATGTGAGCAACTATTTATATGAACTGAACAATTGATTAAAATCAATTAATTAATTAATTAACACTGAATGCAACACATGAATGCATTGACGAGACACATGATGTGACACACATTTAATTTTCTAACAGTTTTATCGGCCTGGGCATCAATTACCAAAATGTACTCCGTGAGAAATATAAACATAACTTTTGCATCTTTTTGAGACTTCGAAAGTACTCAATAAACGGAAACCACGACTGTTCTCTCTTTTTCACATGCAGCAGTCGTTCGATAAAAGTATTACTTTAAGATCTGTAGTGTTGTTTTTTTTCTAGCTCAGGTACTTTAGGCTTGTAACATAACAGTGATTGAATCGTTTTACAACATGTCGTATCAAAAGTAACTGAAGTATTTTCACATCTTTGCTTTACATATCTCCCTTTTCTGCATATTTTTTACCCATTACATGAGTGCTGTAAGTAACCTCCCCGGTTCTGATAAAATTGAGTGTGTTTACATTGAGTATCCTGGTTATGAGCCTTATCATGGTTGGTCCTAAAACCAAGGCAAACTGCAGTATCTGAAACCTTCTTCATGGTGAAACCAACTCAAACTGCAGTATCTGAAACCTTCTTCATGGTGAAACCGAAGCAAACTGCAGTATCTGAAACCTTCTTCATGGTGAAACCGAAGCAAACTGCAGTATCTGACACCTTCTTCATGGTGAAACCAACTCAAACTGCAGTATCTGAAACCTTCTTCATGGTGAAACCAACTCAAACTGCAGTATCTGAAACCTTCTTCATGGTGAAACCAACTCAAACTGCAGTATCTGAAACCTTCTTCATGGTGAAACCAACTCAAACTGCAGTATCTGAAACCTTCTTCATGGTGAAACCAACTCAAACTGCAGTATCTGAAACCTTCTTCATGGTGAAACCAACTCAAACTGCAGTATCTGAAACCTTCTTCATGGTGAAACCAACTCAAACTGCAGTATCTGACACCTTCTTCATGGTGAAACCAACTCAAACTGCAGTATCTGAAACCTTCTTCATGGTGAAACCGAAGCAAACTGCAGTATCTGAAACCTTCTTCATGGTGAAACCAACTCAAACTGCAGTATCTGACACCTTCTTCATGGTGAAACCAACTCAAACTGCAGTATCTGAAACCTTCTTCATGGTGAAACCAACTCAAACTGCAGTATCTGACACCTTCTTCATGGTGAAACCGAAGCAAACTGCAGTATCTGAAACCTTCTTCATGGTGAAACCAACTCAAACTGCAGTATCTGAAACCTTCTTCATGGTGAAACCAACTCAAACTGCAGTATCTGAAACCTTCTTCATGGTGAAACCAACTCAAACTGCAGTATCTGAAACCTTCTTCATGGTGAAACCAACTCAAACTGCAGTATCTGAAACCTTCTTCATGGTGAAACCGAGGCAAAATGCAGTAAGTGTCACTTACTGCAGCTTGCCTCGGTTTCACAGTGTATTTTACAGATACTGCTTAACTAAAAAAAAACAATATCTTTGGGAAATAAAGCAGTAGAACTACAAAACTCTCACAGGCTGAAGAGCAGATACTGCACTTACGATTTGTGCAAAAAAGTGAATTTCACAAAAAGTGTAGATGATGCACTTTGGCTTTGTAGGGCAGAATAATGCTGGTGTTACTGGTTCAATTAAATTTGAATAAAAAAGTATTAATCTCATACCCAGGAACAATATCACAAAATAACTGATTGTAGAAACTAACTGACCACTTTTCGAGTTTCCACTGTGTTCGTAGGATCACGGGTTACGCTTAAAAGTTGTAAAGAAAGTGAGCAAAGTACTGTGAAACATTGACCTGGTTATATTTTAATTACGAGGGGGCGGGCTTTATTGAGTCCGTCAATTATTAAACGTCATCACGTAGCCTGAACGTCAACGTGCTCCGCCGTACGGTGGTGGTGAGATATTTCCGCAAAGATGGTGGTCGGTGCTTTCCCAATCGCCAAGCTCCTCTACCTTGGAGTGAGGCAGATGAGCAAGCCTTTGGCGAACCGAATAAAAGCGGGAGCCCGGAGGAGCGAATTCTTTAAAAATTACGTCTGCTTGCCGCCGGCACAGTGTGAGTAACCGAGTTAAAAGCGATGAGTGACCGCTAGATTTCAGTGTCAGACAGCCGACCCATGGATAACCGAGGGCGGCCACAACTACCAATGAGATTGCAGTTATCAGAACGGCATGTCCAATACTTTTCATGGTTTTATCCTGTCGACCAATCGTAGCCCGGCAGGTTCGAAGTGGGCGGGTCTTTCCTGTCATTGAGCAGGTTGTAGTTTTAGCTTGACAGCGGGGTGAATTGGTGTGGCCCCCTCTCCTGTCCAGATTATAACACCAGAAAATAACAGATATAATATTTTATGACTGTTTGGGGACATAAATTGTTCCTGTTTGTTAAAAAAAAAAACTTCCATATTGGAAGAAAGCTACAGCTCTCTGGGTATCATAATAACTAGCCTACATGTGTTTATTAGGCTACACTAAAAAACCATTCTTCATCGATTCATTTTCAGAAGGTTTACTTCATCAAGTCTCCATAAGGGGAAAAAAACACAAAAGTAAATGTAAAGGTGAGCCAATCTTTCCATTGTCAAACACAAAACCTTATATCAGGACAAATTAGAGGGATGTGTGATCATTCAAACAAGCATTTAACTCTTGATTGACTCACCTTTTCTGTACCAGATTAAATATATATATCATTGACAGTGCATATATCTGCTGGAACAATTTGCAGTAACTGAGATAATGCACTAAATACCAACCACCAGCAAACACACTGTCATTTCTTTCAGCTGCACCGGACAAAACGTGCATACATTTAAATATGAGTATAGATAGATTTACTTTATTGATCCCAAACTGTGAAATTGTGGCAATAGTTAGTACCTTTAGTGCCATTCGACTACTAAATAAGGGCAACAAAAATGTGATTAAGAGGTTTAGCGTGTGTTGCATACATAGTATATGTAGACAAATGCGTCATATTGCATTCTTCTCATTTATTTTACTGTTCACCTGCTCATTTTATTTATTTATTTATTTAATAGCACACATATAAGAATACATCAAAATAGGATTAACAAAAACATAACAGGCTTATACAAGGGACCACACCTCTAAATAAATCAACACATATACAGTAACCTATACACGTATTCATACACACACACTTAGACACATACATACAATAGAAAGACTGAGAATGTTAACCCTCTATCAGCTAAATGAAACAGGCATTGATCTATTAAAAATAGAGTGAAATGAGTGAGTTGATGGTAAGAAAAAAGAAAAGAAATATATTTAATATATGCAAAAGTTTGACCTCATGGATTAAATGTGAAGACAGTTTCCTTTTAAAAAATCTCTGTAGGCATGAAGAAACTGCGAACAACACTCTTAATCATATTGAAGTCCGAGTGATGCTGTGCTCTGTATGTTCTTTGTCCTTACAGTTTATCATTGGATTGAGATGAGAACAAAGATGCGGATCATGGGCTTTCGGGGTTCCACCATTAAGCCGCTAAATGAAGATGCGGCTGCAGAGCTGGGTGCAGAGTTGCTGGGAGAGGCGATCATCTTCCTTGTTGGCGGTGGATGTATGGTGCTGGAGTACAGCAGGCAAGCTGCTAACGCTCGCCGCAAAGAAGAGGAGCTGAATGAAACCATCACAGGCCTACAGACTAATATAGCAGAACTAACACTAACAACAGAGACTTTAGATGCTCAGCTGAGAGAGATGAACAGGCAACTGCTATCGTTTCCTGTTCCCACCAAAAAATGATCTACATTTGTTCTTTGCTATATGGCAAGGCTGATAACTCCCTGCTTCACACACTTTCTCCTGCCCGTACAACTGGGTGGTTGAGGTTGATACAAACATATCTGTGTATGGTGGATTTGAGTGCTGTAATTAGCTCAAGTTTTGAGCATATAGTTGTAAAGGGGGAATGCTATGATATTCATAGTGTATTTCTGTGGCTGATCCTGCATGTTGATTATAAAGGTCACTGTACATAAAGATTTACAGTAAAGGGCAATGGTGACTTTAAAGATAATATATTTTATAAAAAGCTCCAGAATATTTGATTGTCATTATATCAGTGGTCGCCATGGACATTAATAACTTACTTACTTAATTCACTGCTGTAGGTTATTGCTATCAATTGTAAGCGACTTTAGGTCAAAAGAAGAACTCTGGTTGGATTCAGTCTTGGGACATTTCAAGTTGCATTAGAACTGTAATTCTCTTCTCTGGTTTATGTACATTGGATGTGATGAAAGCTGTAAAGGAGTTGTGTAAAATAAAATTATTTGAAGTCTGTTTATAGAGTTTGTGTCATATTTCACTAAAAACGAAATTACAATACTTTCTTCTTATTGAAACCTGATCATCGTCATAGTTAATCCTTTTCTTTTTTACTTTCTACAAGACTTGTGAGAACTATGAAAGTCCTCTTTTTAGGTCTTATGATAAGGCCTGGTTTGTTGGTGCTAAGTTCAGCATAAAAGCAAAATATGTTCCATTCAAAATTTTGCATAAAATTTATCCCACAAATTTTTATTTTTACTTATACTGAATACTCTTTTTTTTTTTTTTTTTTTGTGGACTTGAGTAAGAAACATTCTATAATTTGTTGAATCTATGTACATACACTAAAATATTTTGGGCTGCTGTTCAACATTAGCCATAAGGAGAACAACAGGACAAATTATTATTTTCCAGGAAAAATATGTTTTCATTTAATTTGAAGACGAGGAAACAACCCTAATTTCAAGCAAGGAAGCCGCTACCACAAACACTATTTTTAAAAGGTTAACTATAGGCTCAAATTCATTTAAAATGTAAATTCTAATTTCTGTGTTAAGTATATCCCTTATGTTTTGTATGTATTTCCTGTTTTGTATGTATCGGTTTAATAAAAAAAACAAAGATAATGTTATATTGTACAGTATTGGTCTACCAAGTTTAAATCCAGAATAATGTGTGTGTGTGTATATATATATATATATATATATAATAATAATATAATATGTACATACACTAAAATATTTCGGGCTGCTGTTCAACATTAGCCTATATAAGGCGAACAACAGGACAAATTATTAATTTCCAGGAAAAATACGTTTTCATTGTCATTTAATTTCATCATCATGCACATTTCTTTTTTTACAAGAATTGCGTCAATGGGCCAGGTCCTGGCCAGGTCACCCTTGTGAAAGAGATCCTAATCTCGATCAGGTTAAATAAAGGTTAAATAAAAAAATAAAAAATTATAAACATAATTTCAAGCAAGGAAGCCGCTAACACAAACACTATTTTTAAAAGGTTAAATAAAGGCTCAAATTAATAAAAAAAATTAAATTCTAATTTATGTGCCTGGTGAAAATCCCTAATGTTTTGTATGTATTTACTGTTCTGTAAATGTATCGATTTAATAAAATAAAATAAATAAAAACAAAGATAATGTTATATTATACAGTATTGGTCTACCCAGTTTAAATCCAGAATAAAAACAAGTGTCAGATTTATTACACGTGCATATCGGCGTAAATGTAATTATTTTGAAATTGCTGCCAGTCTTCTCGACTTCCGGTTTTAGGTTTCGCTCTCGATGACGACACCAGGGGGCAGCACTCATTCATTCACTCTTCCTATCTTCTATCACAACTGACCCGCGCAACTCGCGAGAGAAGAGGTAGGCCTCAACTTTATTTAATCTTTATTTTGCATCACAACTTACACACGGAGCAAACACTACAAACACACAGGGACGGTATAAAAACACAGAGTAATGTTCGCAGCGGGTGTACAGCCACACTAAGTTGTGCAAAAGTAACTTCTCTGTCGGTTGTAGCGACGTTAGCTCACCCAAGGCTAACACGGCTAGCGATACAGCGGCAACTTGAGGTAAACAACTTCACGCATATTCAAGCTGCAAGCGTGTTTTGCGATCATTTTTGTAGCCGTGTGCAGTTTTTAACTCAGAATGAAGCACTTCAAAGATAGTTAGTGTGAACATGTGAATGCATGTGTGCAGTCAGTGTTGCACCCAGCGCTTGTAGCAAAGCTAACATGCTAACGTAGCATTAGACGTGCTGAGACGATCTGCCGCCATCGGGTATCGATTTTTTAAACAGTGAGGCGCGGTGTTGTAAGATGTCCTCTGCTGACTTTGTTTTACTTTTTGTTTAGGTAGCAACATCGGAAAACTGAAACAAACACCAAAAAAACACACACAATGAGTGTTGACGTAAAGAAACTGAAAGTGAACGAACTAAAAGAGGAGCTGCAGCGCCGCGGCCTGGACACCAAAGGCCTGAAGGCAGATCTGGTGGAGAGGCTGAAAACTGCCCTGGAGGCTGAAACTAACACTGATGCGACTGAGCAAGGGGACCAGGAGGATGCATACTATCAGGAAACCCCAGAGAACGAAGAGGACGAAGATGTAGAGGATGCAGAAGAGCAACAGGGTAAGCCTTGTTGATGTATAGTTTAATTTAATATTTAACTGCTCTGCAGGATTTTGATTTTATGTGTTTGATCTCTGAAGGGTCAATGATGTGTTCTGCATTTAATCACCATATTTAACCATACAATCTTTATTATCGTTGTGTACAAAGGACACAACGAAACTTCCTTAGCAGCAATCTTAAGTCAAAGTCAACTTTATTGTCAATTTCAAAATATGGCAGACATACAGTTGGATGTGCAGAATTTGTTTGTGTTTACATTTAATGAGGAGGATCGTAGATGGAGATTTAATTTTAAAAGTCCTTTTGCACTCACTACATTAAAACTAATGTGTTTTTCAGTAAATGGAGTTAAATTAGGGAATTTTCTCGATAATCATTTAAAATGCTGCTCAACTATCATAAGGTATCTATAAGGCACACAATCATTTGCTTCCGAACAGTATTCAGAGGTTTTTTGAAACTAGAGAGAGTCGGTATGAACTAAGGGGAAAAGGTGTGTATAAAAACCAAAGGTAAGGACAAAGATAAAGAACAGGTGTATTTCAGTAAAAGGGGTTAATTTGTGGAATACTTGTGTCATGGAATTAAGAATGTGTCGTTCACTTTCCAGATTTAAATTTTTGTTAGAAAAAAATGGTGTTTAACAAATATAAAAGGCAGGTTTGATTATTTTTTGTTCTGTTATTCTGTTTCGTTTTTTGTTTGTTTCATTTGTTTTGTTCTGAAAGAAATTCTTAGAACAAATTTTGTTCTGATATGTTCTGTTTTTTTGTAACCAAACTAGTATACTGTGTTAAATAATAAGATTTGTAATAAGGGTAGGTGTAATAAGCTAAAGCTTCAGCCTACACCTTTTCAGTCAAGATGTTTTTGTTTTTTCTTGTGACCGAAATAAATGATTACTACTTCTGATTACTACTAATGAATAATAATAAATAAATAGACAGTTTGGGAGTAGGAGTTTGTCCACAGCTCTGGGATATTAAACATTGTTACAAGTTTCTGTAAATAAAAATGATATTTCAAGTAATATAATTCTGCATTTTGTTTTTATGAGTTTATTGGATCTCCTTTTGCATTACAGAAGCTGCTGAGGACTCTGGTGATGATGCGGATGAAGGCGAAGGTGAAGTGGAACCAGATGCCGAAGCGGAACAAGATGCAGAAGCGGAAGAAGATGGTGAGGACGATGTTCTTCAAGAGGAAGATGAGGGTAGAGACTCTGGTGGTTACTACGAGGATGAGGAAGCAGAAGGCGAGCCTTATGAAAGTCGTCCAACTTCAGATTCGGGACACAGCATGCCTGACTTCACAGCAGATGTTGATGTAAACAAAGCCGAACATATGTCTGAGGAGGAAACTAAGCCTGTGGAAGAGCCAGAGCCAGAACCAGAGCCTGAGCAGAACCTTCAAAACATACCAGGTAATTTTCAACACAACCAGCTCTGTACATGAAAAGCTTTGTCTGCAGGGGCAATTTGTGCAAGTTTTTCCCCGTTTGATTAACTTCGATTTGTAAAGCTCTTCTAACTGAACATGGAGCTCATTTTCATTTTTCTTATATCATTTTAGAAGTCAAAGTGGAGGTGAAAATGGAGGATGAAGCTGAGGCTCCTAGTGTCGAACAGGAAAGGCAGGATAGCCCTGAAGCAGAACATCAGCAGGAGCAAGATGCTGTAAAGGCTGAGCAAGTGAAAGCTGAGTCTGACAAGGGTGGAAACAGCCGCAAGAGACCATACGAGGAGAGCAGAGCCTATGGTTACTATGAGCATCGCGAAGACAAGAGGTAATATTCTCACCATAAGATATGATAGTTTTCTTTGGACTTGTATTTGGTTCTCTAAATCAGCACATGTACAACTTACCAACAGAGCCATGATGATATTGAACAGCCCTTAAGTTTCTAGTTGTATACATTCTGTCAATGAAAGCGCCTGTTAACCTCATACTCTGCTGATATTGTACAGATCCCGCACTCCACAACCCCCCGCTGAAGATGAAGAGGAGAACATAGATGACACTCTTGTTACGATTGATACATGTAAGTAAAATTAAATGCATCTGCTCAGTTTAAAACATCTATGTCCCCGCTGTTCTTCCTCTTTAATTATGAGGCCCTCTGACTTTTTTAAAACAAGTAAACTACTTTTACTCAAAGCTTCAGTGGTTCCAAGTGTCATGTCAGAGTGATCAGCTAGAAAACAGTATCTCTGCAGTCATTATTAATACATTTTAAAGTGAAAAGTATATGACATAAGTCCACTAAAACCTGGATTCAGAGCGGCGGCTTGGGCACTTGAGGTGCCTCATACTGTTATGTGGTTTCGATATAATTCATGCTTGTAATTAATGAATTAATTCAGTTAAAACGCTGGAACTGAAATAACAGAAAATAAAAACTGGTGCATTTTCTGTGTTTTTTCTTTCTTTCTTCAGACAACTGTGATCTGCACTTCAAAGTGTCCAGAGATCGCTACAGTGGTTATCCACTGACCATCGAAGGCTTCGCTTACCTTTGGGCCGGAGCGCGAGCTTCACATGGTGTCACCCAGGGTCGTGTGTGTTTTGAGATGAAGGTAATGAATTTATTTAAATCTCCATAGCAGGCATTTTCTTCAAATAATACGATAAATAAAACATAAACAAGTGCTCACTTTTCTGTCAGAGCTATTGTATTTGTCTGGTTAAACATCCAATAACTAAATAATCTGTACTTTGTTAACAAGAGACACAAAGGTTCATAAGTGTTTTTATTTCTGACACTATTCATGCAGCAGACCCTTTTGTTTTTTGATTTCTTGTTAACTTGCAATCACTTAAAATTTGAGTGTGACACTGATACTATAATGGCTTTCCAACTGCGGATTCTCTGACAGCATCTATGCATGATTTTGATCTAATTCTTCCTCTGCTCTTCAGCTAAATGAGGAAATTCCTGTAAAGCACCTGCCTAGTAGTGAGCCCGATCCCCATGTGGTCAGAATTGGATGGTCTCTGAACCACTGCAGCACTCAGCTTGGTGAGAGGAGCAGTTCCCTAAAATATTAGGCAACGTGTAAACAAGAAGGTAAATGCTGCGATTGAAAGATTACATTTCATTCTGTCATCTTTTAGGTGAGGAGGCCTTTTCTTTTGGGTATGGTGGAACAGGAAAGAAATCCTCTGATTGCAAGTTTGCAGACTTTGGTGAGAAGTTTGGTGAAAACGATGTCATCGGCTGTTACATTGTGAGTACTCAATATAGAAGTTAAATGTATCGTGTTCTTAAAACATGAAGTATCATTTGGATCATGAAATATTTCATCATATTGTATTACAAAGCACTCACTATGTGAAGTCAATGTGATTAATTTGTAATAAGTTTTGTGTTTCTGACAAATATTTATGGTCAGTGAAATAGTTGTTGTAGATTTCTGTCCATGTTGTTGCCAGAAAAGTAACCAGCAAAAAATTGATTTGGTAAGCAGGTTTCATACAGCTGCATAGACTTTGAGGAGCTATTGTGTGAACATTAATTTCAGAGATTGGACGCCAAAGTTGTTGTAAATTAAGATGGGGAAAAATACCATTAATATAATGGGTTTTTCTTCTCTTATGAATTATTTGATTTTAGGACTTCGACAGCGGAGACGAGGTGGAGATGGCCTACTCAAAAAATGGAGTTTCGTTGGGTGTTGCTTTCCGGACAACAAAGGAGGCACTGGCAGGCCGTGCCCTGTTCCCTCATGTCCTGGTGAAGAATTGTGCTGTTGAGTTCAACTTCGGACAGAAGCCGCAGCCCTACTTCCCCCCACCAGAGGGATACACCTACATCCACAATCTTGAGATGGAAGACAAAATCAGAGGGACTAAGGGACCGGCCACCAAATCTGATTGCGAGGTAGGAAAGTTCTTAAAACTACAGAAAAGTATGTGGTCGCTTTGTGCAAAAAATGAAGTTGTTTTTACCATTGGAAGCACCACACATGCAGACCAAAATGAGAAAGCATGCCTATAAATATGTTAACCCCTTTTTAGACTTAGTAAACTTAGTTTATGCCAAACATGGTGATTGTAAATAGTCAAGAAATAGATGAAAACAGAAAAACATGTTCTTTGAAAAATATTGAGCTTAATTAAGTTGTTAAATTCAAAGAGATGACATATATGTCCAAGGTGAAATACATTTTGGTTGATTACAATAAAACCAGATTAAGTTCGTAAAATAAACTGATCTTCCTTTGTTGTTTCAGATCTTGATGATGGTTGGCCTGCCTGCCTGCGGAAAGACAACCTGGGCCACAAAGCATGCAGAGGCGAACCCTGAAAAGAAGTACAACATCTTGGGCACCAATGCAATCATGGACAAGATGAAGGTGGGTTTTTTAACACCAGCCGTAAACCAAACATAGTTCACACGTTTGTTTTGACCCTTCATTGTACTTACTGGACGATTTGCTCTTCAGGTGATGGGCCTGCGTCGCCAGAAGAACTACTCCGGGCGCTGGGATGTTCTGATTCAGCAGGCCACCCAGTGTCTGAACCGGCTGATTGAGATCGCTGCTCGCAAGAGACGCAACTACATCCTAGATCAGGTACTGCCCCTCTTACCCACACTCTGCTCATATTCTCGCCACAGTCAGTCAATGTGCCCTGATAATCACTCTCTCTAATGGACTATTTATTTATCTTTCAGGGGGGCTCTGTGTATTATAGAGTAGAAGAAGCATTGAACACCCTCTTGTCACTTGCTTGTCTTGAATTGTAATAAGAAAATGATTAATGGCTCTCATAAGTGACAGAATATATCATGTTTTCATCACTCAGTATATTTGCACTTGCTATATTTTTGTCATAATACAGTATTGTTTGTCTTGTGAATTTCAACAATGTACAAAGTAAACCATGACTATGTTAAGATGTTGAGAAACAAGTAAGCTCTGACTGGTGAGTAAGAAAAAAACCTTCTGTTGCTAATTTAATAAGACAGAGTTGATGGCTTTATAAAAGCTATTTTTAAGTGAGATACATGGAACTTTTGAGTGTGTTTTTTTATTAATTGACATTGAAGGTAAGTAATGACTAACAGTTTTAGATTTTCAGATTCTGAGGAAATGTGAAAAAAAAAGGTAGGTGGGTCTGTTGGCTTTCTTGGTTTTCTTTGGACACTGTGAGTATGTACAGGTAGGTTATATCTGTCTGTTGTTGTCTTGACTGGGACTAGAGTCTTATGAAGATGAGGTAAGTCCAGGTAAGAGTTGGGGGACCCGTCAGAAAAGCGAGGCGTCTTTGATGTAGCATGCTCTTGTAGACGATCGGTGTGTGACGTTGATTTTGCTACAGCTAAGAAGTACTGAACATGAGGCGGTTGGGGAAGAGAAACTGCGCTGAACAGCTTGGAGGTATTTCATAGAGAGGATTTCATAGTTGCTAATTGGAAGAATAGTGTATGGAGGATTTGGACCGTTTCTAATTATGGTGTACATTGAATTAGTTTGAAAAGAAACAGGTGACTTTGAACAGCTCAGTTGTTTTTTCCAGGACAAAGAAGTGCAATGCGTCAGGGAAACATTGAAATACGACAGTACTAAAGTTAAAGTTACGGGAAAATAATCCTTTAACCTTTCATCATAATCATTGTTATGGAAGTGCTGTTAATGAAACACTTATCAGGAAAAGGGTTGATGTTTAGTGTATTGTTCTTTTCTGTTGGTTTGTGTACAAATCATTGGTTACTGTTAAGAGAAGTGTTGGTTTGAAGTTGGTACATTGCGTTAACTGCCCCATCAGAGCGCTGTTATTCAGTGGTCAAGCGTGTGAAACAGCTGATTGACTCCTCGATATCAATTCAATGGCACAACATGGTGCTGATTTCTTTTGTCATCTGCTTATTTGAGCTGTCGATCTGTTTCAGTTTGAATTGTTATCTGAGATTATTTTTTAGGAGGTCATGTTATGAATTGCAAACTGAAACACTTCAATTCTTCCAGTTTCTTTAAGATGCAGCACATAAATACACACGCATGACTTTATAGAAAGAGTAGGGCAATAACTCAAAGATAGGGATTTAAAGCTGTATTGAACTGTTGCATTGTTGAAGCAAGATCTAATTAAAGATAACTATAAGTATAGCTTTGATACGCTGGGGTAGAATTAATCATTTTAAATGTTTAAAGTTAACAACTGCACTAGCAATGACAAATACTCGGGCAACTTACTCAATTATTACACAAGAAGAAACAAAAGATTTTATCTTTTCACTATTATTTAACCATTCAGAACTCCTGTGTTGTGATAGTTTTAATAAGTGATCGCTAATGGCAGCCTTAAGTTTGTATTTTTGCACTCGTAGGTTCTATATTATTCTACATGATAAAGAAGGTCTACCGATATTCTGCAAGAACGTTAACTGATCAGCTAAATCCATTTTTTCCTTCTATGTTGTTACTAAGCAGGATCGACTTTTAGGATGTTCTTCTGCGTGGACATAGATGATAGATGTCAGATTCAGATGGTGCACATATTCTACATCAGCTATTGCTCACACAATACATCCAAGTCGTAAAGATCTACTGAACTACACTGACAAGTAGTACATCGTCACTTCATGAAGCTGGTATTTAAAACCACTGGAATACTTTGAAGTTGAATATGTATGTCAGACATTCATAGGGGAAAAAGGTTGTTGTGTACCTGAGCGCAAGTACTGTTTAGTCAGTGAAATGTTTGTTGGGTCCCCCTGTGTCCTCAAATAACTTTTGGCAGCGGTCAGTGGGCACTGGACGCGCACAGTAAGAGGTAAGTCTGTGGAGTGATGAGAGGCCATTAGAACCTGAGTAAAAGCGTAGACTGACACCAGAGCCAAACCTCTCTCACTTCATTATTACAGGGTTCCAGCTTCCTTCCAGTGGAAAGCCATTACAAGTAAACAATAACAAACAAGCTTCTACTTCTTTCTTGTCACCATTGCTAGACAAATGTATATGGATCAGCAAGGAGACGAAAAATGCGTCCTTTTGAAGGTTTTCAACGCAAGGCTATTGTAATTTGTCCCACGGACGAGGATTTTAAAGAACGAACATTAAAGCAAACCAATGAGCAGGGGAAGGATGTGCCCGATCATGCTGTTTTAGAAATGAAAGGTAGGAATGCTGTGGAAACAACAAATAAAACACCAGATCTACTTTTTACTTTTCTATGTGTTGTCTCTAAAATCAAACTTGGAAGATGCCCCCTCCCCCCTTCCCTCATCATTGGCTTTGGCCAGATATCAGACCTGGACATTTTTTTTTTTTTTAAACAGTCCACATGAATTTGATTCTTCCTTATTTTTGCCCTCTATCTGCCACTTTCCATACGGCTTACCTCTAATGCACTGCAAACTAAGACTTTGGCTTGACGGGTCATGTAATAGAGAAGTCAATATTTCCCAATTTTTCTTAAACCGCACATGTTTCCAAAATGTCAAACTAAGAATCTGTCACACGCTAAAGTTAATTTGTAAAAAGAAACTTGACGTCAGCTTCCCTTGGTTTGCAGTGCCGTTTCCTCTTCTCACCAACCTTCTAGTTG
This sequence comes from Labrus bergylta, assembly GCF_963930695.1. Classification (NCBI taxonomy): domain Eukaryota; kingdom Metazoa; phylum Chordata; class Actinopteri; order Labriformes; family Labridae; genus Labrus; species Labrus bergylta. The sequence continues at coordinate 25,867,459 of NC_089205.1, forward strand.
TCCTTTTTGTCCCCCTCCCACCTCTACTGAACTTCTCCCTCTCCTTTGTCTGCTTAAACAAATTTTTCCTCCATGTTGTTCTGGAGGTGATGTTTGTTCCCTATACCCTGCCATCTGCTTCATCAATCTGCTTTTAATTTCTCTATGATTTCTAATTTCCCTGTATGGTACTAACTGTTTTTTCATTTTGTCTTTCGGTGGTGTGACTGCTCTGGTCTTCACTACAACCCCCTACCCCTCCATTTCTCTCTCTCTCCTTTTCTCTTCCTCCACCCATCTCTTGCTGGATGGGCTGTCACTCTCCTCCTCCTCCTCCTCCTCCTGTGGTCACCTCTGTCACTCTTCAAGCCAACTTTACTATCCCTGAGGCTTGCGACTTCCTGGAGGCAGTGACGTACATTGAGCTGCAACATGACGAGGCTGAAACCCTGCTGAAGCAGTACAATGAGGAGGGTCGCAAGGCTGGCCCGCCCCCTGAGAAACGCTTTGACAACAGGCAGGGCGGGTTCCGCGGCCGCGGTAGTGGAACCGTCCAGCGCTATGACAACCGTGACGGGTCTCGTGGTGGCTACCAAAACCGCAGCGGAGATGGAGGCAGTGGATACAGAGGAGGTGAGTGTAGCAGTCAACTCACATATAAAGCTGTACTGTGTCACCAAAGCCTTTTTCACACTTGCACAAAACTTCTGAAAATGTTTTCACTCTGATTTAAGCTGGAGTTTCTCCTGCCAGCTCCCTGGGATTTAATTTTCTCTGTATTGTGAGGGGTGGTGTTGTTAATTCCCTGTGCTGGGCAGTTAATTGAGTTACAATTTCAATTCTGATTTTGACTTCCTCCCATTGTTGTCCAACAGAAATAGTCCCCCCCCGTCCCCCCTTCCCCCCCTGAGAGTTGCAAGTGTAAACAACCAGATCAGGAGGATTTCAGGGGCAGTCCTCCTGAAATTCTCTAGAAATTTGTGCTTTTTGTAAAAACAGCTATTGATATTTTTTTTCCCTGTGAGAAGATGAAAGAGAAACTACAATTTGTTTATCAGCATAAAACAAAGCTATATGCATGAAAAAGGAACTTGAACTTCTATTTTGTGCATTTATTAGGCTACAATCGCGGCAGCTACAACCAGAGCCGTTGGGGTAGCAGCTACCGTGAAGGAGGCTCTGATTCCCGTGGTGGATACAACCGCAGCCAGCCGTCAGCAGGAAGTTACAATCGCCCAGCTCCTTACAACAAAGGAGGATATAACCAGGTACTGATTATATAATATTAGATACAATAAATACAATTTTAGAGTAACTAAATGCAAGTGTTTAATCATCATCTTCTTGCTGTATCTCCAGGGCTACAGCCAGACCTACAGTCAAGGATACAACCAGGGCAGCTACAATCAAAACTACTACAGCAACTACAGTCAGTATCCAGGATACAGCCAGGGCTACAGCCAGACACCCACCACTGCACAGACGTACAACCACCACCAGCAACAGCCACAGCCACAGCAGCCACAACAGACGCAGCAAACTCAGCAGACACAACAGAGCTACAACCAGCAATATCAGCAGGTAATGCATGACTAAGGAAACGCTTTGTCCCTGAGTGTTACACACAGTCTGTAGGGACTGGGACCTGGGTTGGGAACCGGAGGGTGGCTGGTTCAAGCAGACCATAATGTGGAAGTTGGTGTGGTAGCTGGAGAGGTGTCAGGGAACTTGCAGAGTACTGCTGAGGTTCCCCTTGAGCAAGGCACCAAGCCCCCAATGCTCTGGTGCGCTCCCTGTGTAGCAGCCCCACTCTGACATCTCTCCACTAACGCATGTCCACAGGTCCTGATTGTGCATGTTTGCGATTTTGGCCTATGTGTGTGAGAAGCCAGAAAACCAGAATTTCCCTCAGGGATTAATAAAGAATATTTAAAAAAATCAATTAAAAGTAATGTTGAAGGTGATTCTGTTAAAACCTAGTTGGCTTTAATGAATACCTGTAAGGACAAAGAGGGCTTCAGACTTCTAAAAGACTAATGTTAAATGTGGTATGCATACTGAAAATGATCTGTCATGCATAAGTACCACCAACATGTTCTCACCTGTCTTTGCTTTCTGTTTCTGCCTACAGTACGCTCAGCAGTGGCAGCAGTACTACCAGAACCAGAACCAGTGGAACCAGTATTACAGCCAGTACGGCAGCTACCCTGGACAGGGCAGTCAAGGCTCATCCTCTGGTTCCCAGTAACCTCGCCCTGCATCTTTACCTGCATCCGCCTGTGTCCTAGACACTCTGACCTCTGCAGCAAAATTGATTTTGTACAGTCTCACACAAAGTCCCCAATCATAACTGTCTCTGTCTGGTTTAACACAGTAGCTTCATTCCTCACCAATTAATGTACACATAAACTGAATACAGTTTGATGTCTTTTCATTTTTCTACTGAATGAAGTCTTACTCTGCGCAGTGACTGTGGGTTGGTAGATGATAGGTATCAAAACATTTAATGAATGTTATCTATTATGCATTGAATGTGGATGTTTGTTGAACTGCAAACTCCACATTTGCTACAGGTTGAAGAGTAAATTGTATATTTCTAGGAATCATAGTGGGAAAAAGTGACAAGGCAGGAAAACTTTTAAGCAAAGGCTGAATTATTCTGCTTGTTTTGAGAAGCTTAACAAAGAACAAAATGCATGCTTTTTACCTCCACCTCCCCTTCCTCTGTCTTGCTCTTTATTTTTCAGTTACCGAGTGAGCACATTTTATTTACTACAATAGACTTCAAACATGAAACATTTTTTTATAGTTGTTGGTGTTGATACTGTAGTATTTAAGAGTTGATCCAGTTTTTTGATTAAGAATATTTTGCCACTCTTGAGTAGTTTATGTGCAGGGTTTTTTTTTTATTCCTTTGTGATTGGTGTTCATTAAGTCCAGTAGTTAAAACCCTGTTGTAAAACCCATTTTTTCTACCTGAAGATGAAAGTCTGATTTTGACCAGTTACCCAAGCTGTTGTCTTGTCTTTATACAATAAATGCAATTGTATACGCCTGTAGATATCAATTTGTTTTTTTTTCTCTCTGTGTCTTCATTGAAAACAACAAAGTGAACGATTCATTGTTGATGTATTTTTCATTTACTTACAAGATTGAAAATGTTGACAAAAGACAAAATGGAGAACATTCAGCTAAAAAAAATGAAGTATGAGGTTTGGAGCTTAGTTCCAGTGCAGTCCTGCTGAACTTGACATCATTTTTAGAGAAATGTGAATGTTGCCAGGGCAGACAATAGATTTCCCTCAGTTACTTGTAGTTGCTGATGGATTGACCTCAAGCTTTTTGTCTTTACTATCAACACAAACATCCAAATAGAAGTGCTGATACTCATTTTCATGACGTGTTAAGAGAAACTTTCCAGATCGTCACATCAGTAAAGTAAATTAGAAGGCAATCCAGTTCCATTTTGCAATAAAGATCGGGTACCAGGCAAAATGTTATCCTTTGGCTTCACATCTGAAGATATGAAAGCAATCGGTGTCTGTTCTGAAATTGTTTTCTTACTTTTTGAATTCATGAGCAGAGCTGTCATAGCTGCCAAGGTCAAAATGAACCTTTTTAACTTAAGTTGTGGTTAGTGTTACTTTCCTACCCTGCATTTGTTCAAATGTATAAAGGACCAGAACAAATCTGTCGTCATAAAAGACCTCAAGGCTTGAGGTTGTGAAGAATCTTAGCACCAGAGAAGTGAGCCGCCTGTCTTACAAGTACAATGATGTGGTCATAGGTTACAGTAGGAAAACAAATGTTTCAAGCGAAGATAATGAACAGAACTAACAAGACTGACAAAGACAAAATACTTTCACGACCATGATTTTAAAAAAAGAAAGTCTGAATGGTTGCTGGAACTCTTTTTCAATGGCAGTAAATCTCATCAGTTCAACACCAGTTCATGGTGGTGACTGGATTTTTTTGTCCATGAGGGAAAATGTTAGATGGTGGAGTACTCAGTCGGGCTCCCTGCTCTTGTCTTTGTAAAAATGTAACTCCTCCATTTTCTCCTGCAGGAAGGAAACAGGCATAGAGCAGCCTCGGGTTCTCAGTGGCAGAGTGTTGACCTGGAACACACAGAAAATACCAAATTATCATATGCAGAAAACCCCCTTCAGTTTCTATTGGGAAGCTTTGAAAATGTTGGGTTATCTCAGTTCGCTTTATTGGTTAGGAACATCTTGTGAAGCTGCAAAGAAGAACTTCAAGAAAATACCACTTATGATATTGTTGAATTATATTATTAAAATCTTTGATAAGCTAAAGAAAGTTTCCACTGAATTATGATTTACTTTCAAACTTAGTAAGGTTATTGTTTTGGTACACTGAGTTAAGAGTGGCTCCTTTTTTGTTTTCGGTTAAAAGTCAAAACGACATTTACATTTGGAAGTAAAGGGGATTTTTTTTTCCACATGAGTCAAGAGACAGAAGTCTCGCTCAAGAAGAGGTGTAGCTCTGAACTCTCGCGGTGACAGGGGAGTTGTTGCAGGAAGACGAAGGTTTGAAACATCACTTGGAGTTGGAGAGAGCGGGTAGGCATATTTGAAACAATGTTGTTCAGAAATGAAGGAAAACATCCTGAGTCTTTTGCAACACACATTTAGTGGACGCACTTTGAACAGACTCAGCTCACCAAGGTTTACGCTGCTGTCGATGGCGGCCCAATTTGTGGATCTCTAAATACAGGTGAATTCCTGGATGTATACTACCTAACCTTCTACACAGCTTAATCAGCAAATATGAATTTAATAAATAATTTAAAAAAAAGGAAAAGGTTTGCAGTTGGGTTATTTTCTTTTAACAGTAATGTAGACCCACAGCCGTACCCAATGCTGCCAAGATATCCACCAAATATTCAACGCAGAGATTTTTGCTTGTCCCATGACAACACAATTGCATGTCGTTCAATAAATCTTAGCTCATCAATTGAATTTCATCCACAGGTTTCACTATGCTTGAAATCTACATCTACAATAATGGAAGTAGTGATTTTATACTCCAAGCAGCTGCATTGATGGTTGATTGTTTTAAACAGTGTTTTTGGATGACCCCTATTTAATTAGCTCCTGTCGTTATCTGAAATTGTAAACCCAGGTAAATCACCTTTGGAGGCTGTACTTATGTCACTTCTCTATGTACCTACTAAAAACGACACCACATAGAGACACTCCAGGGTTTCCAACAGACATATTGGTATTCCTTCAGTGGTTAATGTCATGACAATAATATAAAAATGTCAAACGTGGATAATAACTTATAGCTCACCCTTCTCTCGGGGGACGCATGAACTAGAGAGTTGTGGTGGTTTCCCCTCATTTCCCTTTTCTCAGGTGTCCACACTCCGGGGTCTGTCTGAGTCGAACGGTCTGACAATGTTGAATCACTGGTGCTATTTGTCCAAACAGAGAGTCCCTTGTTGTGGTGTGTGTCGATACTTTGGGGGAAAACAAAGGCCTCCTCCTCTGAACCTGGCAGGGCATATAAGATGTCAGTACACCAGGTGAAAGGTTATGTCATATGCAGGGAATATTTAGGTGTGTGTATTCTGTATATGATGGAGACAGAACGTACTCCAGACGCCGCCCTTGGTTCGAGATTCAGGGGCAGGGGTGCACGGACAAGACCCAGTTGAGTTTTTGTGTTTTTTCGAGCACTCCATTCCCACCAGGTCTCTGCAGTGCCTGTGACAGTTTATCCCACAGTCTGCGAGAGAGGAAATGAGACTTTAACAGAAACACTATTACCTAAAGAATCAGTTCACTCAGATTACAAAAGGTTTGTGGATTCATCGCCTTGAGCATCCCAAACCAAAAATACTTTCACATGGCAGCAGAAATTTCGCAGACACATACAGCCAAACCTGTATATGGGTGGTTGTGTGAACTGACCCTTTAACTTTATTAACCTCTTTTGTAACATCTGATTACTCTGATAAAATGTATGCATTGAAATCTTACCTTTACAGTGGTAGCCCTGTTTGATTACTCCCCACAGCTACAAGAAAGGCAGACGTGATACATGTTATATTGGGGTTTGCTTCTCAGTGATTATGATAAAAAAAATAAAAAAAAGTGTTACAATGGATACTCACAAAGCCTCCACAGATATAACAAAACGTTGGTCGCTTATATGTGGTTTCATGAAAGTTATGTACGTCACTGAAGTTGTAGCCAAGCTTAGCCCACACGGACATTCCCCTCATGAAGTAAGAGTTGATTTCTTCACGGCTTATTTGTCCCTCCCTGAGACGAAATTTTTTCCAAAGTGTGACAACATAGTGATTCATTTAGTTCAGGTTCTTTTATTTTCTTAAAAAAAAAAAAAAGAATACAACTCATGCTGCCTTACACCAGAGAGGCCCTGTGTGTTGTAGCTTCCTCACCTGTCAGTTTCATGAGTGCAGAAGGAGAAGGGGAAGTTGGCTGCTATTTTCTCAAAGTCCTCATGAGAGATGTAACCATCCTGGTTCTGGTCGTAATTTTTCATTATGGACTGCAGGGGGCGACAGAGCAATCACTTCAATCAGTTTGTGGAGGGACCAAGTTGGTTAGTTCTGCTTTGGCATGTGAAGTAATAAGGAAGTGAAAGACAGAAGGTTGTTGCAGAGTCACATACTCACATCCACCATCTGTTTGACATGTTTGGATATGGTGTCAGGGTCGAGCCTGGGCGTGACCCCTGAACCCCACTCTGCCACCACGGGCGGTTTAACTGGAGCTACAGGCTGTGGAACCAACAAGTTGAAGAGATGAGACACAGCAGTCTGAGCAACGTCAGAAACATGAAGAAAAAAACGGCGCACACCCACCACATAACAGGCTTGCCTAACGTATAGTGCTTTGATGTGGTTGAGTTCTGGTATATTTGAGCTCTGAGTGTGTGCTTTGTTTTAAAGCTGTGACACCCACAGAAAGTACGCAACTGTCCCTCCTCTTGAGAATAGAGGCCAAAAAAATGTGAGCCTGATGGTGTTAGATAACGCCCAACTTCAAAGAGGAGCATGCAGCTTTACTGACCTGGATCTTGGGGTTCTTGGGTTCCTTTGTATATGAAAGTTCATATATCTCATCCTCAGTGTAGTACAAATCTAGAGAAAGCTAAAGCATTAAAAGAAAATAATTTTAAGATATACTTAGTTGATTCTTTTTTTTTAAAGTGAAATCTAATAGATCAGCGTTTAGCATTGTGTCGTACTGTGAGCAGGTGCAGGAGATCTTTATTGGCCTCGAATGGGGGTGTGCTGCTGTGAATGGCCAGCAGGTCGGTGATGTTGCTGTATAGGTGCTGCAGCTTGCTCAGGTTAATCTTGTCAGCATCTATGTAGTCGGGCAGGGCCTCATTCAATGAGATCAGATCCTTCAGGTGGACGCCTAGGATGGGAACCTTGAAGCCGCTGCACTCGCTGTAAACCCGCCGGTAGTTGCTGTAGTTGCTGCGCGATGAGAGCAGCTCTGTCATCTCACTCAAGGCCTGATACAAGATAAAGAAGACAGCACGGATACATTAGCCTGTCATGTTTCTCTGCAGTAACTGTTTTAGATTTTAAAAGATATTAGTGACATTTTTTTAAGATTTATTTTTGTGCTTTTTATTGCAGAGACAGGATAGAGGGAGAGAGAGAGTGTGGAATGACAAAGTTGCCACAGGTCGCCTTTGAACCTGGGCCGCCCGCTTCGAGGACTACAGCCTCTGTACATTGGGAGTGCAAACTAACCACTCGTCCACTGGCGCCCCGATATTAGTGACAAATTAAACCATATTTGACCTCAGAATAAATTGTATTCTGACACATAGGCTGTACACACTTATGTCTGCACATAACACACATTATGAAACAATATGGTCTACTTTTTTATATCTTAGGCAAGAATGCAGCAAGCCTTTTTGATAAACACATAAACAGGGATTTTCATTATACAGGAACAAGATTTAGAAACCTGTGTTGACCCCCAAAAGAAATCAAGAACATCAAATGTCCTTCACTAAAGATTTATCCAATTTGTCTTAAGACACAAAAAGCATTATAGCTTAAACTTCCCCTTGTAGCTCAAATGGAAAGGTACAAAAAGATAAAACTGTGCATACAAAATATGAAATAAAGACAATGAAGCCATGGGAGATTTTATAAAGGGAAGTTTAGTCATGACAGTGCTGTGGTGAGGTATTCATCTACAACCTGACTCATGTTGATGCGCAGTAATCAAATACCTTAGTTACGTCAGGAGGCAGCAGGTTAGAGGTGTCTTTTAGGCGGGAGATGGAGCTGTGACAGAGGCCTCCAGTCACTGCCATTAGAGTGTTAAAGTTTTGCAGAGCTCGAAGTTTCTGAAGAGGAAAGCACAGAATAAATGTAAGTCTCTTACCCTGAAAAATCCAAACCCAGACGAGTACATATTGAAACAATAAATCGTGTTGTCTGTTTACCTGAGCCACATGAGTGAACTTGGTGAAGACCTGAGCTCTCTGCTGGGCTGTGTGTCTGCTGAGGATCATCAGCTGGACCCACTGGGAGACTCCGTTACACATCATGACCGAACGCTCCAGAGCAGGGTTGTCCCTCACCGAGCCTCGCACCACGTAGCTCCGATAATCCAGGTACTAGCAGACATAAGGCAAGAAAATAACTTGAGTTCAGCGCTGTCTCCAAACAGTTGTTAAAAAAATAATGGGCACTGGTGGCGCAGTGGTTAGTGCCACGGGTTCAAATTTAACCTGTGGCTCCTTTCCCGCATTTCATTCCCCACTCTCTTTCTCTCTCGGATTTCCAACTCTATCCACTGTCCTATCTCTCCATTAAAGTCACAAAAAGCCCAAAAGTAAATCATAAAAAAAAAAAAAAACACTTGTCCAAACCAGATTAAAATCTAGACAGGTTAGAGCACTTACAAAAATTTGACTAATAGTCAATAGTCAAAAGTGAAAAGGGTCAAAAAAATGAATTGTCTACCCTTAATGTGCCCACCACGTCGTTAGGTTAAATTATTAGCCATATCTCATTGTTGTACCATAATCATTTTACTGGTGCCAAATATTGACATTTTAATTTTTTTGAATTTTGGCTCTAAAAGTTCTCATCCCTAAAATCATAAAAAAACTATAAATTATTTGACTGTATTATGTCTTTCCTCATCAGAGAATCAATTATTAGATCATGTGACATCCTGTATTTGGTATGAGATTTGTTTTGAAAGCAGCAATATCTCGGACAATTATTCCAAATGAGGCTCGTTACACAAAGTTAGAACAGCAAATGATTGAGAAGTTGATGATTGAACTGACCGAAACGTTGCAGAAGTTCTTGAACTCCAGGTAGCTGAGGTGCTTAGCCATCTCATCCGGCTCCATGTGGTCGAAGATCAGAGACACCTTCCTCTTCTTCACAGAAGGTGACGGTGCCTGGAATATGTTCACATGAGGGCTTCTAGGAAGAGAAAGCCAAGCAACAGGAGAAAACAGATTTTTGTCTATTTTTAGAAGGAAAAAAAAATCTGTTTTCATCTGTTGACGAGTTGAGTTGTGGTCGGCTGTTGAATCAAATCAAATCATAGCTCACAGGCAGGAGGTGTCCATGAGCTGTGAGTGCTTCTCCTCCCCGTCCAACCGGACCAGCGCCCACAGATCCCCCATGGTCTGCTCAAGGAGGGGGTCTGCTTCAAATACTGCCGGGAACTGGCTCATCCACTGCCTTGCCACAAAGCAGAAAATATGTTTACCACCCACAAATAGAGCAGGATAACCAGTTCTGTAACACTCATGTGCCTGGCACCCGTACTCACCTGATAAGGTGGCAGACCTGTGACCGCCTCAGTCCTCTCTTATCTGAGGGACAATCCTTATAAGTGAAAAGGAGAGTCAAGGATTTAAACACACAGTGCCAATATGGCACAACACCAGGCGGGATTTTAACTTAACATATGCTTTGCTGCAACAAGTGTAATACAAAGAAATGCCTGTTTTCTTGATCTGATTGATGAACATGAACATGTGATTGGTTGCACTGTCCCGCTAGGAACAGAGTACGACACTGAGCGACTGTGGAGGATATATAGTGAGAAGTTTCTGGGCGAACATCTGAGATGGCACGACCCAGCTGTGCATCATCAGGGTCATGTGGACCAACTGGCTGGAAAACTTCCCCTCTGAATCTGCAACCAAAAACACAGCGGTAAATTTCACACAGGGAAGATAAGTGTGGTTAATGGCAACAACAGCGACAACAGAAAGTGTGACTTGCATGGTGGCTCAGTGGTCAAACAGTTTAGTTCATTTCACATCATTGCATTCAGTCACTTAGTTTACCTGACTTGATTTTTGATTATCATTTTTTTTTTTTTTTTCGACCTGAGACATGCGGCTAAGGTGGACTGGAGTTTTATCATTTCTTTTGGTGTGAGTGTCTGTGTTAACCTTGACAACCTGCAGCGGGTGATTTCCTGCCAGTCGCTTACTGAGAAACATCCAACTGTGACCTAGAGTAGAAATAAGCAAACATATAGACTGGACTAGACAAATGTGTCTACTTAACTTGATATACAAATGACCTTTTCATACATATTCATAGATCTAATATTTTATAGGTTAATGGGACATAACAATTCATAACACAGCATTGTCTAAGGCTGCTGATAATAAGGGTCAAAGGACAAAACATGATTGACTGCATGTGTGTATATCAATGTCCCCTTTTTTCCTCTCAGTCAATACCAGTTCCTTCCACCTTCTCCAAGTGGTTTATTCACATGTTTGGGGTTATTTTGATTAAAATATTGTTTTTTCTCCATTGGTGTTCACAACATAGCGACTCAAACAGCTCCACAGCAGTGTCTCGTTTCATCTTTTCTCATAGTGTTCATATTTTATTTTCATTTTTTGGAGGATGATCTGCATTAACCAGGACCTTATTTATGAATGAGCATGTTAAAAAACTTCACTTTAAGACCCACAAATAACTTCCATTCACCTCCATTACATTGGCGGAAACAGGACTCTCATCAGTGAATATCTCAAACCTCTGTAATATGAACATAAACTATCTGTGTGCTGGATACCATGACGGGTATCCAGACAGTTTTTTTGTCATTTGGATGGGCTGAATAATTAGGCATGGGAGAGTGAGATCACTGAAAGTGGGAAGGGAAGAGAGATTTGTTTAGTGTAACATTGCATGGGAATAGCTCGTTGGCCTCAGAAGCCCACCAGAACAAAGCTTGATTGTATGAGACTGCTCTTTGTCTCCCTTCCTCTCTGTCAGTCTCTCTCACCCCAAATTCCCTCTCACACTCTGTCATCCCCCATTTATATAACCTGGTTGAGATAAAGAGTAAAGTCACATGACAAACCTACGATACACATGCAAACGCGTTGGGACAGAGACTGACCGAAGCAGTTCAGGCAGCGCTGTATGAGCTCATCCAGGCTGGCAGCGCTGGCACTTGGAGCAGAGCTGGGGCTCTGCAGGGCCCGGGTGATGTCCTGGGGGCTGGGACATGTATTCCTCCTCCGCGGGACCAGCTTCCCTTTTTTCAGGCTATCTACATTTGACTTCCTGAGAAAGAGAAAGAGAAAGAGAGGCAGACAGATCCAGACAAAAAGTATAAGTAGTCTAGATAAACAATAAGCATTGTCATCTGAGGAAATACAACCAGTGTTACAGCACTGTAACAGTCTAAACCATCACTACATCACTACTGGACAGCTGTTGTGATGAACTACATAGATGTTTCTCATCATGAAGATTCCAGGTAGATTGATAAAGCTGGAAAACCAGGAGTGCAGAAGGTTGAGAAATTCTCTGTCCTGATACATGCTCAATGCTATGAAAAACATTTGCAGTGTTTTGATGAATATATTATTTTTTTTCAAACAAACATCTTCTGGAATGCATCGTCCATACCCTTTATTTAGCAAAAAAAAAATGTTTAAAAAAAATTGATATGCTATTTGTGTCTGGGCTATTTGCAGTGATAATGACTGATGTGACCTCTTGCATGATTTTTTTAAACGCTGACAAACACCTGTGTTTATCAATGATTTTTTTATTGCAAATTTAAAACAAATAGAGCTTTTCTTTAATTTAAATTATGCCCTTTTTTAATTCAGTGCCTGTATGTATTCACGAATGAGCTGCACAGTTTATGGCTTGGACATTAGCGAAATGTATTCACAAGTGTTTGAACCCTGAACAACATTTGAAAGGAGAGAAGGTGAAAAACTATCCACCTACAAGAAAATGTTTTACAACCTCCAATTTCTACAAACACTTGATCTGTGAAGGACAGATCAATGGAACTACTCGCAGCTCATAGACAGGGTGGTAAGAGGAAGGGGCTGCAACTAGTAATTTCCTGAAGTAAGTGATTACATCCAAAATGTTTGGAACCACTTAGGACAATATTGATATTTTGGCTTCTTTTAGTTACAAAAGCAGTTTGTGATCGAGGAGAACCCAGACTTTTCAAGAAGTTGTTTTCGGTCTGACATGGCATTAAGACATCCTTTGGGCATACCGTAAAGCTGAAATGACTTTGATTGTGACGTGCAGAAATTTGCCAAAGGAAGTCAAGGAGCAAAAAACTTCTTGTCTAAAGTGTCAACATGAAGTCACTCTCAAAGGGAGTTTTTTTTTAGTTTTTTATGCCCTCAAAAAAGACAAATCGACTGCTTTGTTTCATGACGCTTTCCTCTTCAGATCAAGAGCTCATTGAGAAATATCTGAATGTATTTCACAATTGAGTGACCTTTGAAGTTTTTCTGTGGGCACTGGTAGCTTTACATTGACTTGAAGGAAAAGGGGTTGACCCCTCCCCGCTATCCTTCTGCTAAATTTCAAATCAAACCAAAGTTGATATGAAACCTCATTGTTGCATGTCTTCTTCAAAAAGCAGGTAAAGTTGTCAGTGTTTCACTTGACTTTTTCAGATCAATCTTAATCAGTATAGCACCAATTCATATCAAATGTCATCTCAACACATATCTAGACTGTACTCTGTGTCCCCATGTATGTGTAGAGACAGTGTGTACCATATACGCAGTGAGTCTGCGCTGTTGTTTTTTTTTTACACAGACGCTGATGTGATGACATTACCAGGAAACAGAGTTCAGAGAACTGGTGACATGTTCCCCAAATTAACAGACCTGCATCTCCTTCTCTTAACCAATGTGTGTGTGGCTAATTTTACCCACCCCTACACACAAACACACAAACACACAGACACACAAACACACGTACATAATGAATATCTCAGCATTCACACACATGCACACTGCAGTCACACAAAACATTTGGTCTGCTTTATGTACAACAGATGAGTAGGTACTCATAGATGCACTATTCCATACAGACAGTATACACGGCCATATTCACTGATCTATTTATAACACAAGCTTTCTCCTGCCTGTATGAGCTGTTTAATACAGCTGTCACAGTTAACACAAAGCATACACATTTCACATTTAGACAGTTCTTCCTCAGCCATGAGTAAGAAACCCTGATGGGGGGGGGGGGGATGACAGTGATGACCCTAACTGTGTGCATCCTGGTAGTCCAGTTCCAGACCGCTGGTTTAGAAACCTGCTGGGCAACAAAACTCCTCATCTTCGCCTCATTACACAGCCGGGCCGCTGAATTCAAAACACTAACAGTAAACAGCACATCATGTACCACAGTGGACAATTTTTACGGTTCAGAAACATAACAAGCACACTGTCAAGGTTTTTGAGTTCATTTGATGCATACCTCTGCCACTTATTCTACTACTACAATATTGCCCAAGCGCAAGAGCTTATATCTCATCACACATTATGTGATGTCTTTAGGAGGAGGTCTGCCTCTATTTCCTGAGGGCCTCAGATTGTATGTTTGCTTCATGGGTTGCAAAAGCCTGACAGGAAAATCTGTAATTTGTGATTCTGAGCTGTAACAAAAAAAAAAAAAAGTACTTCTCTGTTTATACCCAGAGACCAATTTTGTAAAACTATGATATTAAAAATAAAAGGTTGTTTTTAAAGGTCCATATAAGGACCCTTACCTGACAAAAGAGCAAAGACATTAAAGAAGTTCATTTCAAATGACCATTGTTGTTCATTCATTCATCATTCAACTCAGGTGGAACTTAACGTCACCATCCTCTGCCTATGTCCATTATTAAGTCATTTATTTATTCCATTTTTGACTACCAGTAAAAATTTTCTGTAACAAAAAGTTATAAAGATGGTGTTTTTAGAGTGCCGAATGACACAAAAAGCACCTTTAGACTTTTGTTAAAAATTAATGACTCAACCTATTTTTATTTCTTGCTGCGACCTGTGACATTTGCACACGACTACATATGAGCTTTTTAGCATTTTTGTATTTTATGAAGTGCAAACTTTGTAAATTAACTGAATTAAAAACTTTAATAATTACCTTATAACAGTTTATTTCTCGAATTTATTTCTGACTTTAAAGCAACACTTCTTCGTTATCTATGTGCCCTTTACACATCTGTCATCTCTCCCTTTGACTCAGAGTGAATCCAGTTCTGTCAAAGCAGTCGCACATATGAGGAGACACACTTTCTACTACAGACAGAAGTGCTGATGGGGAAATGTTCTTGATGTCATGGCGTTTTACAGGGAATTCCCCCAGAGTGCTGAGCAGGTAACACAGCGCACACCAGTCAATGATGATCTTTTCTGTGTTCCTTTTTTAAAGAGGTGTTGGTAAATACATGTAGCGTGCAGTGGACTTCCATGCAAATTTAAAGACAATTGGAGGTCCTGTTTTAACATTTGCGTTCACTTTTCTTTGGAGTCAGATAAGTGTGTTAAAAATAAAATCAACCAATCTATATGTAACAGTAAATTTATGAAAAACAAGTCGGCTTAATCTCGTTTTTGTGTGCATAATAATGATTAAAAAAACCTCAAGAAGTGCTTTGAAACACAAATGATATGTGTATAATCTCCATCATTTCCCTGAGTTTGTTTAGGGAAGACCTTCCTCACTTCCTTTCCTCACTAAGAGCTGCTTTACCCATTTCCCTCTCTACCTTCATCCTTGCTCTATTTAAGCCATTCGGGAAACAGCTTCTCCTTTTTTCTTTTGAAATCCCTCTCTCACTCCCTTTCTCATCCGTGTCAGGACTCCTGGCCACAGATCCAGTTCCCCCCCTCCCTCCTCCCCTTTCTCCCTCTCTCGCTCTCACACTGGCAGGGGGATATGCAAATTCCTCTCTTTCTTTCCTTAATTGATTAATTGAAGCCAGGGACCCTTTGAAGGCCTTGTTTGTTGTGCTGCTCTTTTTCTCTTGCTCTACCCTCTCACAACCTGTGTTCTTGTTCCCTCTTTGCATCAAGGAGAAGCATCCACTTCAACGGGCCGTTCATCCGTCGGGTCCAACAATAAAGTCACTGTACCAAAATATTGTTAATAGCGTCTGAAAATAGCGGCACGTATTCATCAAGCTCTCTCCCTCTCTTATGTGAGGAGCAGAGGTTGAGATAGAGTGCAGCCCTGAATCTTCTGTTGAAGAAATACCTGTGCTCCACATCCCTTCAGTGGGAACGCATACACCCTCTCTTTTTCATATACACACTCAGTAATTTAGCTTCGGCTTATTTCCATACCATCGACATGTTTTATTAATAAATCTTTTTATAAAGGTATCTATGAAAAGATGTAATGTATGTATTTTTTTACTTCCAATTTGCCTTTCATTTCTTACAATTTCTCTCGTTGTCATTAACAAGTCTTTTGTTTTCTTATTTCTTGAGCACATCACATGACCATGAAGCAGGGAAATACTTTGGTGCATTGATGGTGCTGCTGCTAAGTGTTCATCCCAGAAATCAATCAGAAAAATCTTTAAATACTTTTATGCCTTTATCCCAGTGAAAGACAAACTTTACGTGAAAACAGTTCACAGATTTTGAATTTCAAAGGCATCTTTTTGTCAACACAAGTTATCCGAGGTTCGACTGCATGTGTGAAGAGTTTTGAAAAGTGAACTCGCTCCTAATGCGTGCATCTTAATGACCAATGCAGGGGAAGCATAGCAACCTGGCCATATAAACTCAGGTAGTTAAATCACACATAACACATGTTTGACTGCCACAGAACCCTTTCACTCCAGCGAAATCTGATTAGAGCTGCCGTCACAACTGTTGCAGTGAAATGTATTGAAAACACAGGCTGCTAAGTATATAAACAGTTTCTTATTATATCAGATCAAATTAAAAAAACAACCAACTGTCATGTTAAAGCCGATTAGCAGGACGGATCAGAAGCAGAACAAATTTCCGTGGAAAGGTGAGCAGGCTCAACAAGCTGGCACAACCACTGGATATCAGAGCTCATTTACACATACGCAAATAACATGTGAGGTTGATTTTTGTTTTTGTCACTGTTATGCAAGTCAAACTCTTTAACTGTGAGCATGTATGAGGTGGGCACATACAGCCTCTTCTCTCTTCACCTCAATCCGTCTAGAATTGAATAAATGCCAGAGAACACACGAGCAACAAGTGGCAAATAAAACTGAATGCCCCCATTTGTCTTCATCTTGTAAAGATCTTTTGCACAAACCACAGTGCATCTCATAACCTCAAGGTTCACACATATCTGCTGCACACACAACAGTTGCTGCTGACACATACTCAGACCAACAACAACAGCTCAGAAACCAAGCTGCAAATGGATCTGGCTGCACCAGACTCTCAGTTTACACACGCACACACACTCTCTACTTTTTTCATTTAATTACCTCTTGGTCTTGTTCATTGCAGAGCTCTTCTCCTCAGGGGCACTCCTCCTCCACTGATGATCCGCACGGGCATCTGAGCGTGTCCCTACAGCTCCATGGTTGGCCCTGCTCCTCCCTTTCCTCCTCCTCCTGCTCCTCTGTGTCCTCTATGTATTTATGTGCCCAGGACAGCAAGAGCTGGCACAGGACAGAGAGCTGATGGGGGTGAGGACTGCCTACCTATCACTCATCGACTAAAATGTACTAAACTCCACGCCTCAGCTCTGCTTATCACACCACTCTATGTGTCAGTCAACCCCCCCCAGCTATCTGAAAGTATTGATCAACCGCAAACAGCAACAAAAAAAGGCTCACTGCTCGCTCCGCCTACAAAAAAATCAGACATGACAAAAAAACATGCCTCAAACAAGCTTCAAAATAGACTCCAAGAGCTTGAAAAAGTAATTCACTTTGTCCCTTCAACATAAACAAGTCACCATCTTAAATGGAGGAACTGGCTCTGACAGATAGGGGAACTCGTATCAGTTTCTGCGTGTGTGTGTTTCTGCACAAAGGGGAGGAGAAAGGCGTGAAAAAAAAAAACAGTGAACACACAAACGCAGTAGGCTATGGCGGTAGAGGAAGAACAAGACAAGTTAGAGAGATTGTGATGAGCAATCATCTGAGCACCATCAGTGTACTCCAGGAAGCAACAGCTGCGGTTCTTTTTTCAGAGCATCAACACAGAAAAACAAAGAACCACACCTAAATGTCACTTTTGATGCAATTCTTAGGGGTATTGCCTGCTCTTGGCAACAAAAACAGTTCTTGAAAAACCAAATAGATGTCTGATAACACTGTTTTGATTTTGAAATGAAAGTTCTTTCATCGTTTCTTTTTTTAACGCTGTTGTATCCTGACAAGGCTTGTATTCTGACGAGTGTCTCTGTACTGGATTTGTTCATCCAGGGTCTCCAGTGTCTCCCAAATCATGTCTATCACCCTGATTTCTTCCTTTTCTTCTTTTTTTTTACCTCCCTCTGTCATTTCTCAGGGTTGCAAAGTGATTACACAGGGAGGTAGTGTTAATGCTTCTGAATGTGGCCGTGCAGCTGGACAGGGAGACTCAAAGGCATCCTTGTTTTATCACACCAAGAGGAAGAGGCGACCAAACAGGGGACATTAATGTCCCCCAAGTCTGCAGAGGTGGCTTCTTTGCTGCAGGAAGCTGACTGGCTGGCAGAGAGAGAGTGGGTGATATGGCATTCAGAAGCAGGACCGACGCACAGACTCTTTGCATGCCAAGTCCAAACACCTAAAAATGCTTGAATTTGCATCAGAAAGGAGATCACTGAAGGAGCTTAAACAGCGTCGATGGAACTGTCACAGACGAAAAAACGGCATGTAATGCTCTTTCCTGGCAATTTGGTAATCTTACTGTAATATTAGGCAATAGTTATTTTAAACAGGAAGAGCTGTATCAACCCAGCTGGTGAATCCAAAGAAAGATCCAATGAAAATGTAGCTGATACATTTCCACTGAGTATATAAGACTCCCATATTTGCTTTTGTATGCTGACTTTCTCAGTTTTGTTTTTTTTTTTTGGGGGGGGGGGGGGGTGAGGTGCATTAGGCTATATTAGAAGACTTTGCTATGGGTTGAAAAAAGACGGAAGTCAAACACTGACAGCATCGAAACGTGGGCTGCAAAACCCCCCCAAAAAGGAACAGTAAAGACCCAAATATGTTTTAACTGAAGACGGCATAACTACAATCTTTACAACATTATCCAACTGGATTTTTACTCTTATTTCTTGGGAGATATGCCTACTTCTGTTGACTTTCAAATAAGCAAATCAATGTATTGCACGTATAGTGAAACGTTAAGTTTCTGTCTAATGTGTCATATGGTTTCAGTCTTTTGATTAAACTGGTAAACATTGACTTCATTGGACCGTTCCCCCTTACCTCTGGTGTTGTCATGTGGAGACGTCTTACAGAGATTTTGAATGACATTTGTGGTACATTGTCGCCATCTTCAGGCGGGGGGCCGCAACTGCAGTTAAATGGAGGCGGATTCATGAGTTGGCAGAAAGACGGCAGCAGCAGGTATTTTCTGAGTCAGGAGGACTCATGCTCCCAGAATTCATGTTAGTTCTGCTCCAGTGGCCCCCGCCTCCTCCTCCCCTCCTCTCCGTTTTACCCACTGGACGGAGTTGTACACCGGTTTAGCAGCGTCCCCAAAAACATCTTAACACTGCCACCTGCTCTTGCTGTGGGAGATGGATGAGAGGGAGAGCATGCTGAAGGGTGCCAGATGGAGCCTGTCGAGGTAAGGATTTTGCGCCTGTATCTTTATGCTGAATGAAGGTTTGGCCACCCGTTTGTGATTGAGTGTGTGATGCGCCTCTTTTCAGTTCAGACTTCCAGCTTTTCTGTCTGCTGCATCCTTGCTGCCTGTTCTGTTCTGACCGAGAGAGGGGTGTGACACTGGCGCTCGTGCATGCCCACTGTGTGTCCTCCAGGAATGTGTTTCGCTGTCCAGACAGAGCTGTTGATTTTGGGAGATAGCATGATTTTTTTTTTTCTAGCCATAAGGCAAGTATGTTAGTCTGCAACAAAATGAAAAAGGTAAAAAAAAATAACAAAATATGAGGTATTGTTTAATCATATTGGCCATTTTGTGTCAGGGTGTAATGGATCTATTCAGAACTAAGATATTCAGGCTGCAAGGAGACCAACAGGGAAGCTGGATGGACACATTTTGAAATACAGGTAAATGAAAATGGGATATTTGAATGTAAGGCTGTCAGACAATGTTAATAATTTTGTTTTTGTTTTTGTTTTTAAATGCCAAGCTCAATCTCCATTACCCAAATCAAAGATATTCAGTTGAGGATAACTGCTGAGCAGCAGGACTTCCTTCTTTTTCAAAAGCTTAAAAAAAGGCAAATACCCTTTTAGCTATAAATGGTTCACACAATTTACTACAGTAGCAGAAAAGGAGAAAGCACACACTTTTTTATAATGATAACAATAATAATACGCTAAAGCGCTTTTAAAAAAAACTCAAAGACACTGTAATAGTTAAAAACAGAAAGAACAGCACAGTAAGGACAGACTAACAGACATTGCAGCATTACACACAAATCATAAAGATAACAACAATAAAGGTAAAACTACAGAAAGCAGGAAATACATCACAATCATACATTAAAAGCTTGTTTGAAGAGGTGAGTTTTGATGTGTGTAGGGAGTGAGTTCCAGAGGGAGGGGGCTCTGTCCCCCCAGGTTGGGTGCTTGGTTCTAAGAGGGGGAGATAGGAGGTTATCTGACATGGTTACATCTGGAAAAACAATAGACTCGACTAAAACAAGTCCAGGTTCTGTCTCTTTAAATTACTTGAAAGCTCTTTCTGATAACAGACGGAGGACATGGTGCTAATTAAAAACCTGACGTGATGTATGTACAGGACATCTCCTGTTGTTGTTTACTTACTTTGAAAAAAGCTTTGGAAGGGACTTTGTATGCTACTGAATGTGCAGGAATGCAGGTTTGATATTTCTTTGAACTACCAGACTTGTTGGTGACTTTGGGTCAGTTTTTACAACATGTCCTCGTTAATAAATGTAGTCCTGATTAAGCCGATGAGACATATTTAACTTATCAACGTTTTTAATGTCTAGCTTCAGCTGTGATCGATGTTTTCAATGACACAGATAGAAAATAACCCCTAACCCTTTTTTTTAAAGCACATTTTCAGGAATCTGCTCATGTCATTTTTCAAATCATGTTTATCCTGTTCAATAGATCAGGTAGTGACCACACTGATAACACTAGATGATAACATAGAAGAAGTGTATTGCTCATGAATTAGTGATGTGAAGTGGCATTACTCATGGTAACGAACATGACAAAGCCTGTGATGCTGAAGAATGCTGCCTCACTGCTAATCTTAACAGTATAGAGCAGAGAGACCATGATAACCGGTTCTTACTCAAATGCCCTTCTTCATTACATTAAACCTCATCAGCTAACTGTCGAGTGGAACAGATGTTTGAAGATTAGCGCCCTTTGGGAGGAGAACTGCTAATTAAGTATAAGTGAACATATAAGGGGGATTCTTAGGGGGATATTGCGACTTTGACTTTTTCTCTTTGAGGAGTTAAGGTGTGTGCTAGATTTTTGTGTGTGCATTTATTCTAACTGAACCCCCCTAAAGGCTAGTCCTTCCCCCAATTTCCTTTTATAGCATCAGACATGTGGAGGGAGGGCTGAGAATTGTGTGTTTGTGTGTGTTTGAAGGAGGCAGACTGTGTTAAGGAGTAGCCCACTTCTACAAACATGGTGGTACGATGGGATGGGAGCAGTGCAAATGTGTAACAAGGTGCATGCCCCTCCCTCCACCACTCCACAATCCCTCCCTCATTTGCGGTCGGGGGACGCAAAGCGAAAGAGGAGAGCCTTTCCTCTTGTCACTCTCTCTCACAACAGCGTGAGTGCCACAGGACTCATGCTGTTCTCCTGCACACCTACACACACTAGCACTGAGAGAGAGAGACACTAAAAGGGAGAGCGAGAGAGAGGGGGGTACAGCTACTAGAAGGGAAGGAAGGAGAGAGGTGCAACGTGGAGAGAGAAAGGGAGGGTAGAAAGATAAAATAAATCTTGAAGACAGGACACTGAAGGATTTTTCTCTTTTCTCCTGAGGAGCTGCGAATAACCCTCGGAGAAGGATGGCAGAAGGGGGAGAGGGAGAGGAGGAGATTCAGTTCCTGCGAACGGTGAGTCCTGCTACCTTTTTTCTTTTTCTAAAAGGCTAACCTGCACTGACTGCTAGAGTAGAGTACGGGATGCTTGGGGCTAGAGAAGGAAACGAGGAGTGAGGACAGCAAGAAAGTAAAATAGATCATTTTTCAGTGAAGAAAAGCAATTTCTGTTTTTTTTTTTGTTCAAGTGTTTTAACTTTTGAGCTTAAATTGACACATGATCCTTCAGCATTACCTTCTGAGTATCCACTGGCTTCACAGTTTCTCCACTTTAAAAACTTTTGCTTCTCTGGCACTGGTTATTAAAGGCATATCTGTAGTTGCAGTTCTTGAGCCAAGTCCTGCTTCTGTATATAGTTGACTATTTTTGCGTTGCCCTGAATGTGCCCGTGACCCGCTTATTAGTTGCTCTCTTTAAACTCTGTAATTGATTTCTTTAATCTCATTAGAGCACAAAAATGTTGGCTTGTTAACATACAACATGCGATAATCGGTTTCAGCGCGGCTCATTGTCTCCAGTAATCACTTTCAACATTACTTTCAGAATGTTCTGGGGCTTAAGAATAGGGTTTGTAACAGTGTCTGGGTGCATATGAATGTGTGAGCACTAGATAGATAGACAGGGGCTGGTGCATCTGTTAGCATCGTTATCTATTTTTATCCGGGGAAAGTAGAGCCTGTCAGTGTGGGGTGCAGGAGGCAGAGAACCAAGCTACCCAGATCCTGCAGGGGACAGCTGGCCAAAGGCTGCATGTCTTCCTTAGGAGAAGCAAACACACAGTGGCAGTGTGGAAAAGATCCACTCTGAACTCAGTGGGAGATGACCCTAAAAATGACCCAAAACAGCTGAGTTGTTGGAAAGGGGTTTTTCCCAATCTAAAGAGAGATACTTTATTAAACTGGTTCACATGTGTTTATCGTTTAGTCAGTTTGGTGCTGTTTTCACATTACCAGAATTTTAGACTTCGATATCATTCTAGTAAAAATCAAACTATGCTGATATCTGTTTTGATACCTCGGCAACATTAATGGATGTCCTAGCCACCAAATATTGAGTAATTCATTATTTTGAATGAATCCTGCACACTGCCCAGATGCAGTGTTGGAAAAGTTTCTTGCAATTTTTGATGGATTTGTTCCTCTCCCACGCACTTGTCTTATGAAATATAGTTATTTTTTTAAATGTCTGTTGTTTTTGATACCATCAATAATTAAAAAAAACAGAGACTGTGTCGTTTAAAAACACGTGGGTAGAAAATAATCAAAGCATTGAATGAAAAATGAGGAGAAATCCTAACACAAATAATCACTTTGGAGATGATTTGCAAGATTACTGCAATTTCATTTTTTCAAACATATAAAACTTTGAGTTATAATCTGACATCTTTTTTTTTAATGGCCATTAGCTTTTAATTAATGGAGACAAAATATGATGTTTTTGATGTTTTTAATACAATTTGAGCTTGACATTTTGACATTTTTATTAATGCTCCTATTTATTGTGTTTTTATCAGATGTTATTTTATTTGTTGTTTTTACATTGTGTGTTTTTGTACAGCACTTTGGTCAATAAAGGGTTGTTTTAAATGTGCTATAGAAATAAAGATTGATTGATTGATTGATGTTTTCACCACATAATACTGAAAAGCACAATATTAACTAACAGCATATTGAATAGTTGCCTGATTGACATTCAAATATTATTAAACTGGAGAATCAACATAAATAGAACCTCCTGAATCTCCGGACATTTATTTCTCTTAAAGTGGAACTTTAGTTTAAAATTCTCTTTTTCTGCAGTGTTTACCGGACTGGTACTTAAATCTAGTCAGCTGTTAAATAATAGAAATAAAAGTACAGACTGTGGCATTCAGTAAGACCGCAAGCAAGATGTATTGATGTGCAGGATTATTGTCAAAGTCTGAGTAAGCTCACAACATCAACAAGACGGCATTACAGAGCAAATCAACTGTTGTTTCTATTACAGAACAATCAACAGGATTTTTTTTTTCTTTCTGTGGTTTTCTCTTCAGAAATTGTAAAATGCACTTAGATAAATTGACTAAACACTTCAGGTGCCTTCAGTGGATTTGTCCTTCAGGCGTCTCACTTAAGATGAAACTATTACACACCAACACTTCAAAAGAAGAAACAATGCAGCTCCATTTGAATTATTAATGTCTTGTTCACATCAATGGATTTAACTCTGACACTAACTCTGTCGGGGTCAGAGGGGCTCAATCCCCACTGGAAATACAAATCTCAAAATGTAAGTGCTTGTAATGCTGTCAAGCTTCTTGAATTTCACCGCATCTTCCAAATGGTCTGTGTTATCAGGCTTTTAATTAAAAGGCCATTGATGGCAGACATTGTATGAGTCAGCTGTTTCTCTTTTCTGGGGTTGTTCCCGGGGTTGTTTTGGAGGTGGGAGGTGTGATGAAAGTGGACTTCTTACCTCACCCCGGACCAGCTGGAGCAGCAGACTGTAGTCACATAATTGCCTGTTTTAATCTTTTTACAGTCGCATAACCTGCCAAGGAGGTTCACAGCCTGTGTGCATGAGCTCTATTTTCAGATCTCAGGCCTTCAAAAATGTGCTTTTAGAAGTCATGTTATAATCTGACAAGAGTTTGATGAAAGAGAAGTATGTTTTAAGGATTTATCTGACAAGAAAAGACCTTTTAGGACACAATGGTTGGATACGAGAACATGTCTTGCTATGCTAGCTCAGTTGTTGATAATGATATATTTAATTTGGCTCAACTAAATACATGTAAAACACAGAAAAGCTCATTATATCTTATTCCTAATATTATTTCAACTGCAAAATCCTTAGTTTTTTGGTTTGTGAGCGGGATGCTAGGCACATTTTGGATCTTTTTCAAACAAAGCAAACGTAATTTAAAACGTCCTGTCTTTCAGATTTTCTTTTCTACACTGAAATATGACCTTTGCACAACTGTACAAATGTTATCTGCATTAGGTCTGAGCTTACTTTACCATAATAATAATTATTAAAATGGTTATACTGCAGAAGCCTCTCCTTCAATTGATCGGACCTGACTGCAATAATAGGACTACAAACCCTCCAGGATGTTATTTGGGCTGCCTTATACCCTGGCAAAGTAACCGTCTGTGTAGGTGTTCGTACTGCTGTCTATTTGAGGAAGGAGCTAAAAAAACGAGAGCACTGTTATGCTGTGAGTCCCTTTTTATTTTTTTATTCTTTTCTCTGTGATTTTAGTGTTTTTCACTTCTGCTAGGGATCTTCCAAATTAGAAAAAAAGACTTTAGGGGATGACTTCTGAATCAAAGCACTGTAACTTGAGTGCTTATTCCCATATGAGTTTTTTTTTTACAATAAGAAAGAAAAGAATAACCGATAGGACCTTTAAGTGATGAATCACTCTCAGTGAGATGGATAGGGAATGCAGGCATATCACACATTTCGCTGTTTTCAGCACCTCCCCGGTGATTGTTTTCACATCATAAAAGGCCACACACAGATCACTCAGCAGTGCCGCTCGATCCTATTCTGGGTTTTTATTGTGTATTCCAATATGACCCGGACCTGTAACTCATTCAACGTGGGGAGCTGTAATAGTACACATTAGATGTTGAGGCTTAGCTTTGCCATCTGCAGTACAGTCGCAGGTCACCTAAATTCTCTCCTCTCAAACAAACCAGTGTGCCCTCTGTTGAGGTATAGAAAAACCCCAACAAGCACTTTCAGCACCCACATGTGCTGTCAAGAGGTTGGCTTAGCTTTCAATAGCCAGCAGTCTTTTGTTGTCTCTAATCGAAAAGGATTCTAAAAGCTGCTCTGTTGACACATGTTGAGTCTACACCAGCTCACTCAGAGGTCATACTTTGGTGCCATTTCTGAGCCGGTAACGACAAAGAGCTGTGTCACCGTTTGGATGCCATATTGTGGTGTGAATCACCGAGGCTAGTGAGTTTGAAGGATTATTCACGCTACAGTCTATAAAAGCACTTTCTTTTTATAGTGTGCCACTATAAGTGCCCACACTCAGGAGGGAGAAACCAGAGGAGGCGGTGTCCTACTTGCCAGCATCCTTCGGGAGATTTGGTGTGCAGATGTGGGAGTGTGTGTGTGTGTGTGTGTGTGTGTGTGTGTGTGTGTGTGTGTGTGTGTGTCGAGTGAACAGGGATCCTTTTCATTGTTGTGACAGTCAATCCTGGCTTTTCTGACAAATGCACGACTGCAGACGCTAAAGGGACATTAACAGAAAGAATAGTACGGGCAGTCGTGTTGGCAGCAGGAGGCACTGATTGTTTGATTTGGATTTGAATAATGACATCTTCGAACTCAATTTAACAAAGTTTAAAAAAGCCTTCTAAATGTCTTTCAACCCTGAATTGAACAATGAAACGCTCATTTGGTGGTTATTGGGTCGTATGTGCTGAAAATGAAGATTTGTGAGGCTTTATATTGTCCTGATTCTACCGGTTCGTACACATACAGGGAGTTAGGGTAAATAACACAATAAAGGTAGCTATCTGTGTTGAGGCTGTTGTGGTTATATGGCGTGCATCTCATAAACTCCACCATTTGATTTTCCACTGATGGCATTTTAGCTGGAGTCGGTTTTGGTTAGCCACTTCAGTTTTGTATTCATTTCTAAGCTGGGTCAATTCTCTCTGCACTTTACCTTGTCTCACTTTTTTATTTAAACAAAGAGGGAAATACAAAACCATTTGGTGTGGATTTTAACAAGCAGATGTTTAATCTGATCTAAACCTGAGCGTATAACCTATCTATCAGTTTCTGTCTTTAGAAGTTGTTAAAGTAAAACATTAATTGGTCAATTAATTGGTCAGTAAAGCAATATATGCAATATATATAATATGTAAAACAGTAGTTTTAAAGGTAGATCTAACAGCATAATAACATTCAACAGGGAGAATGTCGTCTCTCCCATGCCTCAGCCTGCCGCTCTTCACAGTATGTAACTTTGCCAGTGGGACGAATTACTTAACATGTGTGTTTATTTACACAAGTAACATGTACATAAAATAAATAACATGACAAGCTGCTTCATTTTAAAACAACAGTTTTTGTGACCTCCTTATCAGGGACATCAACTTTACAAGAAAAGAGACTTATCAATCTTTATATGAATAACACGTTTGCAGGGATTTACAGCATCTCATATAAGCTTTGATAATGTTGAATACGTGACATACACACACTGCAGCTGGTGTGTGTGTGTGTGTGTGTGTGTGTGTCTGTGTGCACTGGCGTATAGTCAGACCATAGACTGTAGATAATAGTTTATGAGTCAGATGAAAAAACATATGGTGTTTAAAGGCTATGTCTTTAATTTTTTGGGACGACACACAGCGCTCTATAACAGGCTTCTGAAAGCCCATTAAAAAAAAGAATTGACTTCCTTTTTGTACCAGAATTTTTTAATAATTCTTTTTCTACAACAGTAGTTAAGGTGGAGGGCACAAGGTGTTAGGTACGAAGGCGCTGCAGGATCACTGGACTGGACTCTATGTTGATAAGAAAATTCATCATCGGATTAATATTAGGCAATGTACTATCTCTGACCAGCCTTCATCAAAAGGGGAAAAAAAAGCAGCAGCAGACAAAAGCTAATCCTAATGCAGGTTGCATATTGTCCTCTGGTGGCAGCAGATTTTGAGATGGCAGACGATAACCATCAGGGGCGAGGGAGGGTGGGAGCAAAGCTGGGTTTTAGAAGTGCTGAGCCCAGGAGATGAACACATCCACTGCAGGTCAACATACACACACATACCCACACACACACACACACACACACACACACACACACACACACACACACATGTACAGCAGCTGTTAGTGAGGTCACAGCAGTTTACACAATAAACAGGTGGTCTGGTTTGCTCTGTCATGCACGAGACAGGAACAGAGAGAGGAATCCTTCTGATGCAAGGTGTTGCAAAGTGACACAACTGTTATGCAAACCTTGTGTGTACGTGTCCCTCTGTGTGTATGCATGTTTGTGTATGTGTTCTTGTCTGGCTGTGGGCCCGATAATAAGCTTTGTCAAGTCACAACAAGACAGACTTAGGGAAACATTTCTGCATGGATGTTCCCTGCATTCTTTTCATGTTGTCAAAGACAAGGTCCCAAAAAGAAAAGCACATCATGTTGTTAAGCACAGAATAAAAACTTGTGTGCATGTTAACATGTTACTATCGTTACCCAGGAGGATAACTTGTGTGCACAATATAGTTATCTTGTAGAATGTTAACAACAAATAACAAATAACAAATCTTATTGTCTTTTAGTATGTTATAATTTATGCACACAACATAGTCTTTTTCACTTAAGGTATTTTTATATTCTGTGCAAAAGAAAACAATTTTTACATTTTTGGGGACTTCAGGGGCTCCGTATGATTGTGGTCATTGAAGAATTGTTTAAAGCTATTAAAACCTGGAGCAAGGACTGAGCCCACCCTCCATGCTTTAAGCATTCACAGATAGGGAAATTACCCTTGTCTTATTTTGCTGCTGACTTTTTAACTTTTATAAAAAGTTAAACTATTCTGCTATGCATCTTTCTGTTTCATGCAGTGAACACTGATAGACTGTCTGGAGAAATCCAACAATACTCTTAACGAGCTGAAGGAACTGCAGAACCTACCTAAATATATTATAATGAAGTCTGAGATGGAACTACACAGATTTACGTTTTTGAACATCGGAGGAGTATTTCTCCGGCTATAAGGATTGTTGTTCCTCCTAACTTTGGGTTGTAAATAATCTCTCTGTTTTCCTGCAAGTCACTCCTTTAATCAAACTTGGATTATGCATGTTTTAAACAGGCCTGCTGAAAAGTACTTTGCATACACTTAAAGGCAATAGATTTTTTTTTAGACAAATGGATTTTGGATCCAGGCCAGGCCGGGTAAAATAATGTATTTATAATGGAGTTTTTTTTCTGCTTGTGTCTGCCAGTTTACCAGTTTGTCCTCTTTCAATGGGCAGAGGCTGTTTATTGTTTGATGACAGTTTGTAGAAGTTAAACAGACTGTCTGTGTGTTTGTGCGTGTGTTTGTCTGTGTGTGTGTGTGTGTGTGTGTGTGTGTGTGTGTGTGGGGGGGGGGGGTTATGAGCTAATGTAGGCTGTAAAACACTGTGCCAATGAATTTCAACATTAGAGTTGCTCTGATTTGTGATTTAACCTGTTTAAGTTTGTAACTTAGTTTTTTAGAAAAAAATCTGAAAATATAGAAAGCATATCATTTTGTTTTTGTTATAGTTTTGTTGACATTTATGACCCAGCATGCATTAAGCTAATTTGAAAAGGTTGAGTACAATAAATGTACTTTTCCAACAGTTAATGATTACATATTCTGGATTTTTTATGAAGTGATTGGATGAGTTAAAAAATTGCATTTTGCTCTCTGTTAAAACCAGTTTTAGCTCGTTTTCCTCTAGTCAACGTCTTCCCTCATAGCAAGAGAGTGCCCCTCTTCCTTCAACTACTTCTAAGTACCTCATGTAAGACCTCTAAGTATCTGCTGGTCAGCACAAGGAGGGAATGGGATAGTGACAGGTGCAGCCACCTAAAATAGAAGAGGAGTGGAGGGGGAAGGCCCGGCGATGAGAAGTAGAGGTAATGGAAATGGGAGAGAAAAAAAAGACGGCAAAACAAATAAACACAGTGTAGTGAGAAAATATTTAGGTGAGAAGAGTTCAATGAGAGAGAGTGTAGTAAAGAAAAGAGAAAAAAGAGACAGCATGAAAATCATTAACAAGACATTAAAGCACATTAACTTTTTCCATCTCAAGCTACCTCTAACTTTTGTATTTCATAAATTATCTGCAAAACTCTTCCATCATTACCACATTAGACGAGAGTTGAAACTCGAGCACGGATATAATCATAGGTTTTTAATGATTCTGCAGTCAGCACAAAGAAACCATTTCTCACATTGCATTTGTTCTCGTTCACAATCGTTCAGTCTTTGTTGTTGTTTATATGTTGTTAAAGATTAAATGTTTTTGCTGTAAGCAGCTGCCTGATGAATTCAAACCAGAATGCTTTATTTTTATACACACTCTCACCAGTAACATGAACTTGAGCGTTAGGTATTTGAACAGTACCTGGATTATGATTGCATGAGGAGTGTTGTTGTTTAGGTGAAAAAGTGGAGTAAATATCAATGCAACAGAGGAAATCTTTATTAAACATGTTGCTTTGCTTAGTTTGATAGAATGCATCAGAATCTGTACCTGTTGACACCTGAAGAAGCTGGTTATTAGTAAAAGTTATTAGTATTAGTTATTAGTAAAAAGGTGACATGTCGATATGTAAGAGATGATGTGTGTTCATGCCTTCGAGCAGCAAAGACCCATAACCCTGAATCTGCAGTGCCGGATGATGGGATGGATTTTTCTTTAATGACAATAAAATTATGTTATCTAATGATGCTTTTAATGAAGCCTCAAATGAATGGACCTAAGAGAAACATTACAGCAAGTACACAACCAGGATAGAAGAGTGTGGGTGCACCAAAGCAGTACAGACTGCAGCCTGTGATGGAGAATCCTGATAGTGCACCTGCATGGCCTCTTTTAGTTTCAAAGGGAAACCCCATCATCACTCTCCACTCTACCTTATTGAACCGTTTCTCTCCTCCACCCACACGCTGTACGATGGGCTATCCCTCACTCTTGTAATGTCTGCAGAAATATAATCAATGTCCTGAGGTGTCCTGCATCAGCACACTTTTATCAGGGCATTGGACAAAAGTCTGGACCGCGAGCGAACAATGAATATGTAATTCATTTGATACTGAGGATTGAGTTTCCAGGAACACTTTCATGGCATGGATGCGGCACTTTGACAATTAAGAAATTGGGAGCAGGGTGTGAAGGGTTAAATAGTCAAATACAATAGAAAAATAGGGGCGCTGGTGACGCAGTGGGTAGTGCGCGCGCCCCATGCATGGAGGCTGTAGTCCTCCAAGTGGGCGGCCCAGGTTCAAGTCCAGCCTGTGGTTCCTTGTCATTCCCTACTTTCTCTCTCCCTAATTTCCAACTCTTATAATCCACTGTCCTATCTCTCAATTAAAGGCACAAAAAGCCAAAAAAGAAATCTTAAAAAATTGAAAAATAAATATTCATAAATAATTTTGAAATTAAAACAAAAATATTACCTGTAACAAAAAAATAAATATTTTTTTTAAAGGTACTGTACAAGTTCATATCTAACAAGATTTAAACAAGAAGGATTGAATTCCATAAAAAAAAAAGAAGAATAATAGTAATTTGTTGTTGTGTTACCATTTGGAGTCTGTGACACCTCTGTGAAGTGTTTTTATGCCTTAACACGATTTAAATATTTGAATTACTAAGTTTATTCTACCAACATGCTGTTAAAACATCAAGCCAAGAATTGTGTTTAGGACAGCTGAAAAGAGACAGGAAACGTTGGGAGGAGAGAGTGAGGGATGACATGCAGCAAAGGGCCGAGGCCTGATTCAAACCCACAGCCGCTGCAACGAGACCTACTGTATATCCTCTTCTCATGGGCCGCGCGTCATAACCACTAGGCTATATTCACAGGCCAAGAATTGAACTATTTGGACTCTACAGCAGTGATGCATGTAATATAAATCAAACCCGCCTGCAAGTGGAGAAGGAAAACCTCAATACTGTTCGATTGTATTGGCACTTGGTGATCGTGCTGAATGATTGTGGTCAAGTATGTATGAAAAATGTCCCACACACAAAAACTTGTCTTCTCTGATGGACTCAAAGTACATGTCGACATCTGTGCTGTCTCTCCTTCTGAATATATAAAGCTACCCTCCTTGAACAAAACAAAGCATTCAAGCCAAACTGAATAATCTAACACACCATGTGCCCACAGCAACAACCACATCAGCTATGTTCACAGTTGTAGAATTACATCCTGTCCTTCCCCCTACTTCAGCAGGGCATGAGAAGTTTGGAGCGAGCATCTCTCACCATTTTGCATCTGTTCCCTTCCTGTATATGGCGGGCAGTGTGCCTGCTTGTCTGGGGGAACCCTGGCTACCCTCTGTCTGCATGTGAACCATCAGATGACCCTAGAGAATATACAAAGGTGTCTGCTTTCAGGCGCTATCTGTGCCTCTGGCTGTAAATCTCTGCTGCATTTACACACCTCTATTTGTGCACAGTAGTGTGTTTATTTGTTTGACTGTTGGTCAGTTTACAACCAATTGTCTGTACCTCTCCCTTTGACCCCGGACATCCACATAGACCACATGCTTCGGATGCCAAGTCCAAACATGGCTTGGCTGTAACCTTACACCCACCATGTGGATCAGGGCATTAAATGTGTTTCATGTACACATCTTTGCCCTCTACCCGGGTAAAAGATCAGTGGGTCGGGTTGCTGACAACCAGCACATCCTGGGTTTTCCCTCAGATCCGCCTACCTGTCTGCATCAGTCATAATCATGTGAGATTAACAAATAATCAGGCGTTGTGGTTGGCTTACAATAAAGCATCAGGCGCACAACCTTTCTAATCCTGAGAGCTGCCTCTATTAATATAAGCATGAGTTAAGCCCGGGGGTTTGTGTGGTGTCTAAGTCAGCTTTTCACGTCATGCGATTGGATCTGGATTCACACAGTGTGACTTTTGAAAGGACACATCTCTATTATTGCTGATGTGCTTTTCAATGTCCTATTATAAGTCTGCGTATCTTAACACTTTCGTTGGAATAACAAGTCCAGATAGTATGTAGCAGAAAAGTGGTGGCCGGGGCTAAGGTATTTTTATGATCCTCTCCTCAGTTTGATGCTTAAAAAAAAAAGGTTTCAAAATCACGTTTTGTGGATCGAAAGAATGAAATGTTGATTCTGTGTTTCTTTTTCTTTTGTCATAGTTTGTGTATATTATCCTCAGTCTCATAAAATACCCTATTTGAAAATTTATGGCCGTTCCAACACCTTCCCATATTCATTATCGTGAAGAATTTTAAATTTGATCTCCAATTGATCAATATCTGTTTCAAGGTCCGGTGAGGAAATGTTGGTTTGCTTCCATTTGGTTGGACAAAGCAGTAATTATTTTCTCTGAGCAGATTTTGTCCTGTCAATGTGTCTGCACTGTTTCAAACTTAAAATCTCATTCTGATTTTTAACCCTTCAAAATCTTTGTCATGGTAACATGTAAACAAGTGAAGCATGTTTATCGGCACCTGCCCCGCCTCACTTGGTTCAGGCATTATTAATAACAACATTCCCTTCCCACCATGATCAAATCTAGTCACAGATGATCTTGTTTGCTTTTGTAGGTCATATAGAGGCATCAGTATCAGTTTTAGTCAGTTTCATAACCAGCGCCGACCTCCACCAGTTTACCACCAAGGCTCTCTGCATGTCTTGTGTTTGCTTCTTTTTGCTTTTTGATCTCGCCTGCAGCGGTAGAGTGACTGCAGCAGAGTAAACCTGCTATTTGAGACGGCGGCTGTAGAAATAGATGGAAGCCACTCGGTAGACTAATGTATAATGTTGGACATATATCGTACAGTTGTCATCTGATCACACATCTTGTCCGGGCGCAGTGAGTCACTCCAGCACTTCAGTCTGCTTTTAGACAGCCACAAGCTCAGCCCTACTTCTCTCATGGATCCTGTGATCTAAGCCTGTTTGTACTTCATTAAAACATAGTGAGCTTCGAATGATTTACTCGCCTTGTTCAGCCCAATTAGCTGATCTTTTTCCATGATCATACAATAGTGGTTTGGATCAATATCCAGTCTTGATGAACAGATATCCATGTCTGAAACTCAGCTTTAGTGTTGTGTAAGTTTTAGGTGTTGTTGTTGTGCAAGTGAGGTTGGTTCCACGGCCTTGTTTAAACCCTATTGGACTCTATTTTGCATATTACCTCTGAGAAACACTTAATTTTGTCAAAAGTCATGTTTATGTGTTCCATGTACAGATTTAGTAATACTTCAGTTGCACATCAAGTGGTGTTACTCATTTCTGCAGTGAAGAAGAGAGGGCACATTGCTCCACTTTCCGGAGTGCAAAGCAGGGAATGCAAGGACAAGACAGAGGAGACATTTCAGGGCAGAGGAGAGATAAATGATAGCCCAACTGAAGGAAGAAGGGTCACTCCGCAGCCACAGTAACACTAGAGGCCTCTGGGTATAAGAGAGGAGTAGATGTTATGAGGTCACTGATCTGCATCACTTTCCATTTTTGCCATAAACGCAGACATGCAAACTCCTCTGCAGCTCTCAGCCACGCTTTGAAGGGGCCTACCTGTTCTCTGAAACACTAAAACATGAAACACATGAGGTGCATGAGGTGAAGAATCATGAGGGAAGACAGAATGATTCATGAGTTGTTGGATTTAAGGTGAGAAAAGTCAGAATAAAAGTCCAAAGCTGTGGAGAGCAATCATAGTCAGGTTAAGTGATGGATCCACTTACATAATGAATGAGTAGAAAGAGCAGCTGAGAATGCAGAGTGTCAGGTGTGGGTTTCACAGGGGAGGGGGGTGTTTATCGCTGTAGTTACACCAGTCTCTCCGAGGTCCAGGCATTGACGAGGAGCAACAAATTACCGTCTGTTAGCGTTCTGTTTGTGGAAGTTGTGCGAGTCCACTCCTGATTGTGCTGGCCCTTACTCGAGCTGTCTTCTCATTGCCCCTTCAAAAGTCCATAACAGTGTTTTACTAATCACCATTTTTACAAATCTTTAAACTTCATAAAAACAAATGAATTAAACATTTTCTTTGTAGGCGGACATGTTATTTTTCTTAAGAACATAGATTTGCAGACTTTAACATAATCTCTTTAGTTGTGTCGTGTGTAGCAGTCACGATCATGTTTGTGTTATTTCAATCAATCAATCAATCAAACTTTATTTATACAGCACCTTTCAGACAAATTAAATTGCAGTTCAAAGTGCTTTACAAGAGTGCAGAAAAGTTATTGACGAAAAAAGTAGTTTATAAAATCATTGAGAGACTAATGCACAACAATAAGAATTAAAAAAATATGTATAAAAATTAAATACGACACATAAAATCAATAAGATATTAAAATTAATACATAGGAGAAGAATATTTAAAATTGTAGTAGGATAAAAAAGACAAGACAATAATGTTAAGATTCAAATTTCAATATTCTGGGCTCCTCTCAGACCCTCAGGAAGGTCGTTCCACAGTCTCGGAGCGTAACAGCTGAAAGCAGCATCACCAAAGGTTTTTGTCCTGCTCTGTGGAACAACTAAGAGAGAAGAACTGGAAGATCTGAGGGGGCCGTACTGGTTCATACACTAAAATCATATCTGATAGGTAGTCTGGTGCAAGGCCGTGTAATGCTTTATAAACTAATAAATGTTTAATGTTGAATGGTAGGGGATGTAATTTGACTGATTGTAAGTCATCACCAAATGCTTTTACAATAACTTTGGAATAAATGAATTCAGACAATAAGAATAAGTAACCATGTTCTGAAATGTGAAGTGTAGGTAAGCAAATTAATTTAATTTAAAAGAAGTAATAACCCTACATTGGTGAGGAGCATTATCCCATCTAACAGATGAAGATTGAGTGACTCTGTTGGGATAAGTAAACATATAGTATCAATTAGGTTTTTAATATTTAAGTATACATAACACAACATACATTTGATGGTAGTGGCTGCATCTAAACACATTATTTATAGTCATACTGTATTGAAAGGGCCTATTTTTTTCATGCATGCTGTTGACAAGTTTCCCTCTTCACTACTCTTTACAAAGCATGACACTGCAGTCAGTGTGTTAGGTATGCCTGTACCTAATTTCTAATCATGCTAGATTTAATCAAAGCTGTTATAAAAGCACAAAACATTGTTTACCTGAATAAAAAAAAGCAGGCATGGCAGGGATAACGAGCTGCACATAATCAGATCGACGGAAATTAAGTGGTGGTTAAAAGCCATGATTTGTAGTAGCAAAAAAATACTGTGTCCATAAAGTGAAATAACAATGATTATGTGTTTGTGCTGCAGGATGACCAGGTCGTACTGCAGTGTACTGCCACCGTCCTGAAGGAGCAGATTAAGCTCTGTCTGTCCTGTGAGGGCTTCGGGGATCGTCTCTGCTTCCTTGAAACCACATCCAACGCTCAGGTAAGATGCTGAATGCTTCCTTCCGTTTCTGTTTGTCTTGCAGTATATGCCATACATGCTGACCTTGATTAACCTGCTTTGTTCTCTACCTCTGTGCTCTTGACACATTTGCAGAATGTGCCCCCAGACCTGGCCATATGCAGCTTCATTCTGGAGCAGTCTCTGTCGGTCCGTGCTCTGCAGGAGATGTTGGCCAACAGGGTGGAGATGATGGACGTAAGATTTGAACAATGAAATAGAGAAAATGAGTAATTAATTGAAGACTTGAAGCGGATTGAGAAAAAAAACATTCTTTTGCAGAGTTGTGAGGGATCAGAAAGGTGCGCAGGAGAGAATTGCTCATGAATGTCAAATCGTAGAGAAATCGTTGGTGAAAGGAATTGTCCACATCCGTTCTGCCTGATAAAAAATGTATCAGAAGTTTTTTTTTTTATAATGAATGCTGCTCTGCCTTTCTCCTGTCCTTTCCACTTACACAAGATTTTATTTTAGAGTTTGACTTTGTATTGCTTACTTTTCAACTTTAAGATCCAATTTGCAAACCTTCTATCAACTATTATTTTAAAATATTACATTTACAAGATTCTGCCTTAGATAAGGAATACATGGATATAGAAAACATGTGACATTTTTAAATTGAATTGCTTTTTTCAATTATTTATATGGCTTTTTTTTTTTTAGCAGTAATGCGGTTCTAGTTTTATGTAGCCGGGCTTCTTGTTCTTTATAAATGACGCACTGATTAAGTCTTTAAACATAAATACAATAACTGCTGTCTGGCTTTAAAGCTCATCATAAATCTTACTCTTCATCAACATCCTTCAGGCTACTTGGGAAACAAAAGATCGACTTATTCTTTGCTTTTTAATTATTATAACTTTTTTTACTCGTTATCTGACATTCCATTCCCTCCCTTCCCTTCTTGCTCTCTGCCAAGCAGGCAGTCGATTTGGACAAATGGGTATGTCTGCTGACGTGTATGACTTTCTGTAACGTGTGTCCCAACCAATCTGGCAACTGTCCTCGTTCCTGATTTCCTTTTGGATGAAATTGTGCTGCATCATTCACATGTCTCTAATTTCTATTCATATCTATTATAGCCTCACTTTAAGGAGATTATCACTCTTTGTACCTATCAGTAATTCTGAGGTACTACACATGGAGTCAAAATCATTTAGATTACTCTTTAAAGAAATATATAGTTACTGGCATCATTCTTTTTCATTTCCTGCTAAAAAATGTACCAGCACATTTATTCTGTTTTTGTCATGCCATGAATACTACCATACCTTTGATGTCAGTTATGTTCTTCCAGCACACTGTTGGTTGTCTTCAGAGTTTGTTTTGCACATTTCTGTAGACATTTATCAACATAAGTTGTTTAATACTGCAGCAAAAATACTACTCTAGAAACACAGTATTGTGGTTTAATGCACAGTGTGTCATCGACAACAGGGTACAAACTATTCTCCTATGAGTGAGAAACCTTTTTTTAAATAGAACATTCCTGTTTAAAAAAACAACTCCCTTTTGCACTAATTAAGACGAGAGAAAATATGAAGTCAGGCTGTGCAATATGTCGCATTGAAGGCAGCGAGCAGCGTTGAACTGCTAGTCTAACAACGATGATTTTAAATGTATTTTAAATATGTACAATTTTTTTTTTTTTCTGAAGGCCTCATCTCACTTAGTTTACTTGGAAGTTGAACATGGATACCACCTGTCATCCAGTACAACAGCACAGACTTATTTAGCTCACAATCTGAACAGAAAACCAATATATCATCTTTGCAAACCTTGCCTGACTTATACCGCTGAAAAGTAAAGGTGGCTTTAGGCTCTCTGTTTAAGTCTCTTTATGCTGCATTTGAATCGACACAATATTCTAGTCAGTTCGGGTAGTTCCTTGCCACACAGGAGCTGGATGACATGGATGAGCCAGACGTTTCTAATGATGAGCAAGTGGATGAGAATAGCACGGCATGCAGCACAGTTAAGGGTCCAACCCTCATCTGTTGGGGTAGAGGGGGGAAACCAAACACCCCCCCCAGAGCCCCCGACAGGCCTATCTCTCTCTTAACTCACAAACACACACCGAGACCCACACAGACACACACGATGTCTGTTCTAACGAGGACCCTTATTGACAAAGGCACTGCCCAACCACATGCTAATGCTAAATGTAAACCTCAATCTAACCTGAAATGTAAAACCAAGACCTTAAGAGCTACCGTGCTGAAATGTTCTTAATACGCTTTTATAAAACGGACATAGGTCCTCACAAAATTAGCAATACAGGACTGCACAGAAACACACATTTGGAAAATCACATCAACACAATCCACCTGCTCCAACCAAACCTAATGCTAATG
Organism: Labrus bergylta; assembly: GCF_963930695.1. Taxonomy (NCBI): domain Eukaryota; kingdom Metazoa; phylum Chordata; class Actinopteri; order Labriformes; family Labridae; genus Labrus; species Labrus bergylta. The sequence goes on from NC_089205.1 coordinate 25,905,500, forward strand.
TAGACCAGGGCTAATGATGTAGCGCTACCTCTTACCAAACCAGACCTGTATTTATCCTAGTGGATTGTGGGTGCATAACCCTACAGAAAGTGTTGGTATCACTTAGCACACCATACTGAATGGTTTTTATAGGGTTTTTTTTTTAATCTATAACTGTTCTAGTAATTGTGTTTTCTTATTGCATCCTTGCTGGATGTTGAGAAAAGGTAGGATGGTTTAATTCTAAGTGTGACACTATAATCTGTGGTGAATTGCTTCAAAGTTTTCACTTTGTTTTGCATTCGATGAAACTTCATCAGTCTCATTGTGTTGATAATTTCTATAACAATCAGGGTCTTCAGTATCTTCCAATTTCATCTTTATTTTGATTATTTTTTTTGTTTATTTACATTTTATTGTACTAGTATAAAATCATCCACAAAATGTTCTGTACAGTGTTTGTTTTGTTAAAAAAAGAAGGCGTCATTGCTTACTGTTGTGGATCTTAATCACTTATATTGCCTAATTACTTTTTGGGAACAAAATGACTCTCAAAAGTTTTTTACTTTCACCTAGCCCATTAGTCTTCTCCGTCCCATTTCTAATCATGTGTGAATCTTTATCTCTGAATAAAATTAACAGTTTGGACTATTACTTATGTGCTCTCCTCCATCACATGTAAAATGAATCTTATCCCCATCTGTTCCAGGTTTATTTGAACTGTATAGTCAGTCTTCTTTGGCTGGTCTGATTCATATTTTCTGTCTTTCTCCCCCCCCCCCTTCAGTCGTCTCAAGGTGGAGGCCATCGTACCTTACTGTACGGTCATGCCATCCTTCTGAGACACTACCACTCTAGCATGGTAAGACAAAGTTCACTTAAAGAAAGGAGAGGTTAAATGCTGTAAAAAAGTTCTTTTCATTTCTAAATATGACATTTCATCCCCCCAGTACCTGAGCTGTTTGACTACATCCCGGTCTCTAACGGACAAGCTGGCCTTTGATGTGGGCTTACAAGAAGACTCCACTGGTAAAATCTAATTTACATTTTCTTTTTTTTAAACAGTGTTGGGTGCAACACCATTGTTTAATCCTGTATGTACATGATCATTGAAAGTAATGCATTTTGTAGCATGGCTCTATTGTTTATACTTTTTTTTATTTTACAGATTTAGACTGCTCAGTACGACATATATATCTGTGTTTGCAGTGATTTCTGTCATTTTTTTAGTCTGGCTAAGATATCTCATCATTGTCAGGACTGTATGTCTGAGTGAACTGTGAATAAATCTCCCAGGAGAAATGCAGATAATTCTTGTTCTTATTGCAGGTGAGGCGTGTTGGTGGACCATTCATCCAGCCTCTAAACAAAGGTCTGAGGGTGAGAAGGTCAGGGTGGGTGATGACCTCATCCTTGTCAGCGTGTCCTCTGAGAGATACCTGGTAAGACCGCTCACAGCCCCAGTCTTTTGTTACACAGTAGATGATTTCAACATATATATGCTGCACTTGATATTTTATCCCTTTTCTTCTTGTCCTCAGCACTTATCCTACGCCAGTGGAGATCTGATGGTTGACGCCTCCTTCATGCAAACACTGTGGAACATGAACCCAATCATGTCTGGCTGCGAGCTAGCCGAGGGTACAGATATTCAGACATTTTCCCCTTAAGCCAACAAATCCGTACAGCCCTGGACACCCGCCTAACCTCCACTTACAATACAAAGCTGTTCAATTTATGTGGTATTTCAAAATGTCACCTTTAAACCTGGAGAAATGGTGGAATTTTGAGCTATTATATTTGGCTCTTATTTGTATTTTTTATTTAAATGATGTAAATATGTTTGATCTGTTTTTAACTTCTTTTTAACTATTTTTATGTTTAATAAGTATATTCCCGTCTCCTGTTTTCTGGAGCTGCTGTAATGCACAAATTTCCCTCACGGGGGATCAATAAAGTTTATCTTTATCTTTATATTCTCTACATTTAAATCATCCAGAGAGTAATACATATCTTGTGTGTCTCTCCTCTCAGGGTTTCTGACAGGAGGTCACGTTCTCAGGCTCTTCCACGGCCACATGGACGAGTGTCTGGCCATCTCCACACCTGAGGAAGGTGAAGAAAAACGAAGGTGAGAAGAAAACCGATCACAGAGATTTTTAGCTGTAAAATGTCCTCTAAATCTGATATTAAAAAACTATTCTATGTGTCTGTGGCCTGTCTCTGATACAGGATGGCTCACTATGAAGGCGGCTCTGTGTGCAGTCAAGCGCGATCCCTGTGGAGGTTGGAGCCTCTCAGAATCAGGTGATAGTCTTTTTGGTGCAATGACATAATACATGTTGGATTTGCTGTTCTTATTGACTGATTTTGTGATTAAAATTCTGTGTTGGAAAACATTTTCTTTCCATCTAATTATGGAGAACAGTTAGCTTTTTAAATATCCTTGAATCTACATACTTCAGTTCTGTGTTCATTGCCCTTTTCTAGATTAACAGAGAAAAAATGTGAAACTTGCAGAGTCCTTAATATTTCTAGAGCTCTAAATATCCAAATGTCCTTGTTGTGTGTTGACCCGGTTTCTCTTTATGAGCACTAAAAAACAAAAAAACTATTGAAACATCTATTAAAACATGTATTTTGTTGTTATTTTTTACTTTCTTCATTTTTTTATTTTTTTTTATTTTACAGGGACATTGCATATTAATAAACATTTCTGTAAATATGCCAGAGTTAGCCAAAAGACTAATTTTCATCTGTTGTCCCTGGCCAGATTTTATAAAAGGCACCCTAAAAAAAACAAATTCTAATAGCGCTAAAAGCTACAAATAGAAATATCGTAACAGTAATTAAGCAGACAGGTGAGCAGCCACAGGTGAAAATACATAAACCATGCAGGATACACATAAAGCAGCATTTGGTTAATATAAAAAATGTGTATCATGCAGGACAGACATGGAGCAGCATTGAGCAGACATAACAATGTACCAAAACAACAAGTATTAGTAAGAGCATGTATCCAATAACCTACCAAAGTAAATGTAAATGTTCTTCCTGCAGCTGGAGTGGTAGCCATATGAAGTGGGGGCAATCTTTCCGTATTCGCCACATCACCACAGGCCGGTACCTGTGTCTGGATGAGGAGAAAGGTCTGTTGGTTGTCGACCCAGAGAGGGCAAACACCAAACTATCTGCTTTCTGCTTCCGTGTGTCAAAGGTCAGTGTCCACATTTTGAATTGAACACTTTCCTCTAGTTGTGTCTGTTGTTTTATTCTCTCATTGACCAATTATTTTCCCTCCACTTCTTCTCTTTGTTCTGGTTCACCTGAGCAGGAAAAGGTGGATGTGGCTCAGAAGCGCGATGTTGAAGGAATGGGCATTCCCGAGATAAAGTATGGAGAGTCCATGTGCTTCGTCCAGCATGTGTCCACCGGCCTGTGGCTCACATACGCCGCCCTGGATGCCAAAGCTGCTCGTTTGGGAATGATGAAGAGAAATGTAAAAATCTAATTTCAGACAGATAATTAATGATTTGGAAAAAGCATACCACAAGGGGAATGTCTGAAACGAACAGTCAAGAGTTGGGCTTTTATCTTTGGCCTGCATGAGATGAATCAGTTATGTTTTAATGTGATAAACAGACAACAGCTTTACAAGATAAACTTACTCAGCACAGGAAACAGCCACCAGTAACAGACCTGGTAGAAGAATTAAAGAGAACATTAGGAGATTTGATCTGTAATGTGTTAACCCCCCCCCCAGGTCATTCTGCACCAAGAGGGTCATATGGATGATGCTCTAACGGTGTCCCGCTCCCAAACGGAAGAGTCCCAGGCTGCTCGAATGATTTACAGCACTGCGGGCCTCTTCAGGCAGTTCATCAAGTAGGTTTATGCATTCGGAAAATTGAGTGAACGAGCACAAAATCCATCTCTGTGACATGATACAGTGAGGTTGCAGTGGAAATAGTCTAATTTTCTTCTCATTTAAAAAAATAGGCAGCAACATCATGCTGCCTTACAAATCTTCTATTTGCTCTTTTTTGAGCGCTTGTTTATTTGATTTGGTCTGAAAACATGCAAACTCTGAAAAAGGGATAACAACGTTGCCGGTTTACTTGTGATCCTCCAGGGGTTTGGACTCTCTGGGTGGGAAGAACAAGTCACCAGGGGCCGTGTCACTTCCTCTAGAGGGGGTCATCCTCTCTCTTCAGGATCTCATCTTCTACTTCCGTCCTCCCGAGGAAGAGCTGGAGCACGAGGAGAAGCAGACCAAACTCCGCTCGCTCCGCAACAGGCAGAACCTTTTCCAAGAGGAGGTAATCTGCATGCTGCGAGCACAACTTAGCGTCAGACACCAGTATCTATAACTTCATCTATGTGCTCCTGTAAAAAAAACAAACAAAAAAACTTTGCAAAAGAAAAACTTGAACCTATGACAAGACTACATATACTATATCATTTACAAACAGTCTGTATTTGGAAGTCATCATGTCAGCACCCATACAAAGTGAAAAACAAAACAAAAACAAACAAATAACATCAAAAATCGTCACCATGTGTACAACCTATCCCACCAGTTTTATTTTACATACCGTAATTGTGTTACCATGTTTTTCTTGGTCCTGTTTGCTCATTTACTTATTTTGTCCCTCTTTCTAATTCATTCGTTTTATTTACTGACCCTTTTCCTTTTGTTTTGTTTGTTTGTTTGTTTTTGTCTAAATCAGTTCCCCTCTTGTTTGTATCTTTTTTTTATTACGTGAGTGTGTGTATGCATGTTTTGGTGAATACAAATTTAACAAGAGAAAACAAAAACAAAAAAACACTACATATACTTACTTTTACAACTTGAATTGTTGCTTTCCTAAACATGTTTCCTGGAGGCTAACCAAAACTCTCCTCACAGGTTTCCTATCCTACATTCCTACTTAATCCCAACTTTACCCAAACCTAAACCTGTAACTGTTGATTTGACTACATTTGAAATCATTAACCCTCAAATATTCATCTTTTGTACTTGAGATAACAGATGATTGACCATAAGGTGCTTATTTGATACTTTTCTTATTCACATTACGTGATTAATTCTATGCTTCTATGTTTTGTCTATGCTTATTGGACCATCACAAATACAAAACTGTTTCTGTGTCTGTGTCACATTCATAACTGAGTCCTCTTTCCCAGGGAATGATCACCATCGTGCTGGAGTGCATCGACCGCCTGAATGTCTACAACACTGCTGCCCACTTTTCTGAATTTGCTGGGGAAGAAGCTGCCGAGTCCTGGAAGGAAATCGTCAACCTGCTTTATGAGCTGCTGGGTAAAATAATCCCTATATATTATCAGAATTTACAAATTAAATGCTGTCTGTACTGAAAGTCATATTTCACTCTCTCCCTTTCTCCAACAAACAGCTTCTCTGATTAGAGGAAACCGCTCTAACTGTGCGTTGTTTTGTGACAACCTGGACTGGCTGGTCAGCAAGCTGGATCGACTGGAGGCCTCTTCAGGTATCAGATGTGACTTCAATTTTCACTGAATAAAAATCAGTGCTTATCTTAATTGACCAATTTCATGTAGGGGTTTTATTGAAACTATCTTATTTCATATGATCCTTATTTTTAATAATGGTGTACCTTCATTTAAAAGCTTTGTAAAAAAAGAAAGTAATTGATCATATTCACCTTTTTATCAATGTAGGTATTCTTGAGGTGCTGTACTGTGTGCTCATTGAAAGCCCTGAAGTTCTGAACATCATTCAGGAGAACCACATTAAGTCCATCATCTCTCTCCTGGACAAGCATGGAAGGAACCACAAGGTTTGTCTTTTCTCACTGCAAGAAACATGACGGGAAGGTAAAGACAGCTGATGAGATCAATCTGTCAGGTTTACCTACTTAACATTTTGGAGGCAGTGATTTTTTAAAATCAGAGCATCCGCTGAAGTTGTATTTGGCTCCTGACAGTACCTGCTTGTTGTGTATTTTCTGCTCTACTCTGACACACTGAAACAAACAGGTGATATAAATGTCTGCCTTTAGGTCTTGGATGTCTTGCGCTCTCTTTGTGTGTGTAATGGTGTCGCTGTGAGGTCCAACCAGAATCTCATCACTGAAAACCTGCTTCCAGGTCGCGACCTTTTGCTGCAGACTAACATTGTAAACTATGTCACCAGGTACTTGAACTTCTCTTAAGCTGTTTAATTCTACAGAAAACAAACACTGACAATGTTTTAAGTTATTACAGTGAAATGTCTTTTTTCTCTTAAAGTTGATTTGTTTTCTCTTTCCACTCAGTGTAAGACCCAACATCTTCCTGGGTACATGCGAGGGGTCTACGCAGTATAAGAAGTGGTACTTTGAGATGATGGTAGACTATGTGGAACCCTTTGTGACGGCGCAGGCTACCCACCTCCGCGTGGGCTGGGCTATGACTGAGGGCTACAGCCCCTACCCAGGAGGGGGAGAGGGCTGGGGGGGCAACGGTGTGGGAGATGACCTCTACTCTTATGGCTTCGATGGACTGCATCTATGGTCAGGTATGCTTGGTGATTAACTCTTCGGCTGTGCTGTCTTGCATTGTGCTGTGTGTCTTCTTTTACGACTTCCCTGTTCTCTCTGCTTTGTCACTCAGGTACCGTACCCCGCCAGGTGGCTTCGCCTGACGCACACAACCTCGCCGCAGACGATGTTGTCAGCTGCTGTCTGGATCTGAGCGTGCCGAGTATTTCCTTCCGTATAAACGGCCACCCAGTTCAGGGCATGTTTGAAAACTTCAATGTGGATGGCCTCTTCTTCCCTGTCATCAGCTTCTCGGCTGGAGTCAAGTGAGAATACAGTTAGAATAAAGGGTGTTTTTTTTATCCCCTTTTCCATTTTTTATTTCATTTATTTGGATTTTAAATTCTTTATTTAAACAGTTCTGAATGTTAGAAATATGAATGAAATGAATTTAGTCTAGTACTGAGGCAGATTTGCATTTCTCATTGTTGTGTCCGCTTTTACAAGTGTGTGATTTAAAACCAATATGAAGTCTGCTAATGAAGAAATAACATGCAAAGTGGTGAAGTCATCAAAGAAATAATTGGAAACTGGCAGATCATTTCAAACAACTAATTAAGCGTTCAACAGACTTTAATTTTATGTGTTTTAATTATTTTTATTTGAATTTTGCTCAATTAACTAAAACCCTAAAATACATTTTTAAAGCTGCCGTGTTTCCTCCCAGCGATGAGACGCACTGAACAGTGACCTGACTGACTGAGTGCAGTGAGGGAAACACAGGCTCAGAAACTGGCACACAGACTAAATCAATGTCTTCTTGTTTATGAGTCGTATAAAGATCAAGACACTGTTCATGTAAAGGACTCAAGTAGTGTGTAAAAACCTCTGTCGATTAGATAAAAGCAAGGTCTCACTCCTTTTCTGTCACCTCAGGGCTCGCTTCCTCCTTGGTGGTCGTCATGGAGACTTTAAGTTCATGGCCCCGCCTGGCTACGCCCCATGCTATGAGGCCCTGCTGCCCAGAGACAGGATGCGCATTGAACCCATCAAGGAGTACAAGCATGACTTTCATGGGGTGCGCAACCTGCTGGGTCCAACCCTGTCCCTCACCCACACCTCCTTCACCCCCTGTCCCGTTGACACTGTTCAGGTAAACACATAGTCAAAAGCGGACTTTGATAATGTTGAAATATCTGGTATACTAGTGTCTTTTTGTTAAACTGATTTTCCTTTGATGCACAGATTGTGTTGCCGCCCCACTTGGAGCGTATCCGAGAAAAGCTGGCAGAAAATATTCATGAGCTCTGGGCTATCACCCGTATTGAGCAGGGCTGGACCTATGGGTCTGTGAGTATGAAATCTGCACTGCATTACAGAAGAAACAATTTATTTGAAAACCTCCAAATTGGATGACTTGGATTTTTGTAAAATTATGAAATATTATTTCTAAAAGCGACTATTTTGAAATAAAATTCCAACTTGACCTTTTTTGACATTCAGTATGTGACTAGTGTATTTATAAAGAAGGGAGTTATATAATCTCCATAATTATACATCATCTTATTTGACAAACAACATTATTTTAAATATCTGGTAAAAATGGAGGGATTTGGGGCGCTGGTGGCGCAGTGGTTCGTGCGCGCGCCCCATGTATGGAGGCTGTAGTCCTCCAAGCGGGTGGCCCAGGTTCAAATCCAACTTGAGGCTCCTTTCCCGCAGGTCATTCCCCTCTCTCTTTCCCTGATTTCCGACCCTATCCACTATCCTCTCTCTACAATAAAGGCACAAAAAGCCCAAAAATAAATCTCTAAAAAAATAAAAATGGAGGGATTTTGTGAAGGTTTAAAACACTTAATTGGACCTCATGACAATATTCATTTACAAAGTTCAACAAAGTTTAAATCCACAGATTTTCTGAGTACAACATGATGTCTCTCCACAGTTCAGGGATGACAACAAGAAACTCCATCCTTGTCTGGTGGACTTCCAGAGTCTCCCTGAACCGGAGAGGAACTACAACCTGCAGATGTCCGGCGAGACTCTAAAGTGAGTTTCTAACAGAGGTCTTCTAAAAGGTTTTAATTTAACTGATATTTGACTGTCACAGGAGGACCTGCTCATGTCTGTGGTCATGTCTGTGTTCATGTCTGTGTTCTTGTTTTCCCACAGGACTCTCTTGGCCCTGGGTTGCCATGTTGGTATGGGTGATGAGAAAGCAGAGGAGAATCTCAAGAAGATCAAGCTGCCCAAGACGTATGTCAACGAAGATCAATCTGGCTTTAAAAAACAAACTTTGTACCTGCTGTTTTATATTTATATGATGATTAACTTATTTCTCCTCAAGGTATGTGATGAGCAACGGATACAAGCCTGCCCCCCTTGACCTCAACCATGTCAAACTGACACCAAACCAGAACCAGCTGGTGGAAAAACTGGCAGAAAATGGGCATAATGTTTGGGCAAGGGACCGTGTAAGGCAAGGATGGACCTACAGTATTGTGCAGGTAAACATTTCCAATTCTCTCCAAACTCTTTATTTACTTTGAAGTACTCCTAGTCACATATTGTGTTATTACAGTTTTAAAAGTGTATTCTGCTGTGCATCTCAGGACATCTTAAATAAGCGAAACCCTCGTCTGGTGCCATACAACCTGCTGGACGAGAGAACTAAGAAAACCAACCGAGACAGTGTTAACAACGCTGTCCGCACACTCATTGGTTACGGCTACAACATTGAGCCTCCAGATCAGGAGAGCTGTGAGTCAGCTTACCTCTTATTAACATGTGTTGACTGACTGTGAGGTGGCATGCAAATTAATGTAACCCCACTTAGGACAATTCTTTATCTTCCTGTTTACTTTTTTTCTCTTTCCCCTTCAGCTGGCCATGGCCTCGAGAACACCCGCGGGGACAAAGTACGAATCTTCAGGGCAGAGAGGTCGTACGCTGTCACCCAAGGGAAGTGGTACTTTGAGTTTGAGGCAGTGACAACAGGGGAGATGAGAGTGGGCTGGGCTCGTCCCAGTGTGCGCTCCGACAATGAGCTGGGAGCAGATGAACTGGCCTACGTCTTTAACGGCAACAAGGTCAGTCAGCATCTTTAGGTTCACCTCGGTTGAGGCTGTGACGAGCAGGTGCCTATAAATGTCTAAAAGGAACTGTGGTGTGTGAATTTCTCTCCCAAACTTACAGATAACAGCTTAATAAGAAACAATTTGTCGATTCATAAGAATATAAAAAGATGATTACTTTGCTCATCAGACTAAAAGAAAATGGAAGATACTCGGAGATGTTAAGTCTCTTCTTTTGTGTGATTATTTGAAGATGCACTCAAGTGATGTCATGACTTAATTTGGAAGTTAGCAGGGATCGGTCCAGTCAATGTACAAAAAAATATGGTTTGAGTACATTGACAATGACATGATGTGCATGAATGTGAATTTAAAGTTTCATTTCATTCATCATTTATTTACTTTACTCTTCTCAGGCTCAAAGGTGGCATGTCGGCAACGACCCCTTCGGTCGCCAGTGGCTGTCCGGTGATGTTGTTGGTTGCATGATTGACCTGACGGAGATGAACATCATGTTCACACTCAATGGAGAGATGCTGATCAGTGACTCGGGCTCGGAGATGGCTTTCAAAGACATTGAAATTGGAGAAGGTAGGAGTTAATGGCCATTGTACAGCTATCATAAATGAAAAGGTATCGCTTTGCATAAAGAGTTGCAGAGATTGTAACTTCATAGTTAGAATATAAAATGTAAATAAAAAACTAAACAGAAATCAGAATATTATTTTACCAAATGCTTGTCTGTTGTTTCCCCTGTAGGTTTTATCCCTGTGTGCGCCCTGGGCCTGTCACAGGTTGGAAGGATTAATCTTGGTCAGAATGTCAGCAGCCTTCGTTATTTTGCCATCTGTGGCTTACAGGAAGGATTTGAACCTTTTGCCATCAATATGAAGCGAGACATTACCATGTGGTTCAGTAAAAGTCTGCCCCAGTTTGTGCCTGCACCCACTGATCACAATCATATTGAGGTAATTATTGAGGGTACTTTCAAAGTTGCTCAAACTAGAAGTTTACAGCTAGATCATTTATTTATGGTTGAACTTGTTGTCTTCCAGGTCTCCAGAGTAGATGGGACTGTGGACAGCGCCCCATGTTTAAAGCTCACCCATAAGACATTCGGCTCGCAGAACGCAAATACCGATATGTTGTTCCTGAGACTCAGCATGCCGGTCCAGTTCCACGAGACCTTCAAGTTCCCGGCGGGCACCACCCCTCTTACCCGGGCCCTCACCATACCAGAGGAGGAAGTGATAGTGGTGGAGCCCGACTCAGAGTTTGAAGTCCTGAAAAAGTCTGCCAGCCGTAAGGAGCAGGAGGAGGATAAGAAGGAGCCGTCTGTAGCCAAGGAGCTGTCGTTGGAAAATGAGAAGGACACCATGTCGGAAAAGGGAAAGAAAAAGGGGTAAGGGTTGCTGAGTATAAAAAGTGCAGATTATTATCTCCCTACTAAGTGTAAAATAAAGAATGTGCAACAAAAGAACAGCAATTCACCAATAAAACTCAGAGGAGCCGCTTGATTCTCTAAATGACATCGGGGTTTATTCACATGCCAGAAGTAACGGCTTCACTTGTTTTCATATTGTAAACTCTCTCTTAAACAGCGTCATGTAACTACTTCATCCAGAAACAGCTAGACATCACTCAACAATGTTATTTTTCTTATTTTCTTTTCATAATTCACATAATTTGTTTGCAGTTATGGTCTTTGATACTTACCTCTATATCTAAGATGTATGGTGAAGCGTTAGAATTTATATACTTTTAGACTAAACTCCCTCTGTAATTTATCTTCTCTGAACATTAGATTCTTCTCTAAGGCCAAGAAGGTAGCCATGACACCTCTTGCCCCTCCTCCTGCCCCTCCAACTGTGCCTCGCTTGGTGGAAGATGTGGTCCCCGATGACAGAGATGACCCAGAGATCATCCAGAATACCACCACTGTGAGCTAAACATCCTCTGCTAATGCTAAATGTATAGCATAGTGGATATGAAAATATCACTTCAGCTTGTGCAAATTATGTGGATTAAACGTGCACCTGCAGAGCCTGCTCATTAGTGATGTATCATATTTCTCCTTCATTATTTTTTCTATTTTAAGTATTTCTATTCGGTGAGGATATTTGCTGGACAGGAGCCTTCTGGTGTGTGGATTGGCTGGGTCACTCCTGACTACCATCAGTATGATCCATCCTTTGACCTCTCCAAAGTGCGCAGCGTCACTGTTACCGTGGGAGACGACCGAGGCAACATACACGACAGGTTTGTTTTACCCACATTTTAATGATACTTAACAATAACAACAATAACAGTATTTCTGAACTTTCTAAGACTGTGTATGTATTGTTTTTTACAACTTGGTTAAAGATGTAAATAATGTAAATAGTAAAGTTTGTGTTGAGCTTTTTTAAAGAAGCAAGAAATAAGCAGACACATTGTTTTTATTTTTATATATCTAATAATTAGTGTCACTGCATCTCATGGGTAGTTGTAAAATATATTAGAAGGTATTTCATTTTCTGGTTGACATTACGTTTTTAGTGGCTTGTTAATTTAATAAGTATTTTTTAAAAGAGCAGCACATTTATTACTACCACATTTAATACCAATTGACTTGAGTATTAAAGCAAAAACATTTTCTAGGACATAAAATCCTCAGAACGATCTGTTTTTTTTGTATTTTTTATTTTTATTATATATACTTATACTTTTTTTAAATGTATTTATTCATTACCTTTATTTTCTTAAGATTTTTTTTTTTGTCTTCATTCTGTTTTAAATGTATGTTGCTTATAAATAACATTTTTAAATAATGTTCCTCTGCATAAAAATTCACGAGTGCAATTATTGTTACTATAATACTTGCTGAAAATCTCAATTTGAAAAAAAAAAATATATATAAATATATATGTAAATTAAATCCTCAGAACTGTCTCCAGCTTGTTGTAGTTATTTGGTAAAAGTGAAAGGTCGACCTGTTGAAGGGATGTTGATGAATCCATTTGATTTATTCCCAGTGTTGTTTTGTTCATGTCTCTTAGTTCTCTACAACACTTTTCAACAACTGTGATGTGTGTGCTGTTATTTTGCAGCATGAAGCACAGTAACTGCTACATGGTGTGGGGAGGGGACCTGGTCAGCACGCAGCAGACCCGCTTCAGCCAGGAGGACATGGTGGTTGGCTGTTTGGTCGACCTGGCGACAGGACTCATGACCTTCACAGCAAATGGAAAGGAGATAAACACCTTTTACCAGGTAAAGAAGACGACTCAGTGTCCGTATTAGTATCTTTGTTTTTCACATGTCACTTCAAATGAGTCAGCGTGTGTTATGCAGCTCTAAAACAAGAGGTGTTTTATTTCAGGTGGAGCCAAACACCAAGCTGTTTCCTGCCGTCTTCGTTCAGCCCACCAATCAGAACCTCGTGCAGCTGGAGTTGGGCAAACTCAAGGTCAGGGACTCCTTTTACTCACACATTACAGTGTAGATGTTGAAATGTTTAAGCTTCTTCAACTACCTTTCTTAGGATTTCTCATGCCTTCTTCTGCTGATTCTGTTATTACATCATGACTTGGGTCTTACTAATTTTGGCTGCTTACTTAAATAGGTTGTGCAGAAGGGAGTAGGTTGTCTTGTTGGAATGAAACTTATCCGTGGGTAGAAGAAAAAAGAAATAAAGTGACACAGAACAAGGGAAAGAGAAATATTAGAGCCCATGTTTGGGCAAACTAGAATGAAAATATGTATGGACAGAAAGAAAGGAGTTGAAAAAGCACATCAGGCATGTGTGTTGTATGAAGGAATATCAGCCAATTTCTCAAATGTTCTTTTAACATGCTAAACATAATTTGCTTTCTCTTGTTTGAATATTTTTTTTTCTCTGATTGTTTATTTCCCGCTTCCTTTTTGCCCTTCTCAGAACATAATGCCGATCTCAGCAGCCATGTTCCGCAGCGAACGCAACAACCCCGTCCCCCAGTGTCCCCCAAGGCTGGATGTCCAGATGCTGACCCCAGTCATCTGGAGTCGTATGCCCAATCACTTCCTTAACCCGGAGGTGGGCAAAGTGAGCGAGAGGCTGGGCTGGATGGTGGAGTGTACTGAACCTCTCATCATGATGGCTCTGCACATCCCTGAGGAGAACAGGTCGGAGACATTAGCAACAGGATAAGCAGTCTGCTTATTGGTGTCATTTTCCTGCAGTGCATTTGAGTCAGATCCATAAACTCCTGATCTGTTTTTGATTATTGTGTCTTTTTTTTTTTTTTTGTTTGTTTCAGGTGCATAGACATCTTGGAGTTATCAGAGCGTCTGGATCTGATGAAGTTCCACTACCACACCCTCATGCTCTACTGTGCTGTTTGTGCACTTGGGAATAACCGTGTGGCTCATGCCCTGTGCAGCCATGTGGATGAATCCCAGCTTTTCTATGCCACCGAGAACACCTACCTGCCCGGACCTCTCCGCAGTGGCTACTACGACCTGCTCATCAGTATTCACCTTGAGTCTGCAAAGCGGGCACGCCTTGGCACCAACAGAGAGTTTATAGTCCCCATGTCTCAGGAGACTCTGAGCATCCACCTCTATCCTGACGCTAAGAAGGCCCATTCTCTCCCCGGTGTTGGCCTCACTACCTGCTTACGCCCCAAGCTACATTTCTCCTCCATCAACTTTGTTGGCACGGACCCTGACCTGTATACCATCAGCCCCGTTTTCCCCCTGCAGGTAAGAGACGAGAATTGCACTGCAGAATTATAAGACGTTTTAGATGCCTTTTGCTGATTTTAATCTCCCCCCCCCCCCCAGGAGCTGAAGACCAGGGCGATCAGCATGTTAACTGAAGCTGTGTTGGATGGTAGCCAGGCGATGCGGGATCCAGTCGGAGGCAGTGTGGAGTTCCACTTTGTCCCAATCCTGAAGCTTATAAGCACACTGCTCATAATGGGCATCTTCAACGACGAGGACACCAAGCACATCCTGAAGATGATCGATCCGAGTGTTTTCAGTGGGAAAGAGGAGGAGGCAGCTGAAGAGGGAGGAGCCGCCGAAGGAGAGGGCGGAGAAGCAGAGGAGGAGGAAAAAGACGAGGACGCCGAGACGGAGCCGGAGGACGAAGGGGTTGGCGACGAGGAAGACGAGGAGCTGAAAGAAGCAGAGAAGGCAGAACACGAGGAGGAAGACGCCGAGGCTCAGGAGGAGGGAAAAGAAGGGGAGAAGGAGGAGGGAGAGGCCAAAGGAGGAAAAGTGGACGGAGAGAAGGCGGAGGAGGAGAAGGAGGCAGAGGCAGTGGAGGCAGAAGCAAAAGAAGAGGAGGAGGGTCCTGAAGAGGGACTACTCCAGATGAAGCTGCCAGAATCTGTCAAGCTGCAGGTCATTTTGATATTCAAACACCGCCTGCTATCCATCCACAGACAGAAATCATATCCTTCAAATATGTTCCTAACTTTATTTCCTCTTACAGATGTGCACACTCTTGCAGTATTTCTGCGACTGTGAGCTACGTCACAGAGTGGAGGCTATTGTAGCCTACTCCGACCAGTTCGTCCATAACGTTCAGGACAACCAACGTGTTCGTTACAACCTGTTGATGAGAGCCTTCACCATGTCCGCTGCTGAGACTGCGCGAAGGACCCGCGAGTTCCGTTCACCACCACAAGACCAGGCACTGATTATCATTTTTTACCTTTCAATCTTTACAAATACCATATTTTGGTTTGTTTTTGGCATGTAATTAAAAGTTAAAGGCACTATCTTACATCACATGACTGACGAGAGAACAATAGAGAAAACACCAGTGACTTGATTTAAATGTGGCATGCAATACAAGAAGAACTAAAACAGAAACAAACTTTTTTAAATGTGTTTAAGGTTCTTTTGCTGACAAACTTCAAGCATTGTCCAGAGGATGAGGATTGTCCCGTACCTGAGGAGGTGCGAGACACTCTGGGAGAGTTCCACGTTGACCTCCTGCTTCACTGTGGTGAGACGTTGTTTAAGGATCCTGATTTTTTTTTTTTACTTTACTGGTGTCAAAGACTCTTGAGTTAGATACACTGGGCTCTTTTAATGCATGCATTTTAATTCGTAAATAGGTATACATATTGAGGAGGAGGCCGAGGAGGAGGAGGTGGATACCTCACTGAGGGGCAGACTCCTCAGTCTGGTCGACAAGGTCAAGAACTTTCGCAAAAAGAATCAGGCGGAGGAGGAGCAGCCGGAGGTCGAGGAGGAATCAAAACCAAGTAAGGGGAACAGGGTTGATCTAGACTTCAGTCAAAAAATACCTAAATCCTAATTAACATGGAAAATACTGTGCATCTCTGTCTCCTCCACCAAGGCACCCTCCAGGAGCTGATCTCCCACACCATGATCCACTGGGCCCAGGAGTCATTCATTCAGAACCCTGAGCTCGTGCGTCTGATGTTCAGCCTGCTCCACCGGCAGTACGACGGCCTCGGGGAGCTGATCCGAGCGCTGCCCAAAGCCTACGCCATCAACGCCATATCTGTTCAGGACACCATGGACCTGCTTGAGTGTTTGGGACAGATACGTTCACTGCTCATTGTTCAGATGGGCCCAGAAGAGGAGAGACTCATGATCCAGAGCATCGGGTCAGTGTGGGGATGAGGAAATGTACTCACAGGCATCTGTAGTTGTGATATGTGACCTAAACTGGCTTCCATTATGTCAGAAACGTGACTCCATGTTGTGCATTTTTTGGGGGATTTTTGTTTTTAGGAACATCATGAACAACAAGGTGTTCTACCAACATCCTAATCTGATGAGAGCTCTTGGTATGCACGAGACCGTCATGGAGGTGATGGTCAATGTGTTAGGTGGTGGAGGAGACTCAAAGGTAATTGTGATGACTGTTCCTTTGTTTTGTTTATTTATCTTTTTATCTCTCAGATAGCCTCAGCCTGAATCTGTTGTTGGAGTGTGCACCTCCACCACTCAGATCAGCCGACACAGCAGAATTAATCATTTGAATCTTTTTTTTCTCCAGGAGATTCGATTCCCCCAAATGGTGACCAACTGCTGTCGCTTCCTGTGTTACTTCTGTCGTATCAGCCGACAGAATCAGCGCTCCATGTTTGACCATCTGAGCTACCTGCTACAGAACAGTGGCATCGGCTTGGGTCAGTTTTAGCCACCTTGTGATTTTTTTTGTGCGGTCCATAGAGGAACCTTTTAATTAAAAAAGTAAATATGTCTTCATTCATTTTGACATTTTTGAAATTGATTTTTTTGGGGGCTTTTGCCTTTTTTTCGCGCAGCTGAGGGCTCCACAGTCTGCTGACGCTTTTTAACAAAGCCTTCTGCTTGTGCTTTTAGTTTCGTTAGTTACTTAGTTGATTCAATTTATTTTTTTTTCTATTTTTTTTTCCACTTTGAGATTTTTTTGCAAAAAAAAAGAAAAAGTAAAGTATTATTATTATTATTATTTTTGAGATATTGAGTGGATAGAGTAGGAAACAGGGGAGAGAGACTGGGGAACGACATGCTGGGAAAGGGGCCACAGGCTGGACTTAAACAGGGCCAGCCCACTTGGAGGACCGTCTGCACTCTGATAAAATCTTGTTTTAACCTCTTCATTTTGCATTTATTTTAGCCTTTATGCACAAACACATTTTGACTCACTGGCTTTATTTTCCATTTTGTAGGCATGCGTGGGTCCACACCTCTGGATGTGGCTGCAGCTTCCTGCATTGATAACAATGAGCTGGCCTTGGCGCTACAAGAGCAGGACCTGGAAATGGTTTGAGAATATAAGAGAATAAACATTACTGAAAAGCATATAAAGGCATACTGTGCACTTGTTATCTTATAATCTTCCTTGGTGTCTGTGACATGCGTGTTGATGTAGGTGGTGACATACTTGGCTGGCTGTGGACTGCAGATGTGTCCAATGCTCCTTTCTAAAGGTTACCCTGACATCGGCTGGAACCCTTGTGGAGGAGAGAGATACCTGGACTTCCTCCGCTTTGCTGTCTTTGTTAATGGTCAGTGCCCTCATGATGTGACAGTTTTTGAAGTTTTATGATGTGAGTGACTGTGATCAAACACTAGTTCTCTTTCCTCCTCACAGGAGAGAGCGTGGAGGAGAATGCCAATGTTGTCGTGCGTCTGCTCATCCGTCGGCCGGAGTGCTTCGGCCCAGCCCTGAGAGGAGAGGGTGGCAATGGTCTGCTGGCTGCCATGGAGGAGGCCATCAAGATCTCAGAGGACCCGGCAAGAGACGGGCCCACTGTCAAAAAAGACAGGCGCTTCATGTGAGTGAAAAAAAAAAAAAAAAAAGAAGTGATCTAGCTGCATATTTGAAAATTAATAAATAAATATTTTTCTGTATTATCTTGAAGATTTTAAAGCTGCTCTTGGTGCATAATGACGTTTTTTGATTGGTAGGTTTGGTGGTGAGGAACAGCACGAGGAAAACCGTGTACATCTGGGAAATGCCATCATGTCGTTCTACTCAGCCCTCATTGATTTGCTGGGTCGCTGTGCCCCTGAGATGCACGTGAGTAGAAGTCTTGTTACTACATTGATAACTTTTATTTCCTCTTACCGCTCAGTGTGTGGTTGGTGAGAAGTGATTGGTCTCACACAGCATGTCTGGAATTTTCTCATCTACAGCTGATCCAAGCAGGCAAGGGTGAGGCTTTAAGGATCAGGGCCATCCTGAGGTCTCTGGTGCCCATAGAGGACCTGGTGGGAGTCATCAGCTTGCCTGTGCAGATTCCTGCTTATGGCAAAGGTAAGATACCAAGTCAAAATCATGCATGGACACATTATTTGGTAATATTTTATTATTCTCCTCTTATGCAATTATTTTTTCTCTCAAAACAACAGACAGTCAGATTATTGAGCCAAAGATGTCTGCCAGTTTTGTGCCGGACCACAAGGCCTCCATGGTGCTGTTCCTTGACAGAGTGTATGGGATTGACAACCAGGACTTCTTGCTTCATGTGCTGGAGGTTGGATTCCTTCCTGACATGCGAGCTTCAGCTTCTCTGGACACAGTGAGTAGGAAAAGACACAGATGAAAAGGAAAAAAAGAGAATGTATACTGATGTGACTTACTACCTGTGCTTCTATGAAATACTGAATTAATAACACAGAGTTTTTCTTTTCATCCTCGCGTTATATAGGCTGCATTCAGTACAACTGAAATGGCCTTGGCGCTGAACCGCTACCTCTGTTCAGCTGTGTTGCCTCTACTCACCAAGTGTGCCCCATTGTTTGCTGGGACTGACCACCGGGCCATCATGATCGACTCCATGCTCCACACCATCTATCGTTTGTCCCGTGGCCGAGCCCTTACCAAGGCTCAGAGGGACGTCATTGAGGAGTGCCTCATGTCGCTTTGCAAGTTAGTACTAATTATTTTTTGTTAAGAAAGCCTTTAATTATAAGTTCATACCTTGATTAACTTATATTTAACCTGAACAGAACTTGAGATCTAAGTAGAATGGCATCTGAAAACACAAACAAATTTATACGTAATACATTTTGCTCAGTTATAAAGATGAATCCATTTAAACATTGCATCCCCTCCTGAAACGATGATGTCATTGACAGGTATCTTCGACCCTCCATGCTGCAGCATCTGCTCAGACGCCTTGTATTTGATGTGCCCATCCTTAATGAATATGCAAAGATGCCTCTCAAGGTTTGTAGACTTTTATTTTCTATAGTATTTGTTTCACATCATTCTTAATAAATGAAAAATTATAATGCCTAAAATATGTTATGTGAAGTAAATTATATTCAACATAATATGAACACAAATTCGACCCAATCTGTGCTAAAAGTGCAAAGAGATTTGGGCTCTCTGGTGGCGCAGTGGTTAGAGCGCTCGTCCCATGTATGGAGGCTGTAGCCCTCCAAGCGGGCGGCCATTCCCGACTCTCTTTCTCCCTGATTTCCGACTCTATGCACGGTCCTGTCTCTCCAATAAAGGCACAAAATGCCCAGAAATAAATGTAAAAAAAAGAAAAGTGCAAACGTATTAAATGCATACATCAAATTGATTATTGTACATTGCAAAAAATTTATTCAAAATGTCCCCCTCTGCATTTCTCTGTAATTGTAATGTTCCAGTTGTTGACGAATCACTATGAGCGCTGTTGGAAGTACTACTGCTTGCCTAATGGATGGGCTAATTTCGGGGTGACCTCAGAGGAGGAGCTGCATCTTTCTCGTAAACTCTTTTGGGGAATCTTTGAGTCTTTGGCACACAAGGTGAGAAATGAGTGTATTGATGTACACATTGTAGTGTTAAGAGTTTATACTGTGCAATCACAAATGGTTAAGCTTAACCTGCATTCTCTTATCCAAACATTAGAAATTCGATGCTGAGCTCTTCAAGATCGCCATGCCTTGCCTCTGTGCTATAGCAGGAGCCATACCACCCGACTATGTGGATGCCACTTACTCCTCTCACACTGAGAAGAAAGCTTCTGTTGATGCTGAGGGCAACTTTGATCCCAAACCAGTGGAGACCACCAAGTGAGCTGGAAAATACATCTGTACATAAGTCACAGTGGAACAGAGTCCTACAGGAAAAAATAAATAAATTACATAATATCAGTGTGATGCACAATCATGTCGTTCATTCCAAGTTAATTACTGTAATAAAAACTTGAATGCTTAAAAGTCTAAACTTTAAGTTCTGTTAAGAATAAACATCAGTGTCTTATTTTCAGTGAACATGAAATGTGAGATGACATATAGACTAAACAATTAAAGAAAATTAAATTGTAACTTTACCAGTTATATTCAGGTTACTATGAGGAAAAAAGGAAGTCAAGTGTTAAATTTTGTTTGTAGAGAATTGCACCCATGACGTGTAACAATTACACGTTCATTTTTTCGCAGCACCATCATCCCTGAGAGGCTGGACGCCTTCATTAACAAGTTTGCAGAGCACACCCATGACAGATGGGCTTTTGAAAAGGTCAGTTAGCAACAATGCAAATCACTGTTTTTGAAACATACGTTGTTTATTTGACTATGTTAGTACTAAAAACTAATATCAATGGTTAAACACATTTTCAGATTCAGAACAACTGGACCTATGGAGAGGTGTTAGATGAGAACGCTAAGACTCACCCGATGCTCAGGCCTTATAAAACCTTCTCTGAAAAGGTAATGTTGGATATAAATAATCTGAACACTGTTTTTTTTATTTATTGTATCTTCTGATGAAACCAATGCTGTAAAAAAAACACATTTCACTGACTAGTGATAAAATCCCCTCTCCTCTGTTTCTCAGGACAAGGAAATATACCGTTGGCCAATCAAAGAATCCGTCAAAGCCATGCTGGCCTGGGAGTGGACCTTGGACAAAGCCAGGGATGGGGAGGGAGAAGTGGAAAAGAAGGCCACGACCCGCAAGATCTCCCAAACTGCTCAGGTACAAAAGAGATGAGTGTAAAACACTCTGGAGAACCTCTGTTGATTATTTCTTCTTTGTTGAGATGGTGTGTCTAATGTACTCGTGGATCACTTCCTGGTCCAATGTGACTGAATACTTCTTTCTTTGGTGCTCATCTGTTTTTATCAAACCTTACTTGTGTTATTATTGACTAAAATGTCAAACTAAGCTGTGAAAAAAATCTTGCCACCTTTGTTGACCAACTGATTTACAACATAATAGGGAAATTAAAACACTTATTTTTCTCTGGTAACCTCTTGGATTCCTCTAGAGTTCCCCATAACCTCCTTTAGAAAACCGCTCATCTGTTGGTATGTTTTCTGTCTTCAGGCCACATATGATCCCAGTCACGGATACAACCCCCAGCCCATAGACATCGGAGGAATGGCCATATCCAGAGAGCTGCAGGTTTGTATCTCTCAGTCTTTCACAGTAGTGTTAGGCCTTGAACGTTTTTTTAGAAGCCTTTTGATTCAACTTTCTTTCCCATACATTCAGTCTATGGCTGAGCAGCTGGCTGAGAACTATCACAACACCTGGGGCAGGAAGAAGAAGTTGGAGCTACAGTCCAAAGGTAAGAGGGGTATTCTTGTACACATCATAGACAATGACATAGATAATGTTTTACTGGTGGTTGCTAGTTTGTACTTATAGTCTAGCAGTAGTAGTTTGTAAAAAATAAAAACATCTCCCCCCTCTGGTAGGCGGTGGCACCCATCCTTTGCTTGTGCCTTATGACACCCTGACGGCTAAAGAGAAGGCCAGGGACAGAGAGAAGGCCCAGGACCTGCTCAAATTCCTCCAGCTCAATGGATATGCTGTGACAAGGTGAGCCAAAAGTTTTTCACATATTTCAATTTCACATAAGTGTTTTCTCTGATAACTCTGTTAAATGTTTCTTTCAATTTTCCACACGTCTTTCTCTGCATTCTCAGGGGCCTGAAGGACATGGAGCAGGATATTTCCTCCATTGAGAAGCGTTTCGCCTATGGCTTCCTTCAAAAGCTTCTGAAATGGATGGACATCGCCCAGGAGTTCATTGCTCATCTTGGTGCAGTTCATAGCAACTTGTAACATACAGTATGTTCAAGCATGCAGCTATTGACTGATAACTGACTTATATCTGAATTCATTTCTGTTCTCACAGAGGCTGTGGTTAGCAGTGGTCGAGTGGAAAAGTCCCCACATGAGCAAGAGATCAAATTCTTTGCCAAGGTAAGCTGTTCTGAAGCTTTTCAGAGTCCTTGTTTAGCTTGTCTGCCTCTACAGGAAGGCAGAGGTCATGAGTAGTAACAACATGTTGCTCTAAAACCTTAAGGCATTTTGAGTCCTTTAGAAAATGCTGCAAGAAATAAACACTCTTGCCAAAAATGGTTGGTTTGAAGATGGATCCTTCATTGAAGCTTCCTCTGTCATGTTTACAGATCCTGTTGCCCCTGGTAAACCAGTACTTCAAGAACCACTGCCTCTACTTCCTCTCCACTCCTGCTAAAGTTTTGGGTAGTGGAGGGCATTCTTCCAACAAGGAGAAGGAGATGATTGCCAGGTATGTGCAATAAAAGCTTCGACTTAGAGTTCAAATGACTGGCTAGCTCTCTGAATTGTCTTTATTATGTAGCTTTCCTTTAGCACAGTACTTTGGGGGTGACAGTGTCTGTCCTCTCCCTGGTCCATGTCTCTTCATCTGTCCTCTATTGTGCTATATTCCTTTTTTTCCTTGACCTCCCTTTTGCTTTTCTGTGTCACTTCAAACATCTCTTCCTGCCTCTCCTGTTTGCCCTTACCGTCCTCTCCCTCCGTTCCCTCTTTTCTCCTCCTGCCTCAGTATCTTCTGTAAGTTGGCTGCTTTGGTGAGGCACAGAGTTTCCCTTTTTGGTAAGGAATCTGCATGCTGGATTTACGCCCTGTCACCATCCCGGTCCATTTTGTAACTGTTTTCCTGTCTAATTATTTAATTCCTTAAGATCTTTCACACTTCCTTTGTAATTTTCCATTAACATACTAATCTCATTAACGTCGTATACCAGTTTCATATTTAGTCAGTCCTCCAGTGCTCCCATTGCCTCCTTCTTCCTTACTGGATTTTCTCATCTAATGCTTCTCTCTCCATAGCATAATATCTGCTTGGCTTTGGTGTTCTGCAACCTGAGGCCAGATGCATAAAACTGTGTTTTTTGTAGATGCATTGCTTAAACATCTGATCCCAGGCATTTTAAAATCGTCCATTTTGCTTTTAAGACGTAGTATGGTACTGTAAGTGGTCTACCTGTTGAAATGTTCTTGAGTCTTATTGGTGTTGCACTGAAGAAACGTAATTATCCCAGAGTATTGACTCAACATATTGATATTTGATTCAACTGTTCCATTGATGTCGGTTTTAGAAATCTAAATAATACGATAAATGTGTGATCCATAAAATGAATGCTTTTAATGTCGTTTTGAGTTTGGTCCATGTTTTGTAGCAAGCTCAACCATAACCGTTTTGTTTGCCCTGTTTTCTGTATTAATGCATAGCCTTAAAATTAACTCCTCTTATTCTGAATAGATTTGGATTTGTATTGTGAACTTTGTCAACACGCGTTTGTTTGTTTTTCTTTCAGGAACTGATGCAAGTGCAGTGGTTAACTGCCTGCACATCCTCTCACGATCACTGGATGCCAGGTAACTCTCACATCTATTCACATCACATCCCCAGACAAACAGAAATATATCAAACTATTTGACATTATTTAACAACTCTTTGTATCTCAACTCCACCTTTGTGTCTTCCTTTTAAAGGACTGTCATGAAATCAGGCCCTGAAATTGTCAAGGCCGGCCTGCGTCAGTTCTTTGAGAGTGCTGCCGATGACATTGAAAAGATGGTTGAGAATTTGAAACTGGGCAAAGTGTCAAGTCGAAACCAGGTCAGAGACAGCTCCCTCCTGCATTTATCTGACTTCTTATTCGTTTTCTTGTAAGCTGATCTGTATTTGTGTGTGTTTGTGTGTGTATGTAGGTAAAGGGTGTGTCCCAGAACATCAACTACACCACCGTTGCCCTGATGCCAGTCCTCACGTCTCTGTTTGACCATATCGCCCAGCACCAGTTTGGAGATGATGTCATATGTGAGTGAACTGCTTCTCTCTGTTAAATTACCAGTTCATCATTTGTCCTCTCAGCTCTTTGACTCCAAGCTCATAATCCTCTCCTTTACATCCTCAGTGGACGACTTGCAAATATCCTGCTATCGTCTAATGTGCAGTATCTATTCTCTGGGCACAGTGAAGACTCCACATGCAGAGCAGTGAGTAGCATCTTTGGTTGATTATTAAATACTTTGGGGCGCCCTTGGCCAAGAGGTTAGTATGCATGTCACTCCCCACTCTCTCTCTCGCCCTGATTTCCAACTGTACTGTCGCTCCAATAAAGGCACTAAAAGCCCCAAATTACACTTTAAAAAAGACAACATACACCTCCTATCCATTGACCCTAGTTTCACCTGGAAATTTCCTGAAGGAGCTTCTTGAAATTTTGATTTATACTCTCAAAGACTGATTTTTGCTTTGGTTTTTACTGAGTATAATTATAACAATTAATGAGGATTTTTCTGTTCGTTTTTTTTTGCCCTGTCTAGACAGCGACCAGCTCTTGGCGAGTGCTTGGCTCACTTAGCAGCTGCTATGCCAGTGGCCTACCTTGAGCCAGAACTAAATGAGTTCAACTCATTTTCTGTCTACACCACCAAGACTCCTAGAGAGAGAACCAGTGAGTTAAAGCAATATATTACGCCCTCTAAATTAAATGTAGTGTCAAATAAAAATTCTCTTTTACATTTATGAAATGATATCAAATTGTCTCCACTCTCGCCCTCCTCAGTTTTGGGTCTTCCCAACCATGTCGAGGAGCTTTGCACTGACATCCCAGTGCTGGAGGTCCTGATGAAGGAGATCCATGACCTGGCTGAGTCTGGGGCTCGCTACACAGAAATGCCCCATGTGATTGAGATCACCCTGCCCATGTTGTGTAACTACCTCCCGCGCTGGTGGGAGAGGGGCTTTGAGAATTTCCCTGATCAGGATGGTCAGCTCTGCACCTCGGTCACCTCTGAGCAGCTCAACCATCTGCTGGGTAGCATCATGAAGATTGTGGTCAACAACCTGGGTATAGATGAGGCCTCCTGGATGAAGAGATTGGCAGGTCAGTGAGACGTTTTTACGTTTAAACCATAACATATGTGTAACGGAGTACATGCTTCTCTATTTCCCACATTTTGCACACCTCACTAACTATCTGAACTCTTACTATTTCTGACATTGATTCCTGTCCATCCACTTGTCCAGTGTTCGCCCAGCCCATTGTCAGCAGGGCTAAACCAGAGATGCTTAAATCACACTTCATCCCCACCATGGAAAAGCTGAAGAAGCGCTCTGGGAAGGTGGTGGCGGAGGAGGATCAGCTGCGCATGGAGGGCAAGACAGAGGTTGATAGTGAGAATGGAACCATCAGGGATGAGTTTGCTGTGCTCTGTCGGGACCTGTACGCTCTCTACCCATTGCTCATCCGCTACGTGGACAATAACAGGTTAGCTTGACTTCCTAATGAAAAGATGCATTTGTTAAACACGTTATCGCTTTTGCATTTTTTGCTGTATGTTGTTAACGTTTCAGTTTGAATTTTGTGAGTGATTCACAATCAATGAGTTTAGTTAGTGCAATCAAAAAAAGGTAAGACCCTTCCTCAACTCAAAGCCACACATTGTGATTCAAGTCCTTGATTTATTCTGTTGCCGTCATTGACTTCAGGGCAAGATGGTTGACTTGTCCAGACCCAGATGCAGAGGAACTTTTCAGGATGGTTGGAGAGGTCTTTATTTTCTGGTCTAAATCCCATGTGAGTTTTATACTTTCCGTTTCTGTCTCTTTTGAAATACTATTTTTATTGTTCTATGCTTTGGTTTTCCCTTTTTGGACATTTTTTCTTGTTGTTGTGGTTATTTCAGAACTTCAAACGAGAGGAGCAGAACTTTGTGGTGATGAATGAAATCAACAACATGTCCTTTCTGACTGCAGACAGTAAGAGCAAGATGAGCAAGGTGAGAGTGGACAAGCAGAAGGAAAAAAAATGGCCATTTAAATCAGCTTGTTACTTTACAAAATGTTTTTCTCCACACATGTTCATACCTTAAACTGTAACTCATTAAGAAACTAAACTCTAATTAATATTTCATTAACACCACCCATTCCAAGCAGGGAAAGATTTTAAAGGATATATAATTTTAGCTGTTTGTTCCTTTTCTTACCTTTAAGTTGTTATGGATAAGAATAAAAAGCAAATGATTATTCTGCACAGAATAATCATTTTCTACAAGTGTTAAAGATTTATAGGCTATGACGTCACTAATTAAATCCTTTTCTAGGACAATTTAGTATAAACTGATCAGGTAGTCATAGTGTCCCTAACTGTGTTTTCTCCTTATATCCTGTGTCGCGGTTGGACCTTGGGCCACTAGGCCGGAGACGGAGAGGTTAGACTGTGTTTGTGCACGAGCGCTGTGCTGATCGCATGGCACCCTGGGTTTTTGGGGAGAAATTTCATCAAGCTCTCCCAATGGATTACCACACTTGTTACACACAGACCCCAATATTCACACACATACATACACAAACACAAACACAGGGTTTTGAACACACAGTTACCATCAGGAGGAAAGTCACAATGTATGGGTAAAATGCAACTGTGCTGTAGATTTAGTGGAAAGTGCTTATATCGAGAATGTTTTATGTGAGATGGACGTATTTGTCATTGTATCTTAGTAACTTTGATATGATGATATTGTGACTGAGCGTGTGTGTCTGTGTTTTAATGTAGTGTTTGTATCTGTGTGAGTAGGGGTCTGGAGTGGCTTGATGAAAGCTCTTTTGCTGTAGACCGTAGTGGCCTGTGAGGTTTCATGGTGCTCGGTTGAGCAGTTGTGTCTAATTTGGAGTTTGCACTCCTGCAACCGTGCCCCATCACCCCTATCTGTTCTCCTTTGATTAATAAACAGTTTGCCTCTAGATGGTCCCTGTTGGATACAGTTGTGGAAGCCCATGCTGCTGTGCTACCTGTGATGTAGAAAATGTGATTATTGACGCTTGAATTTCTTTCAGCTTTTGTGGTAAAGATCCCTACGCTGGACTCTTCTCTTTTTCATTATCATCACTGGCTTTGTGTTGAATTCCTGTTTACCCCCAAAAAGCCATTTCCTTTCTGTTGCTGTTAGATCTGCTCCGTCTATCAGCAGTATATGAGGCTAGCTAGGTCTACTGGGGGAGGGGGGGGGGGGGGGACATCACTAGATAGATAGATAGCTGTAATCATATTTACTAACTGAACTCGCCCCTCCATGTCTAATTCATCTACATCATTAAATTGTTCAATCATTGAATATCTAATCACTGTTTGATGTTTTTGATGATGGCTGTAAGATAAAATAAGAGAACCTCCTCTCCTTGGCTATCAGATGGGCATTGCTGTAGTGAGATTCTGTTACCTGATCATCACAATGCCTCTCTCTCTGCCCCAAAGAGCAGTTTTACCATAACACAGTTAAGACGTGTACACCATGGGCAGAGAGGGCGCTGTGAGGCCAGACAACAGTCGGTAATGAGCAATGGCAGCCTCAGGACAGGAGTGTGTGAGAAGAGCTCCGGGGCGATGGAGCTGACCCCATAAACTTGTGCTGTTCTTTGTGCTGTCCAGTGGACAGGATTTGCCCCGTCTGGCCACTGCACTACTAACAGTTCGGCTGCATTGTGTGTAACCACTGTAGCTGATGCAGCAGTGAGGCACCTGAAACCCGACCAAAGAGTCAATGTTTCCAAGAAAATGTAATTGTTTGTCCGTCTGACTTCAGCTGGTGAAAAAAAATGACTGTCACTTAATTGATTCAGTTTATCAGCATGTTGTGATTTTACAGTTTGACTCAGCAGTTGGTTCTTGCCAACTCATTGAATCAATTTTCCTCCTGCCTTTTGTTTGTTAGAAGTAGTCTTAATTAATTTGTTTTTTGTTTAATATTCTCAAAATGTCACAGAAAATATTAAAAAGAAAATATTACAGAAAAATATATATTTTTCCTGTTTAGTCTGGAGGCTCAGAGCAGGAGCGTACCAAGAAGAAGCGGCGGGGGGATCGCTACTCTGTGCAGACCTCGCTCATCGTAGCAGCATTAAAGAAGCTGCTTCCCATCGGCCTCAATATGTGCTCTCCTGCAGACCAGGAGCTCATCAATCTCGCAAAGATCAGATACTCACTGGTACTCTACTTGTTTTATTCAAAATTCTCTGATTTTATTTTGTCTTAACACTATTCCATTACTAGACATTTCTTTTTCAATGTCCTCTGACTCTTGGTCTCCTTTGTTGTAGAAAGACACAGATGAAGAGGTGAGGGAGTTTTTGCACAACAATCTTCATCTGCAAGGCAAGGTGAGTTGACAGTCGATGCGAATGAACAACAAAAAATTCCTTTTGTAAATATCCTTATATGCATTTGACATGTTTGAATGTTGGTTTCAGGTGGAGGACCCAGCCATGCGCTGGCAGATGTCTCTTTACAAAGAGATGTCTGGTAAGGCCGAAGATGCTGAGGACCCTGAGAAGGTGGTGAAAAGGGTTCAAGAGGTGTCTGCTGTCCTTTACCACATTGAAGTGGTGAGTTGCTCTGCAAGTGAACACATGTGACTGTATGCAAGGTGTAAGAATTGTCAGTAGCAGCCTTATTGTGAAAAAAAAAAAAAGTTGACACATAGATGATGTTTCTTGGTTTAGACTGAGCATCCCTACAAGTCAAAGAAAATGGTATGGCACAAGCTGCTGTCCAAACAGCGTCGCAGGGCTGTGGTGGCCTGTTTCAGGATGACGCCCCTGTACAACATCCCCAGGTAATGATACCGTTAAAAGAGATCGATTAAAACACAAGTTAGCTATACATGAGCCATTGCAACCTTACTGACACGAGCCTCAATGACTGTTCCTCCCGCAGGCACAGGGCGACCAACATGTTTTTGGACGCTTACAAGCGCAACTGGTTAGAGACCGAAGGTTACTCATTTGAAGACAAGATGATTGATGACTTATCCGTAAGTTGCCTTCACATTCATTCTTAGACAAATCGTAACCATTAATGAGACGTATCATGAGTTACATTGTGTCCAATCATTTAATTAGAAAGCCTTGGAGGAAGAGGAGGAAGAGGAAGAGGAGACTGAGACGAAGCCTGACCCCCTTCATCAGCTGATTCTTCATTTCAGCCGAACAGCTCTGACAGAGAAGCTGTAAGATCATCTTTCCTCTGTTGTCACCTGTTCCTCGGTTTTTCACTCATTGACTCCTTTTATGTTTTTTTGTCTCATTGCAGTAAACTCGACGTTGACCATCTCTATATGTCGTATGCTGATATCATGGCAAAGGTAAGACAGTCAGTGAGCGGCATCCTAAAAGCACAATGTTTACTTGTAGACTCTGTGCTTGTGCATGATCTATAATATGAATACTGAATAAATTAGTCCAAATAAACACTAAATAAAAACACACTGGCTGAGAGGGGAGCTGGTTTTATGTAGTTTATATCCCCTTAACACAGACGTTTTCAGTGAATTTTAAATGTAATTTTAAACCAAAAGGTTTTGATTTACAACAAAATGTAAGTACAACATGTATATCTTTTTTGCCTGTTTCACAAAACTCTGTGAGACTGATTTAAAATCTGGTGTAGGACTTCTAAATCTGATGAGATCTTGTGTTCTGTCATCTCCCTCCAGAGCTGTCACATTGGTGAGGAGGACGAAGGGGGAGATCAGGAGGGGGAGGAGCCATCCTTTGAGGTGCGGCAGACAGAGATGGTATGGGGGGACCAGGGGATGGGCGACAGGGGAGTCAGCGAGGAGGCAACTCACTGGAGTGACCACACCGTGACATCACACCCGGCACACCCCCCCCCCCAGCCCACTTTCTTATTTCTCTTCCTGTCTTTTATCTTGTTCACTCACACCACTTGTCTCTCTCCTGCTGGACTGACCTGTGCATGCCTTTGCTGGACTCTGCCCGACAGTCGGATCAAGTTGTGAACTCAATTTTTTTTTTTAAGTTTCTAAATCGCATGACAGGAGTGCAGAGAGATGGTGAAGTTAAAGACAACCAAATGACACTTAGGTCAAAACAAAACTCTGAGCCTTTGCCAGATGTTAATTTTTCAAAATCACAATTTCCAAACCTGATGTGCCTCTTAGACTCTTTGTGGCTGATCGACTGTCCCCTGCAAATTACTGTACTGCAGCAAGGTTGAGCACATCAACGTCATACTTATTTAACTACAGCAGAGATATAATATATTCACATGCCACATGCCTAAGGGATCACGATGTCTTCAGTACTTAGTATAAATAATTTAAGTAATAAAAAATGTCTGAAATATAAAAATATAAAGACAGTGGAAATATGAAAATTGAACTGCTGATATTTTAGATATTTTTTAAATAGAATACACATTTACTGTATGTCTTTTTATTTTATTTTTATTTTTTAAGAATTATTTTTGGTATTTTTTTTTGCCTTTATTGTCGAAACAGGACAATGGATAGAGTTTGAAATCAGGGAGAGAGAGTAGGGAATGACCCATGCCCCAATACTGTATGTCATTTCTACAATCAGATAGCTGCTGCAAACAAAACCAGTACATTTCAGACAACTAAACAGGACATTTTCATAAACACCACTGAGCTATCACTTTACTAGCACATGATGGTCTCATAGTTAGTATCCACATCCTGCTTATCAGCACCCGAGAACGAGCTCAACCCCTTGATATGATCGATAATTGAAACAGATGTCGTTGATTTGTTTACTTAAAAACTCAGGTTTGGACACTGTGATGTTGTAGTGATAGAGATGCAGCTGTTCCTGGAGGTTAGCATTAGCATTAGCATTAGAAATGTGGTGTTGCCGTCCAAGACCAGCTGTATTTAAACTCTTAAAACAGACATTAGGCCAAACAATGCAGCAGGTTTTTTTTCTCACGGTCGAACCAGCTCTCTTGTGCCGAGCTTGCGTGGTCAGTCTCTCCCAGACTTTTTCTGACTCACATCCTACTCTACTCACCTGCTACGTGGACTACGTGTTAATCTATTTGGACTCACCTGATAACTCTAGTTTGAAATCTAACAACTGACAAGTAACTGACGTCGTTTGACTTTTACTTTGAATTGGATAGCGTTAACAAGTGTCCCGCTCCGAGCTCACCAAAGGACTACAGTAAAAGCCTGCACAGTCAGCCGTACAAATACTGTCCCAAACCCAAATCACACACTGGTGCAAGCATACACTGCAACACTTTACACGCATGCAGACACATTCACACCAACAGCCATGATCACATGCATTAGTTTTCACACATGACTAAAGACACATCATTTAAACAAAAGCAGATCGGACTCTCTGTAACCAGAGAAAAGTTGCTCCTTCAAATTTTAAAAACATAATTTAGGCTTACGAGGGAGGGGGGAGGGGGGGCGGGGGGGGCGGAGGGAGGGGTAGATTCTGTTCTGGGTGCATGGTATGCTGTGGGTGGGTCCAATCTAACCTCTTTTATCCACAGGATGATTGTTCATAGTAGCAGTACTTGTATATGAAACGATAGAGAAGCTCCGAAAAGCAAAACAGCAGTGAAGTAGCTGCTGTTATTACAACATGTAGCAACAGAAAGAAGTACGGTGTTATACTGTACTTGTCAATATAAGAACTCGTTTAAAATGGTATCCATGTTGATGATGTATAATAGACAAAAACATTTGCAACCACGTATGCATTAGATAAAATATATTATTCATTTAAAAACCTTTAGATTGAAATATTTATTTCAGAAAATGTTCATGTTAAGGACATTTCATATCTATATTTAAACCTGTTGTGTTGCCTCAGGCCAACAATATAGTTTTACAGTAGGAAGTTATGATGACACTAAGTGCTGTCAGTTCATGTAAATGCATCTGCCTCCATTTGAGCTAGAGTTTGCAGACTTAGAGGGAGGAACAACCTGATGCTCCTGTAGGTTAGAGCAACAGTAGGACTTGAATATAGAACAGCAGTGATTTATACTGTAAGTGCAGACTGTGCATGCTGTGTATTACAAACACTGTTGCTTTCTGGTAAAATGTGAAATGCGTGTTTGCTGGCATTGAATGTTTGCTGCCTCTGGATGTTGTCGAGCTGGAATAAATGTTCACCTTCACTAACACACGTCGTGTTCCAATGGAAGAGAACGTGTGTGTGTATGTGTGTTTGTGCGTATGTGTTCCTTTATTTCTCAGTGATTTTTTAAAATTTTCTATTAAATTGAGGCCATCAAAAAAGATGTAAATCAGTACACTTTCACCTAGCTTTAAAGAAGGACCAGATGCAGCAAGTCTAAATCTTTTGAGAGGGAAGAAATACACAAAGAAATTAAAACTTGTAAGATGTTTTATGCATAGATTTGTTTTGTTTTTTGTCATCAAAATTTAGGGATTTGAGACATGGAGTTATACAAGTTGCAGTCATATTCTTCATGTCACACTTTTTTGTTCACCCGGCACATCTACCCAAACTACCCAAGATCAGCATCAGCAGTGTGTGGTGAAAGTCAGAAGCATTAAAGAAATTATACATTTAACGTAATGCAAGTTCAACTAGAACCACACAACTGACGCTCTAGATTAGCGCAGAGGATGAGGGTGTGTTTGAGTGCGAGCGAGTGAGTGCGGGGGGCAGTGCAGTCCCAGTTGGCAGGGTTACAGCTGTGTCCCTCATGCTCTGCCCCACAGGAAAAGGAGATGGAGAAACAGAGGCTTCTGTACCAGCAGTCCCGTCTACACAACCGTGGAGGTTCAGAGATGGTGCTGCAGATGATAAGCGCCTGTAAAGGTAGATGGCAAACTACAGCACAACCTACTTATTAGCACACAAACTAAATGATATCACTAAACTGTAACAGAAAATACCAAGCTGGGCTGAGCTTTGTTACTACACAGTAGTTGTTTTGAATGGTAGTTTCAATGAGACACAAGGGTAAAGCTGTGGGATGAATTGCTTTTCCAAATAGGGAAACATAAAAATGCTTCAATAAGAAGGGGAGAGATCATTTGAAGGTTTTGTGTTGAACAAATTCTGTAAGGTTTTGAACAAGTTCAGTTTGAAATACACCATGCAAAAAGCAATAGTCAAAATAGACGTATTTTTTTTGGCACAGAGGATTCACCAGGACTTTAATTTCATTTTTTGGGTCAAAAATAGTTTCACTCTCACGTTGCCTCTACTTTCTCAGGCGAGCCTGGAGCCATGGTTTCTTCCACACTCAAACTGGGAATCTCCATCCTCAATGGAGGCAACTGTGATGTACAGCAGGTAAGTAAACCCCCTTTTTTAATTGTTTTTACAATTAAAAATCTCACCCTCATGAAATTTTTATTATTTCAGAAAATAATATTTCTGTCTTCCTGTCTGTGTGCAGAAAATGCTGGACTATCTGAAGGATAAAAAGGATGTGGGATTTTTCCTTAGTGTTCAGGCTCTTATGCAGACCTGCAGGTTTGTAATCAATTCCCATAGTTACCTTATTGTTTTCAACCTTTTTAGTTTTTGTTTGTTGAGCACTTGACAGAAAGAAAATTCTACCATTGAAGGCAGGGTTGGTAATTTCCTGCCGATACACTTTTTTTAAAAATGTTGATTTTGGTTGAAAGTTGAAGTTTAGGTCCTGACAGAAATGAATAATTCATCTGTAGCAGTTGTAAGCCTTTATAAACTTTGACCAATATCTGCCAAGAGGAACCAATTTGATGAACCAATCACACCTCCCTGTCTTCCTGCTCGTTCTCTACCGATTGTAAGGGGGTACCCAACACTCAAAGCGCGTCACAGATGACAGAGTCTATACTGTGAGCTTATTGTCGGCCTTTCTGAGTAGTAAAATAGTCACTTTTATTAACGATGAAACGATGTAGTTTCTACACTATGAAAGCGATGAGCTGTGGTGCGCTTTTGGAGCAACGGCGCTCGTGCATGTAAGTGAGGGGGCGTGGCTTTTGAGGGAGCACAAGGCGAGGGGGCGGGTGTAGACGGAGCACTGAGGGAATGCTAGTTTCAAAGTCATGCTAGTTTTTCAAAAAATTACCAACCCTGCCTTTTAACATTGTGTGTGAAATGAGTAAATATTGTTGGACTGCACGTGTTTAAACTGACTCTGAACCAACTGTTTGATGTTGACAGCGTTTTGGACCTGAATGCTTTTGAGAGACAGAACAAGGCCGAGGGCCTTGGGATGGTTTCAGAGGAGGGCACCAGTAAGTCTGGTCGACGGCACCTCGTGTGTATCTCATGTATCTGAGCACACGGTCACACACACACTGCATTATATAAACACACACTGCAAAAACCTTTGGTCTTTAGTTTGCACTGGCTTGTGACATAATCTGACATATTTTCAGTTCCAGTGTGAAGTCTTATTTGTGTATGCATCTCTGTGTGTCTGAGTGTGCTCGGTAGTGGATACAGATTTGAAGGTATGTTTTTTGTGTAAGTCTGTTTAGAGTGTCTGTTTAAAATAGGTCACAGCATTTTGACTGTTGATGTATGGTGATGATCTGTTAATCATCCACTGACAGCCATGAGATTTCTGGACTCACTGCGTCTCTCTTTGTCTCTCTCTCTCCCCCCCCCCACATCTCGTTCACTTTACCCGTTTCATCCCTTTACCCCTCATGCCCGTGTTCTTCCCACATGTCAATTTTGCTGCTCTCACGGTTCTCAGATAAGAAGCTAGAACGTGGTAAATGAAACTTTGATCTCACATATTTGCCTTCTCTTTTCACTCTTTCCTGTCCTCTCTGTCTCTTTAAAACTCTGAAATCCTGACCAGTCTTTCCTTGCTGTGAACTTTAATACGCATTTCATTTCACACTCAAGATTCAGGCAAAATAAAACTTTACACAGACACTTGCACACGGGTGCATAAATATGGAAACCTTGCAATGATACAAATGCTTTAATTGTGCATTGTGTCTCTGCCATTTTTCCTCGTGAAGTGAATGTAAAGTTTCATTTCTCTTCTTTGAGTGTTTTATCGCAGATCTACTGTTACTCCAACACTCTCAGTCGTTGTCAGTGATCAATGGGATGAAGGCAGTAACCTCATTTTCCTCTCCCGATCAGTTCTCTCAAGTAGATCATAGAGAATAAAAAACTGACACTGTGTTCTGGAAACTCTGAAATGAATTGCAGCAGCAGTAGGGACTCTCTTTTCCTAAATTAGATTTAACTTCAAACCCCATCCACACACAATAGATGGGCTTCAGTCTCTGTACTGAGGCTGGCTTCTCCATACAGGGGGGCCATGCTGACCGGTGTCTACTGTAGGTAACACACAGCCTATCAGTATGTGCCACATATAACTGTTCTTCAAAATCTCCTTAATGTTCATTTAGAAAGAAATGGCAAACTGGACCCGGTTTTTTTTACCCTGTTGGAGGCGACTCCACCCCTTTGCCTGCTACAGATACTGGATTATTCAACAGTCATCATTGTTTGCAGATTTCAACCCCCTTGCACTGTGGACTACTTTCTTTTAAAGGAAAACAATTAAACCCAGCATAAAAGTTTTGTTTTGAATCGTTTTATGCAACATCAGGGTTTAATCTGAGCATGCTTGTATGTGTGTTTTGACAAAGACATAGTTTTTCAGGTGCTCAATTTCTGGCGGCATACCGAGAGCGAGAGAGAGCTGTAAGATTTGTGTCTTCTAATTGATAAGATTTTGCTATTATAATCATAAACCATGCAGAAGGTGAAATGCCCACACATAAAAAAAAAAATCCCTCCCTTGTTTTAGAGGATTAGTTTACATTCTTTACTTCCACAACAACAATAAGGATGGACCTGTCTGTAGTTATATACATTACAATATATAGATTACTTAACATTGTGCTGAGTGTTTTTCTCGTCCACATACACACTCATAGCTTACTGGAGTTTGCAGAGTTCAGTAGATCTGTTGAGCATGACAGTGTGCCATGAGGTCATTCCTGTTTATGTGTACTGTGAGTGTTTTGTATCAAAAGTGACTTATCAGTGTGTATATATGTTTATGTGTTCCCCGTCTTTATTTATCTGTGTGTTTCATGTCCATAGCAGTGTGAAGTGACGTGTCTGATGTGCTGTTTATTTGTGTTAATATGAGTAGATGTTTTTTTCTGGATAGCTAGTCACAGGTAAAGTTTTCAGGGTAGAGAGTAAGAGAAATAAAACTGGAGTCATTTTGGACGCCTCAGTCCTGCTTTCCTGCTCTCAAATGGACTGAGAGGTTTTTTTTTGGTTTTCACTAACATAATGTAATGAAGCAGAGGGGTGATATGAGGTACTTGCATCTTTAATGTTTTTGCACTGCATATGTGTGTACATTCATACTCACACACACTTGCATACAAACATGCATTACAACATAGATACAATCCAAGTGCATGGTGTCATTGACATCAAACTCACTACCTGCTCAAGTGTTATCAGCTGTTATTGATCAGATTTTTGCTTATTCATAATTGTATAATGGGTCATTTTGCAGTGTTTTGTGTGTATTAGTAGATGTGTAATTGAAGTTCCATAATTATCTTCTCAACAGTAACGACACTTAGTCATAAAAATGTGTGTAACTTCAAAACAGCAACAAAGACCGCTGCTGTTCCAGTCACAGTGCAGTTTGTTCGAAAACAATTTATATGTTTTCCTTTTTTCAAAAGTTGTGCATATGTTTCAAAAGGGTAGGAGAGATCAGAATCAGAGTCGATTTGTATTGCCAAGTAAACTTCCTCATTCAGAACATTTGACTTGGTGGTTTGGTGCAAAACAATTAACAAAGGAAATACAAAAAATAGCATAAATTTAAATTAAATTATGATTAAAAATAAGAACCAATTAGAAATATGTATAATAAAGTATAAAAATACAAAAACATAGAATGTACAGAAGGTGCAATAAAGGAGTTGTGCAGTTGACGGTGAAAACATCTTAAAGTATAGATACATTTACTCACAGAGTGCATGTAGACAAGCAGATCACTGTACTAGTAACAGTAATATTAATAAATATTTCTACGCTTTCTAGCTTTCAAACTAGTCTGCGAAGTATTTTTCTACAATCACAAAAACTAATAAAAGAAAATGTGCAACATTTAAAATCAAAACAAGCTACTAGCAAACTAAATAATCAATCGTTGTCTTGGATTTTTGGGTGAGATCCAGGGTGTCCAATAAAACTCTAAAAGGGGGGCAGATGCCAGCTGTGGTCACCCCTCTGGACACGCCCCTGCTAACAACCAGGCTCCTTACATCTGTAGAGGGACGACTTGTTCAGATGAACATATTTTCCATTGTGTTTTTTATCCCTAGAACATTGTTATTCATTTGGGAAATAGCTGATTATAACTTTACAACTAAATAAAAGTAATTCAACTGCAGTAAATATAAATAAGGTTAGTAAGGAGAGAAATGTAAAAAGTAAATTACACATCTATTTTTTTTTTTTCAAACATACCTAATCTGCTGTTGCTTACTTTTGTTTTCCACTGTGTATTCTAACAGAGTAACACAGCAGAATAACAAGAGTTCACTAATCTTCATTTTGCATGAATGTAAAATAATGTTCTTGTGTTTTCACTGCCTAGATGAGAAAGTGATGGCGGACGATGAATTTACGTGTGACCTCTTCCGTTTCCTCCAGCTTCTTTGTGAGGGTCATAATAACGGTGAGTGTCACTTCCTTACAATGAAGTGTTGGAGACAATGAACCCATATGATACAGACAAATGTATGAAAATGTTGTTCTCCCTACAGATTTCCAGAACTACCTGAGAACACAGACAGGCAGCACCACTACCATCAATGTGATCATCTGCACTGTGGACTACCTTCTTCGACTACAGGTCACAATGATTAACTTATTTCCTGATCTCTTTCCTGTTCACTCTGGACCATAACCTTCTTTCTGCATGTGTGGGTTTTGTTTATTGGATTATTAAAGGATATTTTAACAACATGATGAAACTTATCACTGTCAGATCTCTTGATTTTTTGAGTGGTTATTATTCAAAGTCAAGACAATAACCACACATGGATTTATATTTAAGATATAGTTTTTATAAATTATAACAAAATTATACTTTAAATTCACTACATTTCTTGTATATTCATTCAAAACTGAAACTTTCCATACTTAATAACATAAACGTTACTATATGGACAATTATATCATTCTTTATTTGTGCCATTTTGTCAGTAAAATAGACTTGGAAAATTAAAAAGATGTTTCTCGTTCTCTATCGTTCTTCCTGTATGCAGGAGTCGATCAGCGACTTTTACTGGTACTACTCAGGAAAAGACATCATCGATGAGCCTGGGAAGAGGAACTTCTCCAAAGCAATGACTGTGGCCAAACAGGTCTTCAACAGCTTGACTGAATATATCCAGGTAAGAGAGTTTCTTTATTAATGATGGGATGGATAACTTTATGGTTTGAACATTATTTTATGGTGACTCAAAAGATCATGCCTTGGACAGAAGTAAAATTCAGGGTAAGCAGTACCTACAGCTATGTAGTTTTTTTTACTGAAGCAAGAGAGGGGTCATGTTTTTATCAGTGTGATATAAATAGTCACTTTTTGAAGTGGGCGGGATGAGTAAGGGGTGAGCATGAACACTGTGAAACACCCACCACAGTAAAAAAATAAAAAAGATAAAATGTAAACCCTTCTTCTCCATTTTGATTTTTACATGAGGATATGTGAATGTATTTATTTAATAGGGGAATGCAGTTTAACACCGTTTCAATACACAGCATGAATCTGATGTTCTGCACAGAGAGTTTAAAGCGATAGTACAGAATGATGTTGTGTTTCTGTGTCCGTCAGGGTCCGTGCACCGGTAACCAGCAGTCTCTGGCTCACAGCAGGCTGTGGGACGCTGTTGTCGGCTTCCTGCACGTCTTTGCTCATATGATGATGAAACTTGCTCAGGTAAGAAACATCAACAATTAAAACATTTTCCTTTTTATAGCAGACATTTGATTATTTCCTGCTTGTCATTAATGGTTATTTTCTGGAGTGAAATATTAAAATGGTCTAATGGTGTATTTATTGTAATATAGTGGATTGAAGGATGTTTGAATGAAATCTTTTTATATATATATATTTGAATCACTATTTTAGGATTTTATGACATACTAATTTTGTGAACCGTTTCTCTCATGGTTCCTGAAGAGTAAAGTATGTATTTATTTGATTATTCTTTTCTTTAATGAAATTATTTATATAACCTTAATATCTTCCTCCTTTATATATTTTTACCTTTCTTTTCCCCCACTTTTCTTGATCAGAATGTTTTTGCCTCTTAACTGAGTCATTTCAAGTTAAAGCGAGGTAGTTAGACGACTTACTGTCGGTGACAACATCAAGACTGGACCGAGTATTCAGCGTTCCTCTTGAATAAGGTTGAATTTTATACAATATGATAATTATGTACGCTTTATTTTTCAAGCTTTTCAACTCAAGTTAAACTACTATTCTTCTTCTTAATACTGAAAGGCTATTGAAGACATTAATATAGACTTAAAAAAAATCCTTCTGCGCACCTCACTGTCTCTACATACACTAAAGAGTTGACCAGACTTAGATTGCAAACGACATGAATTCCAGTTAAGAGGGCAGAAACAATTTGAGATTAAAAACAGATGTTCTTTCTTTCTCTTTATAAATCTTTCTGATTCTGTCATACAGTTAAACTGTCTTTAAGTATGTATTATGTCATTGTACTGACAAAAGCTTTGTGAGTGATTGTGCTGTGGATAAAGTCTGTTAACTTGAAATAATGTGTGTCTGCAGTCTGTAACTGGTTTGACCTAACACGTCTAACAGTGTGTGATGCTGCTGTTTTCAATGCATTTTCTTATTTTTAAACCGTCTATATCTTTGAAGTGATTGTTTAGTCTGGTTTTCTAGAACAGGAAATTATCATTCATGCATCTACACTCTTAATATTTCCTCCTCCCTGTGTTGTGACAAAGAAAGTATCTTCTATCTTGCATTTTAGTTTTGGTTAAGAAAACACATCAGTGTTAATCAACCGCTTCAGAAAAAGGTTTGATTAAAGTTGTTCGGCAGATGATTAAAATCACAAAATGCCGCCAAGCAAGAACTTAAACTGAGAAATAATAATTGATTAAGAGATCATGTCCATTACATCTGTAAAGTAATATCCAGACATGAAGG
Organism: Labrus bergylta; assembly: GCF_963930695.1. NCBI lineage: Eukaryota > Metazoa > Chordata > Actinopteri > Labriformes > Labridae > Labrus > Labrus bergylta. The sequence continues at coordinate 25,945,797 of NC_089205.1, forward strand.
ATAACGTTTTTATTTTCATGTGTTAGATGCATCCCGATCCAGGAGAACGAAATGGCGTAAGAATTTATGTCTCAAAGCCGTCTCATTCAGAGTCCCTCCCATGCTTTTTTAAAGATCATCACGTAAACGATAATCCATCTTAAAACCTTCATCATTTACATCATCCTTATTTCTGTTATTCCTTATAATCATCTCATGTCTTCACCAGCATTATTGCTACTTTCTAACATCAAGGCAGGAGGACAGTGGTCGTCTGTTGAGAGAGTCAAAGAACATTTGTGAAAGTTCATCCACACTTTGAAATATGCAAACCCTTTTAAAAAGATGGTTTACAATAACTAGAAAGTTAGATCACATTGTTTGTTTCACTAATATTTAGTAGACAGCTGCGGGAATCGAGTCTCATGATTGAGTGGTCTGTACTCGCTTTGCTGTTCAGATTTTGAAGGGGCTTCATGAAAAAAGATTAACGACTGGTTATTTCATATTTAAAAGATACATCTCATGTTGTTCCCTGAAGAATCTCAATGTCCTGCTTTGCTTGTTTTCATCAAGCTCTATAAAGCCCCGTTTCCACCACGCGGTCCGGTTCAGTTCGGTGAGGTGAAGTACACATTTATTGGCGTTTCCACTGTCAGAAGTTTTGAATGGTACCAAAATAACCGATCAGTACCGTCCCACTTTTTTGGTACGCTTCTGTTGGGGTGCCAAGCGTACCGATCCGACCCTATAGGCCGGAGATAGGAACACTGCAGTCCGTTGATTGGTCGAAAGAATCATCACTTACCGTGCTACAGCGGTAAAAAAGGACAAACACAAAATGCACAATGTTTAAATATCCAGTGGATTTTGAGAGCGTAATTGTCAACACATAGCACCGCACCACGGACAACCTCGGAGATGCAGACTTTCCTATGAATCATTGGTTTTTGTTTACTGTGTCAAATTCTTCTTCTTTGTTGAATTTATTGGCTGTCTACACCATGTCACCCCCAAGTGATCTAGGGCTGTGTAAGGGTACGGTTGGCTGTGGAAACGCAAGCAAGATCAGGATTTACCGTACCAAACTGTACCAAACCGTGTTGAACCAAACCTGACCGCTTGGTTGAAACAGGGCTTCTGTGGCGTTTTGTATTGTAGGTCCTTTTGTCTGATGAAGTATTTTAAGGTGCCACTGTAATTTCCCCGGTGAACCGATGCTTGCCCATCCTTACACCAGTCTCCTTTAGATCTCCACCAGCCTGAAAACCCAATAGACTATTGTCTTCTTGTTATCTACTGGTGCTGGTCTTCAGGACTGCTAAGATCAGTCTTACAATATGTGTGTTTGTTTTCCTTGCTTACTATGCTGATGCCACTTAAATGAGGAGAAGGCGCGCTGTCTACCAGAATCATATTTCTCTCTTTCATACCCTCCTGTCTTTCTAGTAGATGTTGTGCTTTCCATCATATAAAAGTGTTCAATTTGTGATGTTACAACACGTATTCTTTATTTAAAAATGCAAACCCAGGATCATTTTTGGAGTAGAGCACACTCTGAGGTAGTTTATTTAATTTTTTGTCAATTTATGTGTCAGAACCCCTCACATATAAACTGTGATTGATCATTAAAAATGAGAAATTTCAGTCAGTAGACTTGTTAAAAATACTCTTTTTTGTGCTGTTTGTTTTTGTTCTGCTGCTTGTTTTGGCTCTGTTGCAGGACTCCAGTCAAATTGGACTATTGAAGGAGCTGTTGGATCTGCAGAAGGACATGGTAGTGATGCTTCTGTCTCTGCTTGAAGGTATGAAGTCCAGGCCAGTCTACTGATGTGTTCTTCTTTCTGTTATATACTTTCTACACATTTCTCATCTCCTCTTACCTTGTGCTGCTCTTAGGCAATGTGGTGAATGGCACCATTGCGAGGCAGATGGTTGACATGTTGGTGGAGTCCTCCAGCAACGTGGAAATGATCCTGAAATTCTTTGACATGTTCCTCAAGCTGAAGGACATAGTGGCTTCTGACGCCTTCAGAGACTATGTGACCGACCCTCGTGGGCTAATTTCCAAGAAGGACTTCTCCAAGGCCATGGACAGCCAGAAGCAATATTCCCCCTCGGAAATCCAGTTCCTGCTCTCCTGCTCGGAGGCCGACGAGAACGAAATGATCAACTTTGAGGAGTTTGCCGACCGTTTCCAGGAGCCAGCCAAAGATATTGGTTTCAACATCGCTGTTCTGCTCACAAACTTGTCAGAGCACGTTCCCCACGACACTCGCCTTCAGAACTTCCTGGAGCAGGCGGAGAGCGTGCTCAACTACTTCCGCCCTTTCCTCGGTCGCATTGAGATCATGGGAGCCAGCAGGAAGATCGAGCGCATCTACTTTGAAATCAGCGAGGCGAACAGAAACCAGTGGGAAATGCCGCAAGTCCGAGAGTCCAAACGGCAGTTCATCTTCGACGTGGTCAATGAGGGCGGCGAGAGTGAGAAAATGGAGATGTTTGTGAACTTCTGCGAGGACACCATCTTTGAGATGAACATTGCCGCGTCGATTTCCGAGCCGGAGGGAGAAGGTGCAGAAGAAGAAGACGACGAGGAGGAAGAGGAGGGTAAGGGAGATGAAGGAGAGGCCGTAGAAGGCGAAGAGGGCAACGGAGAAGGCGAAGCTCCAGAGTCGACCTCGGCCTTTGCAGACTTTTTGAAGAGCGTGGCCGACTTCTTCAACATGTTCACCTTCCGTAACCTGCGGCGACGGTACCGCAAACTACGTAAAATGACGGTGAAGGAGATGGTGATCGGACTGGCTACGTTTATTTACACCATCGTGATGGGTATCCTGATGTTCGTTTACAGCATATGCAAGGGCTTCTTCACTCTCATATGGAAGGTGCTGTTCGGTGGAGGCTTAGTGGAGGGCGCCAAGAAGATGACTGTGACAGAAATCCTAGCCAGTATGCCGGATCCAACGCAGGATGAAGTCCACGGAGACCTGCCACCTGAACCGGGAGCTAGAGAGGATCAAGACGCAGATGGAGGGGTGGACTTGTTAGATGCTGTGGGAGGAGAAGAGGAAGAGGAGGAAGGCGAGGACAGGGAAGGTGGACGCCTGCCTGGTATCAATACTCCCGGGGGACTTGGAGACTTTGGTGAGACGACGCCTGAAGAGCCCCCTACTCCAGAGGGAACACCGCTGCTGAAGAGAAAACTGGTGATTTGCTCTGTTTGATAGTAGTTAACGGTTGTTTCATGACATTCATCTCTGTTAACCAAACGATTAACTGTAAAATATTTATCAAAACAGTTGGCTGCTACAACAGAGGGACAAGGAGAGGAAGACCAACCCGCAACTGAAGAGGAGGCCCCTCCAGAGACTGAGAAGGCAGAGTAAGTTGTCTATATGCTGGGGATAAACATCAAACATACTTAAGATAATGTGTTCTCAGTGTAATACTGAACCTCTGATAGCGAAAGGGGAATTTTGGCTTTAAGCAATGGACACGTGCAATCAACTATCCATTTTGTGCTTTCACATTTTTAATGTAAAAGAGCAAAAATGTGAGGAATAATCAAATCATTATGTGCTGACGTCAGATATTTAAATACATTCAGAGATTTCATTGTTAAACTTTGGTGACAGGTGACATCATCACGTATCTTTAGGGTGGTCTAAGTTATATTATTAAACACTGAAATGGTGGTAGAGCCCAAAAATTATAAAAAAAAAAAAAAAAATCCTCTGTTTAGAGTGGAAAAGCACAAGTGTAACCTTCTTATATGTTGTTGTTTTTCAGCACTGAAAATGGAGAGAAGACGGAGAAGGCAGAGCCTGAACCTGAACCTGAGGCGAAGGTGGAAGAGCCCGAGGAGATCGAGGAGAAGACTGTGAAGACCAAGGCGAAGAAGGACAAGAAACATGCAGAGGAGGGCTTTGAGCTGTGGAATGAACTCGAGGTTCAAAGGATTAAGTTCATGGTGAGCGGCTCTCTACTGGAGGATATGTTGATGAATAGACTTTTGAAAAGTTTGATTAGTAATGTGGTTAATTAAAGGATGCCTTTAGCTGCAAATTGAACATGGTATGGCAAGTGATTTTCAAAAGATTGTGTTTTTGTTTTAGTTGGTCTTTTGTCCAGAAGTTTTTCTCCATCATGTTTGCAAAAACATAGCATAAGAAGCTTCATACCTATTAACTGTATTCAGTATTTTCCTCATGCTTAATGTTAAAGCAGTTGTTTAACAACTGAATGCATGATTTTTTTTATCTATCCTAATCAAAAATGTGTGAATTGTTATTAATTTGATTTTAATGTAGTAATATTATGCAGTTAAATGTTGGTTTTGGTGCTTTTCTGGTGATTTACCCGTTTCTTTACACCTCCGCCCTCAGAACTACCTTTCTCGCAATTTCTACAACCTTCGATTCTTGGCTCTGTTCATCTCCTTCGCTCTCAATTTCATCCTGCTCTTCTACAAGGTCGGTGCCTCTGTGACAAACGTATGATCACTCATATAGTATCTCCCCCTCAGTGGGATCTAAAAACGATCTGCAGCTGCATCGTTACAATTTTGTGTGGCAATAAATCAAAGTAGACTAAATTATGCAGAGTTTTATCTCTATACAGATACATCCAAATGTACCTCTGCTAATGGCTGCTTTAAGTGCTTAGTATTTTAATTTGAATTTAAAGGGGCAGAATATAATGCACTTATGAAATATTAACTCAAAACCCCATTTCTTTACTAAGCAATTTTTTTGCACATAAAATACTCTTAAAAGGCTTTCCTTGACCTGCAGAACAAATGTTGTGTCTGACCTTTCCAGGTGTCCGACAGTCCTCCAGGCGAGGAGGACTATGAGGCTTCTGGTCTGTTTGAGGGCTCTGGCCTGTTTGAAGGCTCTGGTGGTGAGGAGGATGGATCTGGACTGGACGATGCAGGGGGAGAAGATGAGGATGAAGAAGGTCCCATGTACTACTTCCTTGAAGAGAGCACAGGCTACATGGAGCCGTCCATGTCTTTCTTCGCTATCATCCACACCCTCATCTCCGTCCTCTGCATCATTGGATACAACTGCCTCAAGGTACACAATGTTTGCTCCGCTTTACCCCCTAAGTTTCCATCTAGGTCTTTGTGTCTCCTGTCAGATTTAATGCAATATGTCTCCTGTTTGCCCAATTCTCTTCAGGTCCCTCTGGTTATCTTCAAGAGAGAGAAGGAACTGGCCAGAAAGCTGGAGTTTGATGGTCTTTATGTCACTGAGCAGCCTGAAGACGACGACATCAAGGGCCAGTGGGACAGGCTGGTGCTAAACACTCCGTAAGAAACCTGTTGCATTATCAGACATGCCAGTCATCTTTGATTCAGGCTGTAGACCTCAAACGTACAGCATTAGAAAACTGAGGTATTGCAAATATATCCTATCAAACCAAACTGATGTTTCTCTCTCAATCCAGGAGTTTCCCAAACAACTACTGGGACAAGTTTGTGAAAAGAAAGGTATGTTTCAGCACTGATTCCTCATGTCGGGGATTTTTTTTTCCACAGAGAAATAACATCTATGTATTGTGTTCAGGTGCTGGATAAATATGGTGACATCTACGGCAGAGAGAGGATCGCTGAGTTGCTCGGTATGGACTTGGTTTCGCTGGACGTCAGTGCCATGACGCATGAAAAGAAGCCTGAGCCAGACACCTCAATGTTCAGCTGGTATGAACCGTAGTGTGCACTCTTTACATCAAACAAGCCTGGTTTGAACGACCTGATCCTACAGAATAAACTTGTCCTTCTCTCTGTAGGATTACATCTATTGACATCAAGTACCAGATCTGGAAGTTTGGTGTTGTTTTCACTGATAATGTGAGCAAAGCAGTTCATGCTATAAATTAAATAAAACATGATCTGTTTTCAGTGAAGTGTAACAGATGCCCCTCCTTTATCTTTTAGACCTTCCTCTACCTGGTTTGGTACATGTTGATGTCCCTGCTCGGACACTACAACAACTTCTTCTACGCCTGCCATCTTCTGGACATCGCCATGGGTGTGAAAACCCTGCGCACCATTCTGTCTTCTGTGACTCACAACGGGAAACAGGTCAGCGGACGCCCCCGCTCCAATGACGCATCATGAGGAGACGGCACAAATGTTTTCCTCTTAAGAGCTGTCAAAAGACAACATTGTACTGAAAACTGTGTGTTCCCTAACAGCTGATGATGACGGTGGGTTTGCTGGCTGTAGTGGTCTACCTGTACACCGTTGTAGCCTTTAACTTCTTCCGCAAGTTCTACAACATGAGTGAGGATGAAGACGAGCCGGACATGAAGTGTGACGACATGATGACTGTAAGTGGTGGGCAGAGATGTAGAGCAGTAGCATTGAACTTTTATGTTTGATAACATCTGTCTCTCCCTCCTTCAGTGTTACCTGTTCCACATGTATGTTGGCGTGCGTGCTGGTGGAGGCATTGGAGATGAAATTGAGGACCCGGCCGGGGATGAATACGAGCTCTACCGAGTCGTCTTTGACATCACTTTCTTCTTCTTTGTCATCGTCATCCTGCTGGCTATCATCCAGGGTATGTTTGATCAGTGGCTCCCTGCTATGTTATGGTACAAAAAGTAAAATGGCCTGCTTTACATGATTCATATATTAAACAGCATTTAGCTTACCCTTACTATGCAAAGAGTTTGAAATCTAAGCAGGTTGTCTTCTGCTCATAGCGGCAAAAACAGAGTGCATTCAGGCTGATGTGAAAGTTCTTTTGCCTTAGAGAGTCTTCCTAATTGTGGCTTTAAAGATCCTCTTATCAACGTCGCTGTATTGATCATGATCATATGATTTGGTGTTGGGGGTAATAGGTCAAATGAACTGAATGATACTTTGATAATTATCACCTGATTTTGCAAATCCCCAGTCTAGCATCAACACATCTATCAACTTTTTCTGTTCTGTCTCACTGTAACGATCTTATTCTGGACACACAGCAGGCCATTAGTAATAGTTTTTTTTTGCAGGATTTGAACATTAAGGGGCTGAAAATTGTTGAAAACAAGAAAAGGTTGATACAATTTTCCGATACTTAGATACAGTACTTTATCAATAACACATGTTTGAACGATTCAATCTCTGTAATTTAATGATCAATAGTTTTTTAATGATCAATGCATTTATTTAAAGTACAGAGACTTTAAATAAATGCATGTATTTCAGAAGACAGGTGCACAGGAGAGGAATGAATCCATAACTGATTTGCAGGCAAACTGCTGCATACAATACATTGGCAACATATTTGTGCAATTTGTAAAGTGTGCAGGAGTTTGCTTTGCATTTTTTGATAATCGAAAACAAGAATTTACCCAATATTGGGTGGTTGGGACTTCTATCTTTGTTGCCGTGGTATCTAAAGAGGTATCAATATTGTTTGATTTTTAACTAGTGTCATAGTTTAAAATTCTGGTATTGGAACCATCCTACTAAGAGCTTGTTGAGAGACTATATGAGTTTCCTGAAGAACTTTTTGGTGAATGTTCAGACTCGAAAGAAATGCTCTGTGTCCATCAGGTCTGATCATTGATGCCTTTGGAGAGCTGAGAGACCAGCAGGAGCAGGTCAGAGAGGACATGGAGGTAAGATAATGAGCTTCAGAGGGATTTAAAGGGTCTCTTTACCCAGTCCACCTTCAGTCCTCCTTCTGTTAGGAAACCAGAATCTGTTTAACCTGAAGTGTCTTTTCTCCCTGTAGACAAAGTGTTTCATCTGCGGAATAGGAAGTGACTACTTTGACACGACACCGCACGGCTTTGAAACACACACCCTAGAAGAACATAACTTAGCCAACTACATGTGAGTTATCTTTCAAAGTGCATGTTTGACCAACTGAACTTCTCTATGTGTTGTATTTGTGTTGACTCATTGCTTTAACTCCTAAAGATTCAGTAACTCTTCAACCTTTATTTCTTTTCTAAATAATGAGTATGAGTGGATATTATGGTTATTTTTATTATCCTAGGAGGAAATGAAGAGACAGATTTGAACTCTCAATGCTCAGTTTCTGATTATATACTTATCCTGTGCATGAATTTGACCTCTGAGAATTGTAAATAATCTACTTTTTGTCCTCTAATACTTTTGTTCAATCGGCTATTTTATGAAACAACCACCCTGGTGTGATGCTGGATTTCTTTCTCAGTACGTTTCCTCTTTTTCCTTTTTCTCCTCCAGGTTCTTCTTGATGTATCTCATCAATAAAGATGAAACAGAACACACAGGACAGGTGGGTAAACTTAACTTTAAGATGTGCACGAGGGAACGAGGGAGACGTCCTCATTCGTTGTTTTTTTGTCTCGGATGAGATGAGATGAGATGAGATGAGATTCAACTTTATTGTCATTACACATATACAAGTATAGAGTAACGAAATGAGGTTTGGCATCTCACCAGAAGTGCAAATAAGCAGAAAGTGCAATAGTCTGTGCTATGTACAGTAATTCTGTGCTATGTACAGTAATTGCAAAATTTACAGATGTAGCCAGAAAAAGTGAATTATTAGGTAAATCTGGATGGCTGGATTAATGGGATGCAATAAATATAAATAAATGCTATAAATAAGTAATGCTACAAAAAAAGTGTGTTCTTAGGATTATAATATACAGATTAAGATGCAGTGAGCATGCTATACTAATAATATACAGAATAAGATGCAGTGAGCATGCTATACTAATAATATACAGATTAAGATGCAGTGAGCATGCTATACTAATAATATACAGATTAAGATGCAGTGAGCATGCTATACTAATAATATACAGAATAAGGTGCAGTGAGCATGCTATACTAATAATATACAGATTAAGATGCAGTGAGCATGTTATACAAGTTTACAGATAATTTAAAGAATATGAACATACTATAATACAATAATACAGATGGATGAGAGATGTGTGTGTGTGACCAGGAGGAGAGGTGGGGGGATGATGGGTGTGAGGTGATATGGAGGGGAAAGGGGGGTCAGCAGGGTGCGGAGAGAGAGAGGGAGAGAGAGAGAGAGACAGAGTTCAGAGTTCGGGGGGTAGAGTTCAGTAGAGAAACAGCTCTATGCATTTCTGAACGTCAAAAATATCTTTAATCGTCAAGTTTGTTAGAATTCTGCGTTGTGTTGAAACACGTTTTCCCTCTGTGTTTTCAGGAGTCATATGTGTGGAAGATGTACCAGGAGCGATGCTGGGACTTCTACCCTGCTGGAGACTGCTTCAGGAAGCAGTATGAGGATCAGCTGGGATAAAGCCCTGCATCGTTTTATCTGCGTCTGAAGAGAGAGAGAGAGAGAGAGAGAGGGGCGAGGAGAGGAGAGGAGGGACATTCAGAGAGAGGACGGATTAGACACTTGTACATTGAACACATCTATTGCCTTAGTTTTTCCCCCTTTGTCTGCACATTTCTCTCTCCTCTGTTGAAGCATTGCACACTTTGGCTCCACTTTTGAACCACCTGTAGTAAAAACGTTGAAGGGATAGTTTGAGAAAAGAAGAAGAATATCAGAGAAGCATCAAAAGACTCAAGGAGCCAGGGCCCTTTAGACTCTGCTATGAATACACTACACGGCCTTTTTGTGTGTAATATATACATAGATTGCCTTACATATCAAAGCATTTATACACAACAGGCTATTTCAGTCGCTACTGCTGTAAACGTCATAGTGCCTATAGCAACGTCACATCTAGAGCAATCAGACTGTTTAGATTTTTAGCTTCGATACTTTAGAGTTTTTGTTCATTTTTGTGTGTAAGGTTGGGACGTTTTGGTCTGTGGCTGCTGCCATGGGATGTTTTATTTCTGATGTTTTGTATTCTGCAGCTCACAGTTGTATCTCTGAGATCCTTAAGGAAGCACCGGCGCCCTCTCACTCCTTTCCTCCCTCTCTCAAACGCTAAGGAAACTCGTCTTCAAACACCTTGCGATGAACGGAAAACTTTAAATGGACTGATTTGCCAAGATAATAAACAGATACTCGTCTGCTTATGTGACATGTACCAGTGTAAATCAGCTGTATAGACAAAAAACAGTTTGCACTCTGAAGTCTTACAATGCACTCCTGGATGTATGTGTTCCCCTATCTGCGCTGGTGTCTCTGTACCATATAAGATAGTTCTGATTTACACACACGTACAGTATAGGAGGATGCTAAGGTTATTATTTTATTATTTATATGCAGAACTAAAACTTCTAAAGACGACCGTTTTAGCCCGTCTCTATTTCTGGCCAACAGTGTACTACGACACTTTATGCACAAATAAGTTTCTTGTCAGTGCATTAACATAACTAATGAATGTATTTCATGTATACATTTTGAGTGTCACCTGTATAACTGAGTCATTTCATGGCTGCTTAGAGGCCTTTTGATGAAAAGACATATTTTACATACATCATAGATAACATATATTTATTTTTCCTTTGGGCTTTGGAGAACTTAAATGATCGTGTTACTTTGTTTGGACATGAACATGCCACATGTCCCGTTTGTGAAAAACCCCACAATGGTGAAGAGAATAACTCTCGCACTGAAGTGTGTGCCCAGTTTGCAGTCAGAAGGGGAAAAATTAGCTTTTGTTTTTTTTGCGAGTTAGGATTTATGATAGATATTGATAGGAGCAAAGCAAATCATTTATTTTTCCTCACTCAAGACAGTCATGTGTGATGCGCTGATCCCAGACAGTTCTGTCTCTCGATGCCTTTTCCAGATCACACCCTCCACCCTGTAGTTAATGTCATGTCTCACTTTGTCGGAGGCAGAGCAGTATTTTTTTGCCGCTGACGCCTCTGAAGTGAAAACTTGTAGCTGTGGTCCACACGGGGGGCAGCTGATGGTACGGAGCTGGATGGAGATCATTACTTTCCACGTGACTGAGTGTCTTCTGACTGAACCTTGTGTTTCAATACAGAATAAACAGATTATTTTAAAGAGAACTGGAGCATGCGTCCTCATTGACATGAAGGCTTCTCTATGCACTTCCTGCACAATATGCACATTCAAATGTGAAAATTTAAGCTTCAGGAGAATTAGTTTGCATAAATAAAATTATGCATTTACATACTTGTCAAGTTTTTGCTCTGTTAGCCTCAAACAATGTTCAGGATCTTTTCTTTCTTTATTTTTTTCAAGGTGTCTTTCTGACCGACATTGCTCTGAATATCTTCACAAATGTGCAGCTAAAGGAAATATTTGATATGCATTTATATCAAACTAATAATATGAAAACAGATTTAGCATACAGGAAGTGAATGCTTAACATTTTGTCACATTAAGACATATCTCTTATCTTTTCCTGTGTTTCTGATTTAACTTATCAAACTGACACTAAATTTTCTTTAACCATTCACATCTTTCATACTTTACGAGGGGCAGTCGAACCCTCAGACTGTATCTCGACATGATTAAGATGCTTACTGTTTGTTACCTGTTCCCTCTCAGGTGTCTGCACATGCAGCTTCATGCAGGCTGGGCAGAACTTATCTAAATCAAATATGTGCACTCTTGTGCTTTAAACAGGAAACACCCTGGTATTTCTATCGCAGGCTTTGTGTGTGGCCAACCACCATCATGTTTATTTTGTTAAGTATGTGTGGCCATAACCCTCTGCCTCCATGAGGTATGCATATAAAACTGCTCTAAATGTGCAGACCTGAGTAATCGATTGTTTGCCTTAGGTTCACAGGCTGGTAAACTGTGACACCCGTGTTTAATCCATGGGGAGTAAACAATGTTATCTAGTTAATGTGCTGAACAGAGATCATGTCTCCAACACACACCTCCACTTTGTGAAATCTAACATTTTCCTACTGGCCAAACAATTATAATATTGTGACAGCAGAAACTTTTACGTTGTGTATTGATGACATAAAGCCATAATAATGAACAATCAGAAATAAATGCATTTTCAACCTGTAGCTAAATTCAAATTTAGGTCATTAAATATACATTTTTATGTGTATTTATTGTACCCTGCTTACATTGAGAAAGACTTGACTTTTTGCAGGACTACGTGAATGACCTCTAAAAGAGCATCTTCATCTAGATAGTTTATTCTAAAACCTTTTTTTTAGTAAAGCATCTGAACACGTCATCGTCTCGCTTCACTTGCTTTCTTGCTCTTTGGGCGGCAGTAGCTCAGTCTGTAGGGACTTGGGTTGAGAACCAGAGGGTCACCGGTTCAAGTCTCGGTGCAGACCAAATATGGAAGTTGGTCTGGTAGCTGGAGAGTTGCCAGATCACTTCCTGAGCACTGCCGAGGTGCCCTTGAGCAAGGCTCCGTCACTCTGACATCTCTCCATTAGTGCAGGATCCTGTTTGTGCATGTGTGTGTATATTTCAGCCTGTGTGTGTGTTGCATGGTTAACAGAGTGTAAAAACAGAAATTTCCCCTTGCAGGGATCAATAGAGTAAATCTTAATCTTTCACATTTTCATTCATGTTGGTTTTTGGTACAGCTCACACTCATAAGAAAACCCAGCCTTTCTTTAGTCATAAGATGCCACTCCTCTGCTAGGTCAGAGGTTATTGTGTGTCTTGTTCCTCCAAAGGTGATGCAGGCCTGGGTTTACCTGGTCCCTCCCTCATCACTGTATAAAAACAAGACGTCCAGCAGAGACCAGTTTGTGACAGAAACCCCCCCCTGACTCTCTGCTTCTCCGTCTCCCCGTCATCTCACCGTCTGCTGCTGCCATGTTTGTCGCTCCTCCTGGATACCAGCCGGTCTACAGCCCTGTAAGTATCTGCACACACTGCTGAATGTAAAAAGATATAATCATTCCTTTATGTGTGCTTTGGTAGGTAATCTAGCATTAATGCAAGTGGACTAAGAATTAATCAGCAGCAGAACAAGCAATGCAAAAAAAAAAGAAAGAAATGCAAGCATGGCACTTTTCAGACAAAGGAGTCCAGTTTAGACATTCCCAGAAACCATTTTTTTTCTCTTAATGTTCATGTTACTGACTGGAGAATAATAAGACTCAAAATCTTTGTTCAAATTCAATCAAATTCTTTGTTTATTCCGACTATTTTCTGATATTTTTGTCCACATAATACCAGTAAAAAAATACTTACAGGGCAACTTTTGTGCAGCACTTTTAATTTGCTACTTCTGTATTTTGAGAGATATGCTGACATGCAGACGGGTTCTGTGCAGAGAGGGTGAATATTTTTTTGTGTGTTTTATACAGAGTATTCCCTATCTGGGGCCTGTTTATGGAGGCCTGAGGGAGGGATCGTCCATCTACATCCAGGGGTCCATACCTGAGAACATAACCAGGTGACAGCAGAAAACATGAATCTTAAACGTTGCACACTTTGACTCTGTAAACTTCACTTGATCTTGTAGAAAGATTTGAGAAAAGGAAACCACCTTAAGTAAACTAACTGTGGGTGGAGCAGCTTTGGATTGTTGCACCTCATACCAGGTTTTTTTTTTTACACACAGCTCCACTTTAACGTGTATGGCTCACCTTTTCAAAATAGTAATACCTTTGGTTCCAATGGCACTTAAACAGAACATTAACGGACAAAGTCAACACTGCACATTCCTGACTGTATCGTTATGCGGGGGGAACAGTTTCTTTGCGGTCGACCTCACCTGCTCTGTTTGCATTTCTTCTGCTTTCTGACTAACATCTCAGTCACTTCAGGACTCAGAGACACAGAATGACTCTTGCTTAACCTGAGTTTCGCTTTGCTCAGGTTTTTTATGAACCTGCTCTGTGGACAGTCTGAGTCCAGCGACGTGAGCCTCCACTTCAACCCTCGCTTTGACGGCTGGGACAAGGTGGTCTTCAACTCTCGTCAGGATGGGTCCTGGAAGTCGGAGGAGAAGATTCGCGACATGCCCTTCTCCAAAGGCAAGGGCTTTGAAATGGTCGTCATGGTAACGTCAAAGGGATACCAGGTAAGATCAACCAGAAATCACATGATGACTACAAACTGCTTTCATTTTTGATGAGTTGTAAATTAGAGTTCATGAATATCATATTCTGCACCAGTAAATATCCCACATTTTTTCCGTTGCAGATCAAAGTCAATGGGAAAGACTTCCACACCTTCAAGCACCGTCTCCCAGTGGAAAGAGTTTGTGGGATCCACATCGCGGGAGATGTTTCCATCCAGACGATTAATGTCATCGGGGTGAGGCTTCAGGGCTCTGAAGATTTCAGCTGTTTGCTTTGGGCTTTGCTGCTGCAACAGAAATTACACAGAGGCTTGTAATCATAATAAATCATGAACATCTGATTGCTAATGCTTTCTGCTTCTGTGCCAGGGAGCTCCAGGTGGCATGAATAGGTATCCTGGAGGAATGGGAGTGAGTTAAAAAAAAAGCAAAAGTTTAAATTTACACAGTATTTGTGCTTGCTTTGTTTTGCTGGGATTTCTTTTTTTTTTACATCAATATACTTAAAAATGATTTTCTGCATCTATTATTGTCTTGAATCAGTCAGTGTGGTTGCTATAGGATGTTAGTGTAAATATGATATGTTATGATGTGTTAATTCATCTGATTATTGTCAACGTTAATCCAAAGAAATCTATTTTTTTATTCCCACAGTATAACCTCGATGTATAACCTCTGTCATTACAAAATAAAACTAACTTACATGTGAAGAGCTTCCAAAAAATTCCAGCTGAAGTTGAATCAACATTATTAATATAATAAGCGACTTATTACACTTTTTTTAGTTGGATAATGTTTTCTATAATGTCTTACTCATTGTTTTGTCTTTTCAGGGTGGCATGGGAGGAGGAATGGGAGTAAGTAAACATAATATAAGTGTAAAAGTATAGACTCATTAAACTCAGCTTTGTACAGGATTAACATGTTCACCACATTTCAACAGGGGGGATATCCAGGAAGTGGCATGGGGGTATGTTCTGTGATTGTTTTTAACTTGAGTGTAGTTGGCTTTAAATATTTATAAAAATGTAAAGAATTACATTTTGCCTATTTTCACAAACCCTTACTTCTTTTATCTAACATCCAGGGAGGATATCCAGGTGGCATGGGAGGAGGACAGGGTGGAGGAATATCAGTAAGTATGTTAAGAAATAATTTATTTTTACTAACATTTTGTGAACACATCATATCGTATAAAATTTTATAAACTCGTATAAAATTGCATCACTTTTCAACAGGGAGGATATCCAGGTGGTGTGGGAGGAGGACAGGGAGGAGGAATGGGAGGAGGTGTGGGAGTAAGTATTCTTACATGCAACAGCCCACAAGTGTAACAACTGATTAAGTTCTGTGTAATGGAGTGTTTATTCTGTCCATCACTTTGTAACAGGGAGGATATCCAGGAGGTGGCCCAGGGGTGATTAAAGCTTTTTTTTTCTTTTCTTCATTATTGGTCAAATTCAGAAATATAATATATTGTACATGCTTGTAAAAAAAGGTAGTTATGAGGCTAAATCTATTTTACTGGCTATAAATCACTCAAAATTACATTATGTATTGGATTTTTTAAATCTTTTTTTGCAGTGTGGACATCCAGCAGGCATGGGAGGTGGTAACGGGGTATGAAACATTGTTATATCCACTGATTTTATTTTATTTTGGCAATTTGAACGCAAAAATTTAAAAACTGACAAAAATGACTAAATTTGTACTTTCCCGCCCTTTTTCTTCAAAGGGAGGATTCCCAGGATCAAACCTGCCGGTGAGAAAAAGTGCATGACATCGATCTATGTATATGTGCTTTATCTTTCCTCTGGTGGTACCATCTTGACTCTCTGTTGATCTCATTATAGGGAATGGGTGGCCAGCCAGTCTACAACCCTGTGAGTAAAATGTGTTCCACACAGCCTCTGCTTAGAGATACATGTACTTTTTTTCAAAAGTTAATATTTAAGCATTTTACTTTGAAGGTCTTAACTGGAAACCATAGACTGTAACCCAATGTCTAACTTGACTACGGGGGGTCAAGAAGACCGCTGGGATGATATTATTTTGAATGAGGTGTATTTACTGACATCTGGTGGTCATTTGGTGGAACTGCAACTTATTCAATTTGTCAAAAAATAACATGATAGTAAAGTTTCCAGTGAATTTTCAGGGTTACGTGAGGGAGAGATGGAGTCTTGCTATTACTAGCAGCTGACTGTGATACTGGTTGTATGGAGTTACGCTTGTCTACTGCCCTCTTGTGGTCGCGGCAGGAACAGCAACAACGAATAAATTATCGTAATGATATCGTAATTGAATATTAACATGTATTATTGTCAATAGTTGTAACCAAGCTTGAAGATATGGTTGCAACAGTTTAAATTAACCATAGACTGTAAATAGGTGAATGATGGCGTAGTTAGCTCAAAGTGACATTCTTACTGCCCTCTTGTGGTCAGAAAGAGGAACTGCAATACCTTCAATTCACTATAAAAATTAAAAATAAAAATAGATATGACAACACACTCTCTGCATGTCTTCCAGGGAACATAAGGGGTAATTTAAGCAACAGAGGAGCATTTTTAGATTCACTAGCATGTAAGGTTATTTTATTCTACGAGTAACGAGTAACGATCAGAAACGGTAATCGCCCCCTCCCCAGTAGTCTCCCCTTGGAAATGAGTGTTCACTGCCCTCTTGTGGTCACAGCAAGGAACAGCAACACTAAATAAAACAAATTAGAATCAATGTGTATAAATGGTAATGTCGTAACACTTCCGATAAAACTTTCAAAAATAAAATATTTCATAATCTATTTTGGGAATATGCATTTTTTTTGTATTTTGGTAATGGGTATTGATTATTTACCCATGACATGTTATTAAACAAGTTATATATCACCGTCAACCTGAGTTAGCACTAGTACTATAAAGCGTGTAGCTTACAGCTTATAAAATTTGATTCTGCTATTTGTGAGGACGACTAAAAAACTAGGCTACTCTAAATTATCTCAGTGATGGTTAGCTAAATCAAAACAAAACAAAACACAACACATGAATGCATGTCTCGTATTAAACGTAGTGTGTTTTGTCTCAAAGAACTAAGGTAGTAGGTACTGTTCGTATTCACTGCCCTCTAGTGGCGACAGACAGGAACACAAAGCTCTTTTTGTACAGTTTATGTTGTCGACATGACAACAGTCTATTACCTGTGAAGATAGAGAGAACAATAGATTTAAATCACAAAATATAAATAATATATGGCTTATACATTAAATGGTCCAAGCAGATCTTTATGGATAGGGAAAAAGAAAGTTTCAAATTCAGTCTTTCTGCTCAAAGCACAGTTATGAAACACCTTTAAGAAACTGCAGTCTGAAGATGGTTGTATCCTAAGATGAGAGTGACATTGCAGGGTCTGACGAACTTAAAATTGTCTCCTAAAAAAATATTGCAAGACAATTTTAGCCTACAGTTTTATTTCCATGATGTTATCTGTGTGAGCCTCATACAGCCTCTTATTAAACCTCTGATTTTGTTTTTCCTGTGTGTCTGAAGCCTGTGCCCTACTCAAACATGATCCCAGGAGGGATGTCCCCTAAGAGGACCATCATCATCAGGGGAATGTTGCCCAATGGAGCAAACAGGTGTGTATTTGTGAGTACATAGTGACTGTAAAGTGAAAGTCTGATTGCAAACAGACACTGTTACACTTGTGTGTTGTGTGCTGCAGGATGAGCATCAACTTCATGGTGAGCAGATCTCGAGACGTCGCTTTCCACATGAACCCCCGCGTGAGAGAGGGGATCGTGGTGAGAAACAGCAAGATAGGAGGCAACTGGGGCCAGGAGGACAGAGAGCTCAGCATGAACCCCTTCAAGGAGGGACAGTACTTTGATGTAAGTTCTGTCTGTCGGTATGATCGGCCAATCTGATGACTTTCTATTTCATTCTGTGTGGTCAGTGGTAGACTGATATTTCCACCCTTGTTTCTCAGATGTCTATTCGCTGTGGGAATCAGAGGTTTAAGGTGTTTGTGAACGGGCAGCACTTGTTCGACTTCTTCCACCGCCTGCAGTCCTTCAGTGAGATCGACATGCTGGAGATCGAAGGAGACGTGCAGATTTCCTACATCCAGTTTTAAAGAGCACACATTTCTACAATAACTTACAGATACCGACAGAAGTCATCTCTTCTCAGCCAATGCTTGATCATAAATCCTAATCACAGCTCGTCATTGGTTGGACAGGATTAACTGAATAATTATCATTTTACCAACACATGTAATGGATGAGAATAATATTAGCCACATTAAAACAAAAGAAATGAATTCTATCATGTTGATAATTTTTATTTCTTATACAAAATATTGTAGGTATTGTATCAAAATTTGTTTACAAATCATGACGATATAAAGGCAACTATAGATATATACAGTCTTCTCCCAATTGAACACACCAGGAGAATCACAATCACACATCACCTGTGATGATGAAAACACTGGCTCTCTGAAGGCACTGAAGGTTAGGTGATGAAATTCATAGATGTAAGGCAGAATGAGTCATGAGGGATTTTCACTTTTGCTGAATTATACTTTACAAGATGTTTCTTTTCAAAGCCCAAACACGGTTCTTGGTGTAACCACGTTGTATCATATTCAAATGTGAAATGTTTTTACAGAACAAAATAAAGCGTGCCTCAGTCTCAGCAGCGCGTCCTGTGGTTCACAAACATTGTTTGACTTTCATTCTGAGTACACAGTACCAAAGGTATTTCAAGAAATGTACATGTCCTCTTAACTACCCCCCACTGTCTACTCTTTTTATACACAAGTACCTTTTGATGCAGCAGAAAAACACAGCACCTCATTCAGACAAATGTTCTCCCAAACTGTGTTGAAATGTGGTCCAATTCAACGACAAACTATGACCTTAAACAAATATATTTATGTATAAAAATAAGTGCATGCATGATGCAAAGTTGCAGCTGGTGAATTACCCAAAGCTGACGTTTGGAGGACCACACTTTTGTTTGTTTTTTCATCCGCTGCTTCCTGTGTCCTCATGCTCGACTCTGCGTCTAACAGACTTCTATTTACAGCGCTGAACCTCGAGAAACAAACACATCCCCAAAATCAAAAGTGGCACGGTGATGTCAGATGACGAGGTTAGTCATGTTTCCCAGTCCCCGCTCATTTACTGAGAACAATCCTTCGACTGGATATCAGCAGCCCTGCCATGCTTCACAGGCTTTGTTCTCGGTCTTTATGAATATAAAGGGTTGTTACATGTCGGCCGACTTCATGCAAGGCATTTACAGAATGTCCAAAACGTAAAAAACAAAATCCTAAAAAGATATACAAATAACATAAAACATTAGTGCAAAGTTGTAGAAATAAAAAAAAACAGCATAAAACAAATACACTTGTAATAACACTGTGCTTGAGTCTAACACAAGGTGAGGAGCTTACTCCATCGACTGTACCGACTCTCTCTCTCCGTCAAACTACCTCTGAGTGTTTGTACCCTCCAGATGTGACCAGTACCTCTGTTCCTGCTGAGTCTCAGCTTCCTGAGTTAGGACATAGATGTATAAACCAGGTGAATCAGGACTTGTAAAAGGTGAGGAAAGATGGCTCATGGTGCTTGAAGCACGACTAGCAGTAGAAGACCTGGAGAAGATTCAGGGGTTTAATATGATGTCATGCAAACAGAGTCCTCTTTTCAGCAGCTTCATGAAATCTGCTCTAATCCTGCAGTATTAATGGTTGTTTTTAAATGTGATATGTAAGTCAGCTGATGTTGGGAAATGGAGTCCTAACTTTTAAGAATAGCAATCATAAGGTTACAAGATTTTCATGTTGGGGAGAACGTTCTTCCATCTGTTAACCAAAAACAAGAGCTTAAAGTATAAAAATCAGGGTGCAACAACAAGTTTTATGATTTCAGACCAAGAATCCCGAGTAGTCCTTCACAAACGTGCGTCAACATGACCTTTAAAAAAGCCGGTCTGCTCCTCCAGATCCCCTCGGATCTTGCTGCAGGAGGATGTACTGATGCAGAGATTCAGATGGGTGAGTTCCTCCATCCCTTTCCTCAGCTGGTGTGAGTCTTCTACTTCAGCGCTTTCTCCATGGACAGTTCAAGCTCCTGAGTGTGTTTGGTTGTGTGTCAGTCTGGCAGTGTGTGAGCTGGTTTCACAGAGACTTTACTTCTTTCTTTTTTTTTTTTTTTTTAGCTTAAAGACGTGAAGGTGGCTAACTCTTCTGTCTACAAGGTAGTCGGTATTTTATTGCTATAGCGTCAGGGGTGTGTGGATTTCTTTGATTGTGCTGCGGTGTATGTTGCATGAATTTTCCCTCCAGCCACACTGATCTCATATTTCTGTAACACTCACTCGTAGATGTGTTCATTTAGAAGGGAGGGGGGGGGGCAACAACACAAATTAAAAAAAACAATCCTGGACTTCCTTGGAATGCATTCTGCTGAGTGTGTGTGTGAGAGTGTTTGTGCAAATCATGTATTCAGGTGTCTTACAGTCAGCAGCGAGAGGCTGGTTCCCGTTCTCTGCCTGGAGCGAGGATGGCACAGTTTTTGGCAGTGATGAGTAACTTTTTTTAAGAGTAAAGCCATCATTGCCAGGGCATTTTCCTGGACCCCTCCCTGTCCTCCTGCAGCTCCACAGTTGGGGTGGGGTTTGGGGTGGAGTGGCAGGATGGCTGTAAGGGCAGCGTGGCTGTGGAGGACGACACGGGCATGTCCAGGCTCTCCAGGGAGTCACACAGGGCTCTGTTGGTCTCGTGCTGGGGGCAGAGGACGTACCGGTTCGGTTGGTGGACCTCCGCCGTGGTCACCGAGTCAAGACCCTTCAGGCAAAGAGGAGACGGACCCCCAATGGGGTCGCGGCCACCGACGGCACCGAGCTCCATGGAGGACTCGTCCATGTTGACGTACAGGATCTCGTCGGGGTCCTGGGGGTCTGGCAGATCCTCCAGGGCCTTTTCCAGCTCCCAGCACAGAGACTGAAACGATGGACGATCCTTCGGGCTCAGAAGCCAGCAGGAGAACATGATGGAGTAACTGGAGAGAGTGAAGAAGAGCGTTTATCAAATGTGTTTTTTATTGTAGTAAATTAATACTGACATATATTTAAATATATTCAAGTTAGGAGGATTTGTTATTATGAGAAATATTTATATTTTAAAGAAAAAAACTGTAGGAAAACCATGTTTGAACACAAATCTCTAAATGAAATCATCACTAAGCCTTTTGAGAATCAGGGAAACTGGACTAGCTCTTATTGCTTAATGTTAAAAGAGCGTCTTCTAATCAGGAGTCAAAGGCTTCACTTTGTACTTCCTCATGAACTGAGGGTGAAGGACCATCACTCACATGCTGTCCAGGCAGTCCGGAGGCTGTTTGAGACGGTTCCCCTGTCTCAAGTAATCATAAATCTCGCTGTTTTCCACCCCAGGGTACGGAGTCTGACCCCGCGTGGCGATCTCCCACATGGTGACTCCAAACGACCACTGAAGGAGACGGACAGAAGGAAGGACGTGTAAGAAAAAGTACAGAGGAGGAGGGGGTTAGGGGATGGGTGGAATTCCTTCAGATTTGACTCTTTCTGCGACCCCCTCAAACATGAATCTGCTCCGGTTAAACATCAGCTCTGGATGTAACACAGCCATGTTTGTCCAGTCATCAGGACGTCCTACTTTACGCTCAACTCACTCAAGAGTGTACATCATTTTAATCACTTTCACATGCGGAGGGTCTCTGCAACATAAATGCAGACATATGATAATATGTATGTACATTACAGCTGGAATTCAGTGAAATATCTCAGAACTATTGATGTTATCTTCTCCGTTTTAAAGAGTAAATACTAAATATATTCACCGTTTAACCAAATATGGACTCAAATTTGTTCTTTTGTAAGACTGAAGTCAGTGCACTACTACTACAAATAACAGCTGCATGCCTAACTAAGATGATAATCCCCCCAAAATGGACTTTACAACTCTTTACCCTGCAGCCACAGAATACTAAGGCTAAAACATTTCTTCTCCTCTCCTCTCCTTTTAGCACCAAAAGAGCTTTAAATAATGTAGTTGGTGACATAGTGCTGACATGATCATGGATTTCTATTCACTAAGCTTACATATGGAAAGTAGGGTAATGGGTTATGCAGTATAATTTTTGACCTGGAAATTTATCACCACTAAAATAATTCATTGTTATCAGGAAAAAAATACTTTTAAAGACGTTTGATTTACAACAGGCAGGTTTTAGGGTGGAAGTATAATTCTAAAGATAAACCAAATCTGTTAATTAACCCGTGAGTCCCTGAAATGTGAAACACAAACACATGAAACACACTACCATGCAGTTGATACAAAGGCACACTAAACTGACACACAGTGGGGGAACTGACCACGTCACTCTTGGTGGTGTACACTCGATCAGCCAAGCTTTCGATGGCGATCCATTTGACGGGCATCTTTGAGATCCGGCCCTGCCTGTAGTAGTCCCCGTTGTAGATCTTCTTGGAGAGGCCGAAGTCAGCCACGCACACGTTCATGTTCTCGTTCAGCCTGAGGCAGAGAGAATAGCAGAGTGTTACAGGGCGGTTCAGATTTACATGAAAGCTACCACTTTATGTTTTATGAGCTCATGAAATATGTTGAATGGATGACTAACTAAACTCACTCACTCAGAAAAAACTCAATGCCAAAGTGAGAATGTCTTAACTTTCCTGAATCCAAATCTTCTCCTTGTTCCTCTTTACCAAATATATGGCACAGTCTCAGGGTCTACTTTTAGTTCTTCATTTCAAGTTTTTTCAACTATTGCATGCAGGGTCACAACAGAAAGCGAAAGAACAAATGATAAAAGAAGAAAGGGAAGCGAAAGAGTAAAAAGGGGAAGCAGCGATTGTGCTTACATGCAGTTGCGAGCAGCGAGGTCTCTGTGGATGAAATTCTTGCTGCTGAGGTACTCCATCCCTCGGGCAATGTCGGTCATAAACTTCACCAGCATCTGAGACGGGAGGTACTGCAGGACAGCACAAAGAGGAAAACACATTTCATCACACATCCACCACAGCTGACATTTCATTTTCTTAAACAGCAGAGGGCGCTAGAGTCCGTCTCTGCCGGTCTGAACTGAGCGCTCCCTGCTCCACATACTAACAGCTTTTTTCCTGTGGGAAGAATCAGCACCATTGTGTTTTCTGAACGCTTGCCGAACTCTCGGATATTTCAACATTCTGCAGGAATCTTGTTTCGATTAGGCTTGTGTTTCTCAACCAGATTCTTCGGGGACTTAGTGCGTATAGCGGTTCTCGATTCCAATAAACCATCTCATCCATTTAGAAGTAGATGTCACACTGACTGTGTGTTTCCATGACTTCAGAGTGTGCATGCTGCCAAAAAAAGTCTGTACGGGGACTCACTGTAACAAATACTCTACGTCTATGATGACCTTTGGATACCATTCTGCTGACAGACTTTAACATGTATATGAACTTCTCAACCTTTGAACCATAAACAGTTCAACTTGTGGTTTTGCTTGACCGCTTGCATGTGCATGTGTACGCGTGTGTTGCTGACTCTGTGCTTTTTATTGTTTGTAATCAGACTAACCACAGGACAGTCTCCCAGCCGAGAGTAGAGCAGATAACTGTGCAGGTCTCCATGTTTCATGTAAGGCAGGATGACCACGGGGGAGGGGTAACCTTCACTCTCCACGGTCTGCAGACACACACCTGTAAAAACACCACACGGCTTAGTCTCATACATACACACACACACACACACGCATACATGTTCTGCTCATTTAACGAGCAACATGCTAGGGTCCGTTAACCTGAAGCGGAAGGAAGTGAACATATTCTCTCACCCAGCCTAAGCGGTATATTTGCATGCAAAGCGTTTTAGTTTAATCTGCACAGGTTAATGGATGTTTGTGTCAAATATTTCTACACACTATTAAAACACATCTCCCTGTTACTCTTCATAATGTAAAAATGATAGAAAAGTTAAACCACAAATAAACCAAGTAACAGGACGGTGATTATCCTGAACAACTTGGACATGGTCTTTCTAAAACCATGAATCTTAAAAGTCATCTCAGCTGTTTCTACCTTAAAACTCAAAAGACAAAGAAACCCATCATTAAGGGCTACGAGAGAAACTGTCCATCTGTCATTTGAATCCTGACTTACCCAGAAGCCTCATGACATTGGCATGGTCAAACTCTTTCATGCAGGCAGCCTCGCGCAGAAAATCTTCCATCTCTGAGCGTGTACAGATGGCAACTGGAGAGGAGACGGTACACAAGTGAGGCCATGTGGTTTGTGTACAGCTCGTGGCACATTGACAGGTTGCAAATAAACTTTTATCTCAAAAGGGTGTTTAAGCTCCTGAAATGATTTCACTATAAACTGTTACGTGTAAACAGTTCCATCCACTTAATGTGTTTTAATATAATCTCACACAGAAAGGTGGCCCTGTTTTCAGTCTCTACAAATTAATCTCTTGTAGAGTTTTCATACAATTGTGTTTAGTTTTACGCTGCGGTTTTTTTAATGGGGTCAACTTTTCCTTCTGCCAATATTCTCTACAAGCTGAGCCTTTGTCTGTTTTCTGATAAAGAACTGAAATTTTAGCACAAAACACTTGTTAATTTCTGACCCGAGGGGCTGTCTGTCAAATGGCCAGTGTTTCCAAAGATGAAGGGGGATCATTGTGGTGATCGCTGAGCACTTGAACTGTCTACTCACTCTTCATGGTCTTGACAGCAACTTTGAGAACAGACTCCTCCTGAGTCAGAAGGCCTTCCATCACGGAGCCGAACTCCCCTGAAGAAAGAAAATGAAACCACATCAAACACTCGGTTTAGATGACACTTTATTATCAAACAGGGAAAGGTTGTCAGTGTCCGGATTGGAGGGAGTGCAGGGTTACTATATTGTTACACTGTTACACTATAACTAAGGTCAAAACATACGAGTGTCTTTAAGAGAGATAAGTGGAAATCAAGCTATGTTGTTCTGGCTGTTCAATCCTGCATATGGACTATGTACCAACCCTGACATAAAGCGTTGATGTGTTTCACCTTGCTGTTAGTCTGTTACTGTACATATTAACTCCAGGCTGTCCCAGAAAATGACACTGATACAAAACAAACAGTACCTTCTCCCAGCGTCTTTCCCAGGGTTAGTTTATGTCTGTCCACCATCACGTCTTGGAGCTTCTGCTTCAGCTCGTCGCTGATGCCAAGGCTGTTCACTGAGGGGGGAGAGAATAAGGAATTTTAATGGTGTTTGGAGCCCGGAGTTCTTTAATGAACAACAAAGAAGAGAGAGAGAGAGAGAAAAACAGCCAGATTGTAAAAGCACAATGCGAAACACGAAGCCAAGAACAAAGTGTGAATAAACCCAGCTAGCTTATACAGCAATAAAAAAAGACTGATTTAAAACATGCTGTCTAGTCTTTAAACCTCCCATATTAAATACTAATTAAATATTATTCGATTTTTGTTCTGGGGACAAAAAAAGTGTTTTTTACATCAAAGTTTCTGTTTCCTATATATTGATCTATTTAGTAGCTATTTTTAAATGCACAGCTTCCCTTTTCAAAACTAATGAACATACTTCTTCTCAATGTCAATATGGCCTTAAATAATCAAAATACATTTAAAGATTTTAAAAATGCACTAAAACACAACCGTGCAGAGATTTTCTGACATGGAGTCTCCATTTTTTTCTCAGACCATATTTCAGGTGTGGGACAGATGAGCGGTAATCCTGCAGGGACCGGGTTGGGAAGTTGATGTCAGGAGGATTTTAATCTTGTTTAAATGTTCTCCTTCCAGCCAGCTGGCCGTCACCGAGCTGTATGAGCGTTGAGCAGACCGAGCATCAGACGTTAGCTCTGTTTTCACATCTGGGCCAGAATATGACAAGGCAACGACATGATCTGACACCCCCCTCCAGCTGCTGCTACACGATCAATCTGCCACGCGTCCAACAACAATGCGCTCACTCCACAGGCATGTTCTGACATATGCTGCAGTGACCAGTCATTAGGCGGTGCATGCAATAATCGATGTGTTGGGAGATTTGGCCAAACATACTGGTCAACAGCAGCAGCAGAAATCCCACCCAAATCCCTCCAATCTGACCTCTTCCTTTATTCCCAGTGAGCTTTCCTCCCCACATTCAATTATCTGCACATCTCATTCTCTCAGCTAGTATCATTTTACCAACTGAATACATTTCTTTTTTTTCCCTTTCTCCTCCAAAGTTTGGTCTCCCCCTGTCCTCTTTGTGGCTGTGGCAAGCTGAGACTTGTGTCAAATATTGTGCGTACACCGGGGACAATGTCAGGGCTTGAATATGACCCAGCTGTGTGAAATGTGAGACTGCGTGCTGTGTTTACAGGTACGTATCTCTGTCTGTAATCACGAGAAGACTTCACAACCTCCTACTAATCATTGCTTTGTATCCCACTATGAGGTTGTTGCTGCACCTGGACCTGGTTCCAAAGGTGGAAGGACTTTTGACTCCAGTGAGAGCGCGCAAGAAACTCCTCATTTGTTGTTACAGGCTGCTTTAGTTTGAAATCTCACACATATGAGAGGACCATAAAGTCTTATGTCTCTAATGCAATTATATCCTCTTTCCCACATCGTCCACCTCTCCAATATGCCGTTATCCCTGTATGTCCCTGTCTCACCTCCTTCCTCTGACTCTGTCAGTAAATACCTGAAATGAAGTCAAGTCAGAGCTAATTGTTTTCACGCCTGATTGTACAGGACAGGACTTCATGAATGAGTTTTCTGCACATCTAACTGATAGGATTATAAAAAACATTGAATGGTGAGTTAAAAACATCGATTGTGGAGGATCATAGGCGGAGATTTAATTAAAAGTCCTTTTGCACGCACTACATTAAAACTAATGTGTATTTCAGTAAATGGAGTTAAGTTAGGGAATTTTCTCGATAATCATTTAAAAAGCTGCTCAACTATCATTCAATTTAAAAGAATGTATAAAGAAAAGGTTCGGGGAAATTATGAATGTATTGAGTTAAGTGATTGTATTTGATTGTTTCTATGTTGTTGATCTACTTTTTGTTTTGTGAAAGAAAGAAAGAGAAAACAACAGGTTACAACATCTTATTCTGTTAAACAGTGTCTTGTGTTATTAGGAAAAGGGGGGGCAGGTATTACAAGTTTTTCTTCTTCCTGCTCCTGTTTGCTCATGAACAGTGTTTCAGTATTATGAGGAAATATTTCTTGTTGTGTTTTATTGTGTTGAAACCATAAACTGAGTTGAGCAAATAAATCAAATATGAAATGATGAGTTAAATAGTGCAAAGGGGCACAGTGTTGTTGTGGAGTATGTCAGCTGTCTCAACACTTAGGGGATGTTTTTACAGCTCTGAGGAATAAAATAATCTTAAGCAGACTCAAATCCTTTCCTTTGATCTCCTCAATGAATCATTCCTTTCTTGAGAAGGGGAGAATAGAAACTATCAACATGTGTCATTACAGTTAAGCATTTCCTTCCATGGAAGTGCTGGATCCAGGCCCGGGGCTGAAGAGGGGATACTATTAAAGTGCTTTTTTTTTTGTATCACTATCTGTCCTAGGGGCAAGAGGCAGGTTTGGGCCTGCAGAGAATCTCTCAGGGACAATCAGCTGAAAATATAAAGTGTCATCTTTCTGAACAACATGCAGGGGCAGAGAGAGAAGAACTCACATGTTGCCTCTGTAGTCCTTCTGCTGTAGGTACGGCGTGCACGGTACCTGACCACCAGTTCTCCGCTCTCCATCATCGGCTCAAACGCCTCTCTATGATTCATACAGGGAGAAGACAAAACAGAGCAAAATGCAATGAGAGGTTTGTCCAGTACGTGCGTAAACACAGCTGGAAACATGGCATTTGATCATAATTCACAACAATGACTGTTGCTCTTTCACAACAGATGTTACTACTCTGTCCAAATTCTGCAGAATGCATGAAGAAGTGAGGCAACTAGGTCATGGAGCTGAGGATTCTGGTTTGGCACAGCTATAGCGTCCCTCCCTTCCACCCACGAGGAGTGCTAATAGTCATACGCACCCAAAGCGTGTCTCCTTGCGCCGCAGCTTGGCCACGTAAACAGCCATGAGAACAGCTATGGATACGGCACCGGCAATGGCCATCACCACATACCACCAGTGCCAGGAAAAGGCCGGAGGGGAAGAGGGACCTGGGGGAGAGGCGTGGACACAGATGGATGACAGCTTAGCCAGGCGGCTCTTTTAGGGTTAAGACACAGAGTTAAGAAATCAGAGAAGCCGAGGTGACACAAGATTTGATTACGTTTAACAACAGATTTAAAATAAAGACGGATTAAAGTAAAACTCTTCAGACTATTTCTGCTTTATCAGAAAACAGTACACTTCTCTTTATTCTCTTTCCAAATGGCTTACATGTGTGTTCTGGACAAAATCTTAAACGGGAAGGAGAGACATTCCTTCACTATCAAACTGTGTTGTAATACCTTTTGTGAGAAAATAATGTTCTCTTTTTAATTACATATGTTGCCCAAGTCTACAAAGTGGCCTCAGCAAAGTCATGTTGAGCAACATCTAAACATTTCTTCTAAAAATATTCTTCTTTTTTTCCAATCTCAAAAACATTCACTTTGTCTTCAGTTCTTGTTTTCCAAACTCTCACGCTGACGTTAACTCCCAGCTCCACGCACTAACAACCTCCACCCACTGTTTTTCCACTTTTTCTCCCATTCACTCTCATCCTCCCCCAACTTTCCCCTGCTTCTTTTTATCTGCTGTTCTTTGTTGTTTGAATTGTCTGTCTGGCTCTATTAGACTAAGCAAACAGAGATGCTACACTGTTCCTGCCTGTTATAAATATTTATGATGCGTCTCCCCATTCCCCCCCCCCCCCCCCCCCAAAACCCCCCTACACCCCTCTCTCTTCCCCTTTCCCGTCTCCCTGAGATCTTCTCTTCTCTTTTTTTCGCTTCCTTCTTGTTTTTTTGCTGAGATACACAGGAAGGAACTCTCAGGAACCCAGCGACCGAGAATAAGAAAGAGAAGTCTTACAGTGAAAAAAAAAAAAAACACACCATGAGCTCACTTCTACTGTCACTGTGTCATTTTGTGCCACTCTGGGAGGTTACAGAGGAGCAAGTTTGCGGGTCTGAATGAGCAAAGCCAGTCATTACACTCACCTCGAAATTCCTCCATTTCTGTGGGAACCAAAAAAAAAAAGGAGAGTTCATGTCAATACACTGACTTTGAGGAGAAAACAACATAATTTGTTTGGTAAAATGATCTGCAGAGTTGACATGAAACATCAGAAAGTTTTATTTGCGAATTAATTACAGTCATTATAAAATGAATAAAGTCTTGGCATAAGGTGTCTTAAATCATTCATGATTCAAAGTAAATTAACACACTGTGTATGACGTTGTCACTTACCGGGGGCAATAAGTGTCACAGTCTGTATGGGGGTCCAGGGTCCTTGCCCGGCCCCTGTGTAAGCGCACACTCGAAAGGACACATTGGACAGGGGGACAGACAGATTGATTGACAGCTCAGTGTCCAATCCAGCATCCACGACAAACTGTGAACAAAAGAAGCGTTTGTAGACGATGAGTATCAAAAGGAGGATTGTCTTTCAATCTGTCAGTTTTGCAGAGTTTCTGTGGGGTTCTTGTTGTTGTGTGTATTTGGGTAAATTGACTTGGGCTTGTATAACACTCTTCTCGTCTTCTTACTCAAAGCATTTTTGCACCGCAGGACGCACCTACACATTCACACACTGATGGCAGAGGCTCCATCAATATTAACTAAACCCATTCATAAACATTCACACGCTGCAGGCGAAGCACATCAGGACACATCAGAAATGTGGCTGCAGGAGCTGAGGATCGACTCTACAACTGAGCGGCAGCCGGCCCTCTTTGTGTCTCAGACTAACCTGCGGGGCTGCAGGTGTGCTGTACTCCACCACGTAGCCCTGAAGTTCTCCATTCAGCTTCCCTGGAGGCTCCTCCCACACCATCAGCACCTCTGTCCCGTTGAGCACGGCGGTGACGTTAACAGGCGGGTTTTCTGGCACTGAAAAAAAAAAAACACACATAGCAGAACTTGAAATCATTCCACTCCTCATTCTCACTTCGATGAGATAGAGATGTAGCTGAGGGTGTGGCTGAATGTGTCCAAAGACTTTCAGTATGAATAAGGAGTGAGCAAGACTGCAACTGTGTGAGCCTGGTGGTCAGGGGCCAGTGGGCTGAGGGCTACCCAGGCGTGTGTTGTTTTGACAGCCTGAAGCCTGTAGGGTGTGGATAAGTACAACAGCTGGATGGAAGAAGATGTCAGGGAATTTGGAGAATTCAGCTTAATTAGGATAGAAAAGGCTAGCTGAGGGCACCGCGGGCGGAGGCGATCAACTGAGTTCAGAAGCCGGTGTTCCCTCAGTGTCTGCATGGTTGAATAGACTCAGATGGACACATGCTGAGGCCTGTGTCTCCCTCCTTCATGCTGTTCCCTCTTCTTCCGTCTATTCCTGTTTCTGCTTTATTTTCTCGTCTGCCTGTTTCTTTTCTGGCTCTCTGGAGCAGGGAGCAAAAAAAAAAAAAAAAAAAAAAAAAAAGGCTGCTGGCACCAGAAATACCCAGTGGAGAGAAAGCCTAGCTGAGTAACACACTAGAAATAGCGTGAAGAATTTGTGTATTTATGTTTGTGTGTTTGTGTGTGTGTGTGTGTGTGTGTGTGTGTGTGTGTGTGTGTGTGTGTGTGTGTGTGTGAAATCCAGGACCCTTTAACAAGGAGGCAACATTGCTTCTTTCCTTTGTTGAAATTAGAGTTAGAGCTTTCTTTGTCTTTGCTTCTCAATCCCTCAGCAGTCCTACAAATCACACAAGCTAACTGGACACCTACACACACCCACACTGACACACACACACACACACACACACACACACACACACACACACACACACACACACACACACACAGTCACTAAGAGTTTGGGAAACATGGCCCAGCCTACGGATGATGTTATCAGGAAGCATTTGGCGGGTGATTGTTTCCACATGCGAGCCCCCTGCTCTGCCTGCCAGCGGCAGCAAAAACAACCTCGAAGTCAAGTTCGTTCCAGGAGTCGGTCTCCACCTATGATCAGTCATCTGTTGGTCTCTCTCTCTCTCTCTCTCTCTCTCTCTCTCTGCCTCCTTCTCCACTGCTTTGTGTCCACTCCCTTTTCTCTCCTTCACTCCTCTTCATTCTCTCGCTCCCTGTTTCCCATCCAACATGGTTCCATCTCATTCTTTCCAACTTTTCTTCTCCCTCACCGCCCTCTCTGTGGCAATGCCTCTCTCTTTTTCTGTCACTGAGCAATGACTCGAAGAAAAGAGAGATGTTGTTTGTTGATGTAAAAATGTGTGGAGGAGGAGGAGGGAAAACAGTTTTACTGGAAGAAAACTGTTGCAAACATTCAGTAGTTAAAAAAGAAATTCAGAAAAGAAGGTGTTTGCTGATCACTCTTTCTGAAACTGCAGAGAGAAAAAACAAATCCCCATACTGTTCTCATGAAAGCAGCCAAAGCTTGGCAAGATGCTGAGAACCAAACATGTTTAAGACACAATTAGTTCACAACAGCAGAGATTAACATCTGGATACACAGCAAACTACTGTTTCATATCCCGCTGTGTGCTGCTATAGAGGAATATGGTGTCATATGGCCACGTTTGACAGCTAAACCATTTTGCGGAGGCAGGGCTGTAGCTCTTTCTGAACACTTCATCTCGGTACAGTTAGCCTCCATGTGGGTCCACATGTGGATGGAAAAGGGTCATCGTTAAGCCAAAAAAATGACTCATGACCCCTGGATTTAGAGTCCAAACAAAAAAACAAACTCTGCACTACACGGGAAACCATTCTCGGATCAGTCCGAGCACATTTTGTGTCATCAAAAATGTTTTTTAAAGGACATTCACCTCATTCAGATTTTCGAGCACATTAAGAATTTTAATGCTTTGCTGGTAGTCGTATTAAGCAGGATTAAATGTGACGTGTGTGTTGAGCCATTTTACCATGACTCATTTCCATTAGGGTTATGTTCCTTAACTCAGGATTCATTGTAGCGTCACTTCAAGAATTGTGACTTACAGTAAGTGTGGAGGGAACCAGGACTCCCTTTGTTGCATTTGCATTGAGTAAAAACACAAATGCAAAAAGTGATGCATTACAGGAGTCAGAGTTTAGAAAAATCGATACAGTACGTAAAGCAGAATCTTATTGCAGCTTTAGGATTAGAAGGGCAACATGGGTCGCCTTGCTTCCTCTCCCACCAAACAACCCCCCCCCCCTTCTGTTTCCTCTTCCCCCCGGGAAAATAGTGGGCTTTGGGAAAATAGCAAAATGAGTGTTTTCTCAAAGCGCCCCCTTCACTTGTTTCCCTGCTCTTCACTCCATTCCTTTCGTAGTCAAACCATTAACCCCATTTTTTTGTCTTTCCCACAGTGCCTTGCTGTGTGCTCTGGAAAGAGAAAATCACAGGTCATCAGGGGTCAAGACAGCGGGGGAAATACAAGATGAAGGAGTGAAGTTGAAAGAGTGGCCTCTGACAAAAAAAAAAAAAGACTTGTTCAGTTTGTTCGATGCAGGAAATAAATTCCACAGTTCATAACATCTGAGGTAGGAAAAGACGAGTGCAACATCGTGCAAGTTAGACCAGGCCCGGAGGGGAAATGAAGGATGTAAAACAAATCTGAACTGGTGAGGGGAAAATCTATATGAAGTGGAAAAAATGAGACAGAGGAGCAGCAAACAAGGATGTTTCTGCAGCGATGACAGCACACATCTGCACATTTCATAAACCAGAAACAAGCAGCAAAACAAAAAAAACAAGAAACAAACAAACATGCTCAACAACAGAGCTTTATGGGAAGATATGGAAACTATGACTGAGCTGCAAGCAGACTACCTTCCCACTTTACTCTCCCTTTCTTTGACCTTAAATACCTCCCGAACTATCTTTGACCAGCAGCTAAATCTTATCTTGTTTTCCTTTCATCCTCTGACTGGAACAAGTGCAAAGAGAGCAGCTGGTGCAGGAATGAAGCAGTCACTTCCAAATGGAAACAAATCACAGAACTCTCTCCAGTGAAACAAGACAATCCTTTTTTTTCTTTAACAAAGAACTGAAACTTCCTGATCGAACCTGATCTCAAAACTTTTTCTTTAAGACAGGCATTTTTTAAAAAGTGCTACTTCTCTCTTTTTGTATTCATGAGAAATGTTACATTGAAGTGTTTTACGCAGCTTCAGCTATGGAAAGCCCCCATCATCCCTCTAGTGGCATATCTCCTCTACACTGTTTCCATTTCTATTCATCCGGGGAGAGAGACAGCATGAGCTGGCATGGAAAATCCCACCTCAGGTTAAACTCAAACAACGAGCAGCCCAGAATTACAGCTTGGACAGAGTGCAAGGATCCTAACTGAAGCCTTTCAGGACGTTCCCCCTCCCTCCTCCTCCACCTGTCTCCGTCTCCTCCTCCTCTGTCCCTTCACTACCAGTCAACCGTCTACCTCATTAGTTTACATTTGAAACTGGGCTGCTGGTGGTGGTGGTGGTGGTGGTGGTACAGTAGCTCGTGTCTGCTACTCTTCATAAACACAGACTAAGTAAAGGGGCACAGTAAGGAATATTATGACTAACAGTGCACAGTAACATGTTTAGCTGACTCCTTCTTATCATAACATATGTCTCCAATATGGCCTGACTCACTTGGAAAGCTAAAAAAAAGAGTCTTGAGGCAAAAATGCGTTTAAAGAGCCATTAACTTCCCTGATAACTAAGGCAAATTGCCTTCTTTCATTAAGCTGTCAAATAGTCAGCATGAATGAGACTACTGTGACCCAGAGGTCATGGAAGGTGACTTTTTAGAGCCTATGGCAGCTTGAGGCAAGTCAGACAACAATCAAGCATAAGGGATCATTAGAAAATAGCAGCAGTACAACTCTTAAATCCATTTATCGACGCTTAGTTAAATCCTGGTTATATATATTCCCATTCTTAGTTTGGATATTTTTAGTGCTTCTTTACTTTGTAATTAATATTATTTTGTGTTTAAATTTGCTAATATTGTGTTTTTTGTTAATATTGTGTGTTTGGACAACCTGCTGCTGTAACGCCACAGTTTCCCAGTTTGGGATCAATAAAGTAATTCTGTTCTATTCTATTCTGAAGGTAATCGGTAGAAAGAAACTTGAATAATACTTGATTGGCATCTACAAAATCCTGGAACAAAAAATACTAACAATTAAGTTAGAGTCACATCTTGGAAAGCCTTCATAAAAGTTAGACCGAGAACAAAAAGGTCTCGTCTAAGCTGTTAGAAAAACACTCACACAGCTCTGAACGAGACTTTAAATGTTCAACCTGCAATCAGGCAGCTGAACGACCTGCAATTCACCGGGGAAAGACTTAAGAAAAAGACTAAATTCCCATCGTAAAACCTGGTTATTTATGAGCTAATGGTCCTCGTAACAGACCAAAATCCCTGAAAGTAATGGCTGAAGCCTGCTAGTTGCTACATCTGTCTTATACTGGTTAGAGTCCACAGCAAGAGAGTAGGAGGGGACTTGGACTTCAGCCTTATTCAGTATCCCAACAACACAGCCTTGACCTCGACTCACTTAAGAGGAGGTGATCCCATGCACACGCTCACAAAAGACATCCAGGCTGAAAACAAACATCTCCTCACTTGGAAGGCTTACCTCCTTCTTTGGTGCGTAGCTCCACCCAGGACGACCAGTCAGACGGGCCCTGGCTGCTGTGACAGGCCACCCTGACGGAGTAGAGGCTGTGTGGCTCCAGATCCCCGATCAGGTGTGTGGCTGGTGGGATGTTCACATTCTGGTTGTGGATCATCTTATCGGGGCCTGATGTGAAGGGCCCTCCCGAATGTTTGGCCTGGAATAATCAGATGACAATCTTAATGTAGCTTCAGCCTCCATCCTCCTTCATAATCATTTTCATACTGTGACCTATTTGTCAGTTCTATTGGACTGCAGGAGCTTTTCAAACTTTAAACCATTTGAAAATGATGTATGATTATCGAAGTTTAATGTCTCATGACACACATGTTAAGGAGAGATTCTTGCATAATTGTCTCTGTATACATGGTATCAAACCGCAGTGGATATGAAGTCTGGTGGAAGAAAAGATAGGAGGTTGGAGTTGGTACAGTAATGCTGAAGGGGGATGGTCATTAAGAGATAATTGCCATAAATGGTGCAAAAACTGCTTCACTGCTGTTTTAAAACACGACCCCGGCTTATAAAAAGGTGCACTGAAAGCAGAACCGATCAAAGAAAATCACAGTCAGAATCCTGCTGCCTCTGCAAACTCTCTGTGGTAAACACATTTATGAGGAACACAGGCCAGGAAAAATCCTTTACTGCAGCAATCTTAAAAACCACATTAAAGTTACCGCTCTGGACTATTGTTCTCTGCTTCTTTGTTCATAATCGAGCAGCTCCTGCAGGCTACAGGCTGCACACTTCTTTATAGAACGAGTTTAAAACGTCTAAATAAAAAAAAAAGAAATGAGCAGGCACACAAACAGATCAGATGTGCGAGAGCAGCAGGTGCTTTGACAATGACTTTTTGAAACAACATGAGTATTCAGAGTTAAGAAGCCGGGTGAGCGATGGCGTGAGATCATGGTCTGATCCAAAAGGAATATGAAGTCGTGTGAACGAGCGTCTGTGTGTGAGAGAGAGAGAATGAAAACCATGCCTGACTCGATGAATCACCATCCAGCCTGTAAACAACTGTGTTCTATCTAATTGTACAGCTCAGCCCTGAGTCACACTTCAGACTACATTCCCCTTGTATGGCTCAGGCCTACAATACCTGCTGTCACTGCCTTTTCCTGTTTTCTTTGACTGACTTTCTCCTCAACTTTTCTTCCTTCCTTTGTTGTCTTCATTTGTGACTCTTTCTGCTTTTCATTCTTTCTTTTGTTCAACTTATTTTCTTTCTTTGTGCCGTACATTCATATCTCTCTGCTCCCCCCACACACTACGCTTTTTTCATGTTTCTCTCTTCACCACACAATGAGCCGTTAAATTCAGATTTTTGCCCCATTCTCCTGAAGCCGGCCCCTCGCCTTGTTCCCCATGAGGGTGGAGAGGGGGAACTGAGGGGAGGGGTGCAAGGCAAGAACAGCGAGGGGTACGAAGGGCAGCTTTATTAGAACCAGACGTTTAGGGGTGTTGCTGCACTGCTCCCTTCTCCAGGAGAAAATGTACCGTCTCTTTGCTCAGAGCTGTAGTGGCTGCCATAGTGGCAGAGAGACACTGACAGAGAGAGAGAGAGGGAGGGAGTGGTGCTACACAAGATTAGTCCAGGAGGCCACTTTCCCAGAGTGAAACCTGATCCACTGGTACATTAATAAAACAGGGAGGGTAGAGGATGAGTTAAAAGAAGAAAAGAAAAGCAAGCTCTCTTTTCTTTTTAAACTAAACTTGCAAGAGGAAAAGCTCACAGTCCCCTAAAAACCAGGGAGAGTGATGCATTTGTTTAACAGGCAGCTCAAACAGTTGCAGAGATTATATTCTATCACATGTTGCCTCACCTGAACAGAGCAACGGATTATCGGGTAGTCGCCTCCAAAACCAGGCTGCCATGATAAGCGGAGGCTGGTCGAGGTGATCTCTTCAGCTCTCACATTCTGAGGCCTCGATGGAAGAACTAGACAAAGAAAGATACAAAAACACACCCAACATAAAGATAAAACAGTACATAATCATGCTTTTAAGCTTTTAAGAAACCCTAAAATGATGACATGAGGGATATTTACCAGTGATGGTTCCTGATCCAGAGGTGGCCACCCCTTTGCGGTTATGGGCCTCACAAGAAAAGGTGCTGGTCCTGTTCAAACCTGGAACGGAAACAACACAAGAGTGTGAGGCAGGAACATTCAGCGTATTACTGAAACCAAGAATGCGTGCTCTGCATGCTGAGTTGCATTTAATGTTGGTGTGAGAAAGTTCAAACTGAAGTGAGAATAGTGTGAGGATAATGGTTTCCATAAGGTAAAGCTATCTCTCTTCCATCAGTATTAAGATGAATATTATGTATATGACGTTTTTGAGTTTGTATTCGCTTGTCGACAGTGGCTGACTCAGGCTGTGGAGCAGGGTTGAAAAAAAAAAAAAGACGGACACCAGGTGCATCGCAAAGGGGCGGCAGCATGCACTTAATAACTTTTTCTTCACTGAAAGGGCCCTTCAGAGGGTATTCGGTCATATTGCATACAGTACAAAGGCCCTTTAGTCGGTTTTCTCTATCGGTCTATGATCAGAGACACAACTATAAACATAACAGTTTAGACAGGTGATTTCTTTAGGTCAGTTAGAAAACAAGACTACTATATTTGGAGCATTGCAAACCTCCTTTAACACCAATTTGTGATTTAACCCTGATCCATAAATGTTTCCGAGGTTTTGATAAACTTTTGTTGATTCATGCAGAAGTCAAAGATATAACAACACATACAGTTGGCACATACAGTAACATACAGTTTCAATAGTGTTGCAAAGTTTATTTTTGAATAAACACCTTAAGAGCGTTAAAACAGCTTCATGTCTAGTTGTCTTTGGACTTGCAGATCCCTTCCAGGGTGACAACTTATTTAAACACATTTGCAAAAAAGTCACAGCTTAAAACTTAGCAGTACATTAGTAAAAGTTGGCACATTGTGAAACTTAAGTATCTCTCTCTCTTATAGTCGGACATTCTGCGATTGAGGTTCTTTATAAGAAGAAACTTGTCGACGGTGAAAAACAGTGGAGGTTGAATATTTTCTATGGTGTAGTCCTGAGAACAAAGAAGCCTCATGTTGAGGACCAGGTGAAAAAAAGCAGAACTGCTGCCCACAAGAGGCTGGGGCTCCTCTGAAGGGGGCAAAACACTGTGACACACACCGACAGTCAACAAAGAATGAGTCCTCTCACACAGTGACTCAGAGCGTGCTCACACATGCTCGAGTCATCCCCACAACACAACACGGGCTAAAAAACGCACACACTGACACATGTGACATTCGGGGTTTTATCCCTCTTATCTAACACTCTAACATTGTCAATCAGCCGCAAACGGACATTTGCACAGCATTACGCAGTGTTGCTCTGTGCCGACGGCACCATGCCTCCATTGTGCTGCGGCCGGAAAAAGAACAGGGGGTACGATCCTCACAGGGTGAAGTGAGGGATTGTGAGAGAGGAAAAGGGAGGGAGGGCTGAGGGATGACCGCTGCCTGTGAGGGTGAATTAACTGCTCATCAGGCCATCTCTAAAGTTGCGCCATTAACACTTGTGTCTCTTTACTTCCCCACCGGCTGACCGCAGCACAACATCCCCTGATCAGCTGAAAAAGTCAGAATTAGTCACCAGAAAGAACAAATAAGCATCACAGCATTGGCCAACAGTGCTGATGTCAGCTGGGATGAGTTTAGTACTTCCTTTCCTTGGCTGATATGTGAACTCTAATCAGAAAGTATTAGGAGATACTGGGCTTTTCATATTTTGGTTGCAACTCTGCCATATTGGATTTAATAGTTTGTCAATTGTCAATACTTCTAATATCTTCATGAATTGTTTAAGAACTATTTTCCATCCTTATCTAACATAGATGACATCAGTTCATGTTTTTTGTCTGACCTACAATTTAAAATGTTAAATTTCTATTTAAAATATTTCTAAATATTGAGGACTGAGTTTGGACAACTTAATGTTTGAGCATTTTTTTCCTGATGGACTTTGATGGATCTGAAAAGAAACAATGACAAGGTTGAAGTGCTGACTTTCATCTTCTGAAGTATCTGAGGGAGTTTTCGCCAATATTTTGTGAACCTGTTAGGACCTGTGGATCTTTTTTGGTGGTCAAATGTTTAATCAGTACATAGGGAATGTATTCCAAAATAATTTGTAGTTCACTGGTCAAGACAGTAATCTAACATTATGAGAATGTTATTCAAATGCTGCACATTTACTAAGATTTCAGACTGGCTACAGAGTCCTTATATAGATTTACATGATCACTGCGATCAACAATTTACATCCTAAATATTTGCCCTGTAACTCATAAACTAAGCATGCAAAGAGCTTCAGTTTCTACACTGTTCACCACATGTGGAGGGAAACTTTGTCTTAACTGCGAGCCACTGCTCTGCTCTGGACTTCTTCATGGTTGGCATGTACTTCATGCCATTTCCCTTTATGGGCCTATTGAAAGAGTATTTGTGTTTTTCCTGGTTGTGGACCGGTCTGCCAAGGCAGCTGTCCATTCCACAGATGTGAGTGTAGGTTACCGTCAAACTGGCCCCGGTCAGCACCAGTCAGCCTGCTCCGATGAGTCAAACCAGAACCTTCACCAACCACTGCCGCCTGCTCCTCCCTCCTTCCGTCTGACTCAGCCTGTCCTCCTACCACTGGAGTTAACACGGAGCAGCTAACTGGCAGGCAGCTGTGGTTGCATTAAAGCAGCAACAGAAGCCTTTTTCTCTTTATTTCTTTTATCTCCCTTATCCTCTGCCCGTCTATTTTACTTCCCCCCTCGAGTCCCTCTTTTGCCTGCTGCTCTTTCCCTTTACCCATCAACCACCAGGCAAAGTCCTCAATGGATCCACTGGCACTGTGCCAGGCAGCCAGCTCTCAGGGGAGCGTGGTCATTTGGCGGTTTTGTTTAATCCATAGAGAGGGGACATGAAAGCCTTTTAAACTAAAGATGATAGACGCTGTGAGGCTTTTGAAGCAGTACATTCTAAACAGTCTAAATAGGTTAAATGAAACCACTGGTTGTGTATCTGCCATGTTTAAAGTCATTAATAGGTTGCTATTACAGTCCACACGTTTCAGAGGAAGTGCTAAATTAATTTTTCCTTGAATTAGTTGAGAAGTAATCATCAGTAATTCTAACGGTTCAAGTCTTTATCGAACAAAAAGGATGTTTATTTTCTGGTTTTTGCTTGCTTTTCAACATATCATTTTGAGAATTTCCAATAAGCAGTGGGCGTTAAGAACTACAGCCTATGTCTTGATCACTTAACATCGGGCACTATCAGAGTCAGGGCCCTTAAGGAGTTGATTGAGGCTGTGTGTTTTCATGGTTTTGACTAAGCTGTGTACATG
Organism: Labrus bergylta; assembly: GCF_963930695.1. Classification (NCBI taxonomy): domain Eukaryota; kingdom Metazoa; phylum Chordata; class Actinopteri; order Labriformes; family Labridae; genus Labrus; species Labrus bergylta. The sequence goes on from NC_089205.1 coordinate 25,985,925, forward strand.
GGGCTTAAGCCTGCTGGAGTAATAAAGAGTGAAAGATGATACCTGTGAGGTTGAGTGTTGACGGCGACAGGGCCACCGGGTCTGTCAGAGAGTTGAGAGGCGCTCCGTCCTGCAGCCAGATGACCCTGACTGGCTCTGGAGGTCCATGGGCCACACAGCTCAGGCTCAAGGAGAGGTTGGCTACCACAGATGTGTGCTGGGGTTCCACCGAGAAATGAGGAAGGCCTGGGGAAGAATTAGCTGAATCAGGGGTCTCAACTTAATCCAAATAAAAAGCGTAGCTCTCAAGAGGAGACCTGCTTATTTATGTAGCTGTGGCTGAAGAGGAACTCACCCTCCAGCTGGATTCCCCCCTCCTCGGACAGAGTCTGCTGGCTTTCTGATAAAACGGCACATTGATAGGACCCCATGTCGGAAAGCTGGACCTTTTCAATTCTGTTTGGTGTATGAAAGTACATGATTAGACAGGTTTAATAAAGATCAGCGATGAAAAAATAACACTGATTAAAAAAGGGATACAGAGGCAGAAAGATGCATAAACTCTAATTACTTTACTTTGTTCTCTTCCAATAATACCAGGATAAAATATGAAAAGCTACAGAAAGAGAGGCATGTAGGGTTATTGATTAAGTTATAATATATCTTGATGACTGAATTTCAAAATTCCCCCGAGTGTCTGAAAGTGAACACAATTTGTTTTTTGTGTGATGGGGACAGCACATTACTAAACACCAGTAAAATACACAGGATGTAAACACACTGGAGATGACGATAATGCTGATTAACAGGCAGGTACATAGTGATGTCATCCAGCAACAGTACAGGTTAAACTAGGTGGAGGAACAGGAATTGAAGACAATCACCACAGATGCATGATTGACATTTTTAGGTCAGGTGTGGCTGTCTCACAACTCTTCAACCTTTAAAGTGAAATCTCCTGCAGTGACAGCAGCTAACACATACGAGAGAAAAAGCCCCACCCACCTGAGCGTGCTCATTATCGTCCAACTGTTGATGTCGGTGGGGACTTGGATCTGGTTGGTGTCAGCGTATTGGAGAGGCACGCCGTCTCTTAGCCAGAGCACATCGGGAGGGTCCTCTTCTTCGCCCCCTGAACCTTTCAGGGTGCAGTGCATTGTCACAGGTTTTCCCAGCGAGGAGATGATGGTAGTGGGACTCCGCTCGAACTCCAATTCTTTGATTGAGAGAGTGAAGAAGCAGGATTGGGGGTTTGTTTTAACTCTCGGTGGTTAAATATACACTTAAACAACATGGTAAAACCTTTCACATCTTGTAGAGTGGGAAGTTGGTGAATTACTCAATTAGTGAATTAGAGATTGCCAAATGTCAAACTGTTGCTGGTTTCAGCTTCTGAACTGAATTTATGATTTTCTAAAGAATTGTTCAGAAAAACTATTTTAACGTTCAGATTAATCAATAATAAATAAAACTGTTAGTTGCAGACATAAAGCATTGGGTTATTTAAAGGGATTCCTGTAAACATAGTCGATGACGTGAGTTGAAGGCGGTCACCATATACAGAAGTCCCATAGTTCAAATTTACCATGAAATTGTTCATTCACTTCAAAAGATTCAAATAATATTCAATCAATGTGGTAAAACCGGTAAAACACAGAAAAGCAGCAACTCTTGACATATGAGAAGCTGGAAAAAGCAAATGTTTGAATGACCGGCTTAACCAGCTCTATGAGTGATTACCACAATTGTTGTTGACTTTTCAATTAATCAAAAAATCTCCCCTCCACTAAACTCTTCCTGAGGCTGTTTGCTCCCTCTGATAAACGCTGATAACAGCAGGTGAACACTGTGGAGTTCATCCACCACCACACTGTCTTTTGAACGAGTCGGGTTATCTGGTGTCCCTGACAGACAGACAGGCTGACCTGAGAAGGACAGAGCTGATACACAGACAAAAGGATCCTTGTTAGCCCGACGGCTGCTCCTGCAGCTCCGACAGTGTCAGAGCACAGAGAGCTCAACACAAACACTTTAAAATACTCAGGATTTCTCTCAAACATCAATGATAGTAGGCCTGCAGGTCGTCCACCAAAGACGTCTGGGTTTCTGTTCAACATCAAGAAAATGACTCAGAAAGGGTCATCATAAATATGAGGAGGACGGTTCTGCTTTTTCTTACTGACATTACTTCAAGAAATGAGAAGTATTTCTGATAATGTCGAAGGTCGACCATGCATGCTGTTTCAAAGATATTTTTAAAAATATCTGTCAGATACAAATTTGGCAAGGGCACATAACTCTTTGCACACATTACATTCAAGGTAAGCATCTTAAGTGCAAACAAAGACAAGGAAGGCATGAGCGCTACTTGTCTCCATAAAACAGATAAAAGACAAAAGCTGTGTGCACACTTGGTTTGTGATTTGCTAACTTGGCTTGTGTTTCTTGAAATCTCAGCAGGAATAAATCACGCTTGTTTCATTGAGTGATGATGCCTATAAAGATTTTCTCAAGCTTGTCAACCCGCCCTCCTAGTCTGTTTCATGGCCGACCTTAAAACCTCTAACCCATGCACTGTGACCCCAGGGAACTCCATTGCCAACCCATCTCATGAAAAACAGCACACATCATTCAGCTTGTGAAAACCGACCTGTAGTGTAAATAGCAAACTTTGTCAGAACTTTTTTCTACTCATATGGAAAAAAACACACCCTTGATCCTGTAATCCACACACACACAAACACAAACCAGCATTCTCAAAGCTGGCTCTGGGAGTGTGCAATAAATGAAGAGGCCCGCTGTGTCTGCTTCACCGCCTCACTGTCTCTGTGTGCTTTTTGGCGTAAAAAGTCATTCCTCCCTTTATTTTTAAGCTTGGCTGAGCTCTTTCAAGAATCTGCATGACCCTGACTTTGTTTTTTGTTTTTCCAGTGCCTTATTGAGCAAAAACAGCCCTACTTTCTGCCTCCGTCTCTTCGGCATGCATTCACATGATAATAACCTTGTAAACCTTTTAATGTAGAGGTAGACAGAGAGGGCAGGCTGTAGTTAACTCTGTGTGTGTTTATGTGTGTGTGGCCCGTCTCCAGTGATTCATTTGTGCTTTAATACTCCATCTCCTCCCTTTTGTCTCCTGGATTCCCTTCGAGGTTCCACACTTTTTTTTTAAATCTTTTTTGTTATCTGCCTCCTTCCCACCCCATCTCTACTCCTACTCTCCCTTATAGAAAAAAAAGCTCAGATGTTAAAAGTCAGTGGATGTGCACATACCAAAAATACCAGACACAGTTCAAGCATTTATCCTCGTCTCACTCCCTCCTTTATCTTTCTGGCTTCTTAACGCTACGTAATTCAGCCTCTCCATTCACTGCCGCGCCTTTGCCCTTTTTCCCATTTAGCCTCCTTTTCATGCCATTCTTCGGATTCATCGCTACACATTTTGCCACCTCCCCTCCCAACTCTTTCCCCGTCCACTCTTGCCCCCGTACCCCATCCATCAACTCACTGCTTGAGTCTGACTCAGACCAACTCACTGACTCACAAACCAAAGCATTTCCTCCCCCCCCTCCTGAGCCCCTCCTCATCCCTCATCCCTGGGCCACAGCCATTCCTACATCCAAATAGGAACTGAGGCAAAAAGGAAAAATTCTCTTTGAAACCACCGGTCTTGAGCTTATAAATCACAGCTGTGCCTCGTATAAATCTCTGTCCCTCCTGGTCATGGATCTGCAGAGGGCAGAGCTCCCAGAGAGACGCTGTGACCATGATGGTCAAAACACATGAGCTGACAGGTGGAGGCCCCTGCAGGGACCCCAGGTTTTCATCCTCTGGTTGAACTGATGATGGATCACAACAGTAACAGTAAAGATTTATGCCAGAACAGAAAAGTGCTTCAAAATGATGTTTTGCAGGATTTCAGGGACGTGTGGTCCTGATATGAAATTACCTGACATGTACAACAAATTTCAACATAGACTATTATCTCTGCATTACTCTATGTTCTTCTGAATTCTCTACCTTCCTTGCAGGATTTATTTAACCTCTTGCCCTCTCCCATGCCTGGAATACATCTCTCGAAATACCACACTATTCCGGAAATGCCACGACTGGTGGGAATCCCTGTCTGGATACCTTGTTTGGACGAGTTCCCAGGAAGAGTGTACATTTTGCAGAGAGATGCATACTGCAGCTGATCTCGAACATGACCCTTCAGCAGTTTAATGCCAGTCAACAAAAACAGCTCCTCATAACAAAGTCTGCTCCATCACCCCTTTACCTGCTGTCACTGCCCAAATATCATGCCTGACTGAACCAATACACATGTTTTTTTTTTTTTTAAGGGGGGGAAGGTTATTTTAGTCATTTACTTTGCTTAAGAAAGCTGTTTTACGAGTGTACAGATTTCCTTCATGTTGGCCAGATGTTGAACACACTTGCAGCTGTGGTTGCCAACCCAAAACAAATTGATTAAATGAGTTCGACGCAGAGGGCTGGCTGGGCTAATTGCTCATTAGGAAGTTTCCCCCTCACACTTAATTTTTTACAAACAACAGCAAGTGGATAAAACGCAGTTGCCTTACCTGTCAAAGTCCCAGCAGTGACTGGCCTCCATGCGGATAAAACGACGATGAGGGTAAAAAAAGACCACTTAAACCGGCTCATGGTTGTAGTTGAAAAGCTACAATCCCTGGAAAAAACGAGAGCAGTCATCTTGGAAACATCGGCGGGCTCCATCACCGCATCTCAGCAGCTCATAGATCCTGTGGTTGTGCGCTGAAAAAAGTTTTGCTGCGAGTAGAAACGTGATCATCCACCGACGTGACCAAAGCAAACCGGTCCGTGTCGTTTCAGTTCCCTTTTAAAAAGAAGACAGACTTCTTAAAAAAAAAAAAGTCTCCTCTCGTAAGAACGTCTTCTTGCTTTCCCCCCTTGTGTTGTTGTTTTGGTTGATCCCACCACCGTCGCGTAAAATCCAGCGAAATCAAAGTCAGGCAAAAAAAGCGCACCGCAAAAAGCGCTGTAGGTAGAAGTTTCTTCCACTGACTTACTGAAAGGCATCAATATCCCAACTATTTCCAGCGACACTGGGAAGATTTTAAAACCAGTGCTTCATGCAGTTTGTCGTGCAAAGTCTCTCCTGATCACCGGTTCCCCCAGACTCCCTCAGACATTCCCCCTGGTTGGTTCTTTTCCGTCTCCCCCTTCAAACAGGATTCAAATTCCTCAACTCAAGTTCTTTCCACCCTCCTCCTCCTCCCCCTCCTTGCCCTCCTCCCGACTCTCCCTCCTTTTCTCAGAGGATGTGAGAAACCCTGCGGCATGCTGATTGTCTGCGCACAATCACCCATTCGCTTTTTAATTACACGCAGATCCCCAGAGGTTGTAAATAGCACCGTAAATCAGCCGTTTCCCGCTTCAGACAAAGTAGCTAAATGTGTGACAGTCTGCAGAAAACACAGACCTGATACACTGCTGCAGATAAACAACATGATAGATAAGATTGGTCTGAGCAGAGTACAATTAGTCTTCTTCCTCATTGAATAAACAAGAGATAATGACATTTGTGCATTAACTACCTTTACTTTATTTTATTTTATCTTGCCATTCTCTGCACATACTGTCTCAATTCCCTGCATAATTAACTTCATCATTCATTTTGTACTTGTATATACCCCCTATTTTTATTGATCTTATCTAATCTATTCTGTTTAATGTGTATTTTGTATTTTGACCTTACTTGTCTGTGCTGCTGCAACGCCCGAATTTCCCCTCTGGTGATCAATAAAGTATTATCCTATCCTTATTTATTAAAAATAATTAATGATAATGACTAAGTTTTCTCAGTTTACATTGATCTCAATATTTGCTCATCTTATTTGTCTTTACAGGGGTGAATCTAAGGACCATTAACGTGTGCTTGTTTGATTTAACTTGCATATCTGTATGTTAATATTTAGGTTCTTTCATGCTGTCAGGATACTTTGCATAATTATAAGAATAAACACACATTAACAATTAATATCGACTCCTAATGGTCATATAAAACAAAAGATTATGTGTGCCTTAAATTATTTGGTTAAACATTAAAAACTGTCCAACTCCATGCATTAAAACATTGACCTATAGCCTACATAACATAATTAAAAAGTTTTAATTTGATTAACTTTCTGCAAAGTTCAAAATATTTTAACTTTTGTTTATAGCTAGATAAATGATGTGCTGGTGTTAGCCTGTGGATGGAGGCTGCAGTAGAAAAATGTGATAAAGTAATAGTAGTAATAATAATAATAATAATAATAACTTTATTTATATAGCACCTTTTTAAAAACACAGGTTTACAAAGTGCTTTGACAAACAACAAAAACAAAAACAAACTAAACCAAACACAGAAGAACATAAACAACAGCAAGAACATAACAAATACAAAATACTCAAAATAATTAAATACAATTCAACAGAAACGAACCCAAAGTGCACGATACTATTTATAATATTTCAGACTACTTGGTTTGTATCCACCCCACATAGATCACAGCATCAGCATGTCTGGGAATTTGTTTGCATTTTACCGTTTCAGCCCAAACAGAGACAAGCATCATGGTCAGCTGTAGCCTAAATAAATGCTGCTGTCCCTGATTCCCATCAGCTGTGCAGCAGGGCTTATTGTGTTCTTGTTCACTGTCATGTCTGAGGTGACTGTGTGTGTTTGGCCAGAGGTGATGCTGGTGATCACTGGGAGAAAGTCTTGCAGAGTTCACACATAGACTTCTACTATTCATGAATAATTGATTAGCTGTGTAGATTCCTGTTTTTTTTCCCTGTTCCCATGAAAATGAAGGGAGGTGCTGGGACTCAGGTTGCGAAGACCTCGGTCCCTCTGGCCCTTTAAGAGTGTCTCTCTGGACAGTCTTGTGTTCCCAGGGTCTTTAATGGAGACAGAGAGGGACTGAGAAAGACCCCATTGTATATGCTCTCTTTTCAATGGGAGCTTGAGCAATGGTGCTCTCACTGCTCCCAGATAGAAGCACAGAGAGAGAAGCAGGGGAGGGAGGGAAGAGGGTCACCAAGGGGGTCCTGTACAAGAAAGAGGGGTGTTACTCAAAAACACAAAGTTTTGGGGCTGGATGGGCCTGGCAGGAGTGAATGTTTGGGTTTTGTGGGGGATGGGCATCAGCTTCTCAGAACTGTTTAGGTTTAAGCCACACCAAAAAATCCAGCAAACCTGACTCACCGAACACTAAGACTTAAAGACTTAAGGATTTTAACATGAAGTGGATTAAGAGTTGAAAGCACATGTTTCCAGTTATGAAACCAACAAAACAAGTCATATGGACTCAAGTTATTATGTTCTTTAACAATGGCTGATAGTTAGTCTCCACTGCCTGTTAAACAAACAACCGGCTAGTTGACCTGACACCAGGGTTCCTGCTGGCTGCAAGACATGGGAAAGACCTTCCTGCTGCTCTCCCAGCTTCACTGCTGGATGCTAACAAACTGCTAACCTCTTTCTAGTATTCCTCTTCATCCTCTTAGCCAGACAAACTGCTTCCTTCAACCTGTTGATGCATCCAAGTACTACAAAGACATGGGAGTTCTCCGAGTTTAAAAAAGCCTCTTCTGCCTCCTGCTGGTGGCAAAAGCAAAGACCTCAAACAGCACAAAAAAACAAATACTCCTTGTAAGAAATAAAAGTAATACACACATTTTGGATGTGATGTCATGTTATATTATAACCACCTAATTTGTGCTGTAAATTGTAGGAAAATGCATATAAATGTGTATGAATACTTTAGACTCTTGTACATTAAAAAACAGGTTATCTCCTTTTCAGAACCAGAACCAGAATAGGTTTTTCAACTTTATTGTGCATCCTCTCAGTGTTTATAATTGTAAAAATAAACATGAGGGCAGGTTAAATAAATGGGCATCAAGCTGGATAAGGTACCATAAAGATTTAATCACTATTAGTGGGTTTTGAAATCCATTTAAAAACAACGTGCGCTCATATGGGCACGAGTTATTTCTTCCAGAAAATATCTGCTGAAGTTTAGATGAAGCTGATATGGCTTTGTGTAATTTAGACAAACACACCGGATAACTAAAAAAAAGGAAGATGCTCTTAAAATGTCTGTGCTTCTACAGCTTAACAAGGGGAACATGATGGAGGGACTCTGTAGGTTTTAGCAGGCGCCAGTGACTTTTAAACAACAAAAAAACAAGTGTTACCACTGCTGAAAAACAAAGTCCATTTACGTTGAATAGGTTAGATTAGACAAGTCTTTTTGCTCACACTTAAAGAGTTCTGTAAATCCATAAATGCTTTCTGAGGTGGCTTTGATTTGATGCAAGACTTGATAGTTGTGTAACTTTTTTGCGTGCATTTATTTGTTAAAAACAAATCCCACATTTTCACATTAATTTGGAGGTTTTTGCAGACTTCTTGTAAAAGTACATTCTGATACACTTACTCAAGTGTTGTCAGTAATATCGTCTGAAAGCAGAAACAACTGCATTCATGAAACAATTTTTCAACATGAGGGTAGATCATTATGTGTTGCTCAACATCTCCAACTCCCTGTCTCATGTGAATACAAAAGTTTCTTGTGTCATGATTGCACATTAATTCAGATTTTTTTTAAATTGATTGAATTAGTTTTGTTGACTTGGCAAGTGTTTCAGAATCAAAGACCCCCACTATAGGTCAGGATTGATCCACTGTGTAATGAGATTTTTTTCTTGAACCTATAATTTCCTTATGGAGTATCTGCTCTGCATTGGCACACACTTTCAAGCTTTCTGCAAAGTCCTCAAGCAATTTTGACCCCAGTTTCTAAAGCAAATCTAACCTTTAAACTTCCATGATAACAGCAATGTGAAAGTAAAGTATTCCTGCAGGACGTGGTGAAGAAGAGTTATCTCTATCCCTTCAATACGGGGATAATAATAGTCTCTGTTTCTTTTTTCAGTCTGCACCTCTTACAGCCTATTTATTTGGATTGTACCTATTTGATTCTGTTTTTTGATAGTGTCTCTTCTTGATCCCTCGTGTTACATAATGTTGTCCTAACTGTGATAAGCATGAGCAAACACAATGTGAGGAGTTTAATCCAGCATGACATTGAAAAAGAGATAATATCTTGTAGGTTGTTGTTCAGAGAGAGAGGGGCACATATCCCAGGTCTGGACAGATTAACATCTTGGATGGGCCAGTCTACAACACTGCAACAACGGCCATCCAGCTGTAAGAATATTAAGCCCTCCGCTTTAATCTGCCTGAACGGGAGGTGTGCCAAGCTCTGGTTCGGAGGCCATCCAAGAACATAGAAATGCAGAGGGGGAAAAAAAAGTTGGATGACGATTTGCTCTATTATTATTATTGACCCATATGTTGCGTGCAGGCCTGCAAATGAAGGCTTATGGACATGAAAGCAGAGGCCCTGATTTTATCCACTAATCTTATGAATACATGAGCCCTACATTCATATGATGTTTATGTCTGCATGAGCAAAGGAAGACTTCAATTCCACTCCCAAACAGCCCGGGTTTAAAGGAATGAAGGCCTAAATAGTGGGGATTATTGTCTCTCTCTCTCTCTCCCTCTCTCCCTCTCTGTCCCTAACCCTATTTTTACGCATCAAAAGCTCTGCGGCTCATTTCAGTCCCTGTTGCTGTGATGACCACAGGCATGAGCACTGCAGGCGTTCACCGAGGCTTCCTCAGGAAATATGGTAGGCCTGCTGTGATTCCTTCATCAGCGTTCACATTTCTTTCACATTATGTGATGGGCGATGAACTTTTTTTTCTAGTTGCTATTTATAAAATGTTTGTGCTACTCATCAGAGGTCAATGTCAATCTGTTTCTGTGCATGCAGAGACCGATGCATGTTGCTGTTAATCATTTGGTGCATATAACGAGTTTGAAACAAAACGTTATTTTTTAAAAGAATATTTGAAGAACTGCTCTTACAACATTGAAGAAAAGCCAAAATGAGAACAACATATTTGTAGTTTTAAAGGACCTATAGGGCCTTTGATATGAAATTACATTTTTCCATTCATAAATCTGTTTATACTTTCAGTAGTTTTCCCCCAAGGAGCTATATATCAGGTGTTTATTTTTCTCAGAGCTTATAGGGCTTTAGACTGAGGAGGAGTGCAGTCTCAGATCAACACTTCAGCTCTTACATGAGTGATGTCAGTCTGAGAGTCCCCTCTGTGAGATATAATCACTCCCAGATGTCTTTTTTATAGAATGACGAGATGTTCGTTGTCAAAGCCAAGTCAGGATTTCAGGACTCAGACAATGTTCTCTGTCTTTGTTTTTATGCTACATCTGTTTCATATCTTTCCCAATTTTTATTTGATAATGGCGTCATGACGACTCAAGAGACAAGAGAATCAGCTTTACTGTACGTTTAGCATTGTCAGCAGTTTGGACTCACGGTTGCTGCAAACCTCAACAGTAATGTTTTATCATTTTAAATCTCACCACATATACCTCCATCTATATATCCAAATATCTGTGTTTGGTAAAATCCACCTGTTCATCCTTAATCCTCTGTATAGCGAACTAGAGCAGATCTTCCCCATCCATCAACAGTGTGCTCTCTATAATATCATCATTACACAATGGACGGCTGTCTGGGACACATAATGTGTGTCCTGTCCCTAAAAACTCACAGTATGTTCCAAAAACCAGAGGCTTTTCCTTATTTTGTCCTCAGGATGATAGATTGTCACAAACATTTTTTTACACAGAGGAATACTGAAGGGTGGATTGCGATTAACAAGGATATTTGTATTATTATTATTATTCCACTCTGAGCCCTGTTGCCTTAGTTGACATTTCTCCAGTAATTTCAGAATTCAGGCCCCAGATAATTGCATTTTCTTTTTTGCCTTTCCTTGCTTTGTGTCATTTTTTTTTTCATACAGATTAAGAGCAGCACTAATCTGAAATAGAAATGATGTCCCTCGTGAGGGTAATGGGATAAGTCAATGACATTTAAAATGAAACATTGTTTTTTTTCTGCACAGATTATTTTCTGGAAAAGATTTCTTCTTGCATAATCACAGCAAACACAAATGCTATACCTTACAAAGATACATCTGTGAAATCATCCAGCTGTTGGTGTTGACAGAGAAGTGATTACTCTTTGGTAACTTTTGGTTATTTATTGAACGGTATGTCACTGTTTTATCCTCATACTGACCCTGTTATAACAATTTGGACTGAATTAAGAGCACCTCTAAAATGGTCCGCTTAAAAGCACAGCCTAAAAAAAATTTAATCAACTTTCAATTCAAGGATTCAGCAAGAAGTACAGAATTCAAAGTATCAGGCTTCAGCACTTTTCTGGTTCAACTAGTGAGCAGAGGAGGACAATAGAATCAATCAAACAAGATAATTACAGAACACATAGCTCAACAAAGCAATGTCTTTACTTTAATCCAAACAAAAATGCATGACAGAAACTGCTGAGAGTAAATGAGAAAAAAATGTTAGTAAGAATTGTTTTTTTTCTGGCAGGGGGCTTCATGTTCAAGCAGTGGAAGGAGAAGTACCTTGTCCTGACCATGGAGGGTTCCCTGTTGGTTTGTCGGGATGCAGAGTCCCCCCCAGACCAGGTGATAGCTCTACATAACAACTGTGAGACCATCGCAGAGGGACGGGAAATCCTCGACCTGCCCAAACTGCCTCCAGGGGGCAGGAGGGACTGCTGCTTCGCTCTCATCCTACAGCAGAACAAGTTCCTGCTGCTTCTCACTGACAACCCAGAGGACTGCAAGTGGGTGTCACTCTCTCTCTCTCTCTCTCTCTCTCTCTCTCAGATAAACACAAACACACATACAGTGGAACACACCTACATAGTTCAACTATCCTTTGCCCCACTCAGATAAGACCTGCACACACGATGGCTTATTGATACACAAAAACATGCTGCAGCCCAAGTTTCCTTTGTCCCACTAACAGTTAGACATGTTTACTGCAGGCGGTTATCAGAATGGTGCAGTCTGAACTTTCTCACATTAAAAGAGAAGCCTGGCTCAGATTCAAACATAGTGAATTGTCATTTTATCTTTTCACAGTCTGTGGCTGAATTTGATCAGGAAAGTGAGAGAGGTGAGTCAGCAGTTTTGACTTCAGTTTGGTCCTGTGGTTGCCTCATTGAACCTTGATTTATTGTCCTCTTTTTTTCAGTAACTTTCCCCCTCTGTTTCCAGAGGTACATTTGAAAGATAAAGGGGTTTTTTGTGTGAGGCTCCTTTGTTGCTGTACACACTTTATCCCTCTCATAATGACCCCCTGTGTGTCTCATTGTTTAGGGTGTCATGTCACCCCTGACCCTTCAGAGACAGCGCAGCATCACTCCCTGCATCACCGACAGAGACCCCTTGCCTGATTCCTCCAGTGATAAAGATCCCGGGTCCCCCAGGGTCAGTGAGGGCACCCCTCCTTTGTCTCGAGTCACTGAGCGAGGAGGATCCTTCAGAGAGAGAGGTCAACACCAAGGTTCATTATCAGGTACACTAGTTGGTATCTCACATGTCAAAGCTGATGTATTTCTAGTTTCACCACCTCCCGTGATAGATATATGAAAGACAAATGATGATTCCTCGCATGCCTCTCTTCTTACTTGTAACCAACTGTTGTTTAGAGCTGGATTCAAAGGATTGACGTGTGACTTGAACGGACAAAACAATGAGCAACAAGAGGCTTAAAATGACAAAGAACTAAGATACCTCAGATTGTTAGCTCAGTTGTTTAGCAGGTTGTTAAAACATGCTGAGATGTATACTGAACATATTCCCCCTTTATGAAGATATAGTTTGGTGTAACATTATCCCATACACATCCAGATACACTGAAAAACTTCCATCTGAACTGAATCAGGTTGGGCCTGTCAAATCTGTTTTGCAGAGGCAAATTTAGATTTTCACATGTTAACTTAAACGAATAATAACACACTGACTGGAAAGTTTATAAATGTGACTTTTGGTAAGTGTGTAGGCCAATTCTGTTGGGATGTAAAACCATTTTTTGTTTTTTACCAGAAAAGAGACAATTCAATTCAATTCAAAAAGCTTTATTTGTCCCTGGGGGTCAATTCAAAGGCACACAGAGCAGTAAATTAACAACAGTGAAGGTAGACGAAACATTTTAGCCTAAATATAAAGTGTCAATTTAAATAGAACTTAAAGCTTAAACTTAACTTAAAATACAAACTATAAAAAGAGTAGGTATAAGTGGACAGTGATCGGAGATGTAAACAGATGTAAACAGAACTATGTGCAGTAAACAAGAAATAAATATATATATATACAGAGCTATGTGCAAGTAGGCAAACTAAATGATAAGTTATAAGGTGCATTTATTAATGGTAAAGATTATATAATGAAAACAAATAATGTTAAAATTTATGATAATTTTTGACAGCAATGGATCCCTTTTAAGTGTGTGTGTGTGTGGGGGGGGCTTTTCTATACAAGTAACCAAGGGTTACAAGTAAAAAAGGTTGGGAAAGGTGTTAGTGAGATGCCACATATGTTGACAAGCTGAATCTGGATTTGTGTATGTATTTAGTAAACAAGACAGTAGTTCACATAACGTTTGAATGGAACGTGTTGGCTATGAAATGATGTCATGTCACATGTTTGTGTTTAAGTTTGAACTAGAAGCCATTTGGATTAGATGTTGGAACAAGCTTCTGTACGCTAGAAGCCTTTGCGTTTCATTGCTCTGATAAGATGCAGCATGTAGAGACTTTTTGGTCTGCTCCTGTTGATAGCAACCCTTTGAAATCACAAACTGTTTGAGAGGTTACGCTCTGCCAATGAAAGGCGTCTGATCCAACCTTCACAACAGGGTCCTAAGTCTCTGACTAGACTCTTCTCCTCTGTCGCCCCCCGGTGGTGGAATGAACTTCCAAACTCCATTTGATCTGCAGAGTCCCTCTGCACCTTTAAGAAAAAGCTAAAGACCCAGCTCTTTCATGAATACCTACTAACTTAATGATGATGGTCTCCATATTATTGATGATGATGATGGTAATGACGATGGTTTTTGTTTGATAACGACGACTTATAAGATGGTTTCTATACTGATTAGAGCTCTCAAGAACTGCCCTCAATGTTGTGCTTTGCCTCTGGTCACTTCCTGTCAACACCTGTGTGTCCAATCAGACTCAAAGCTGATCGTTTGCTCTTACTGACATTGTTCCCTTTTTATCTAGATCCTTGCTTGTGTTGTTCTTACTCTCTGATGTATGATTACTGCTAAGAATTGTAGAATTGTAGAATTGTAGGTTCAGGAAGTGTTCTTGTGAAGCTTCTTTATGTAATGAAAACAATCAACCAAATAACTTATTTATTCTAATGACTTTACAGCTGGTGTAACACGACGGTCTCTACGTGGTTCTGTGCCCCCACCTCATCGCGTGTCAGATTGTCTTCGCCATGGCAACAGCAGCGATGCCCGGGCGGTGAGGGCGGTGTGCCTGCTGATGGGAGGAGCAGCGGCCTCCTCTGCTATGGGCTACCTCAGCTCCTGCTCCCCCTCCTCCCCCGTAGCCACCAGAGCCCCCGAGATCGCCAACGGCTCAGGGAGCTTCTCTGAGCTTTCCACTGGAGGCTCCTACCACGCCTGCAGCCAGGACGTCGACTCTCCACACTTCAACAGCTTCGACTTTGAAGGGGACTCTGACTTTGATGCGTTTGATTGTGGAGGATTTGCTTTTTAGTTTAGTTTGAGTTAGACAGAGAGAAGATATTTTGAAAGACATTTTATTCTCATCTAAAAATCCCTGTGTTGGTCATCCTTTTAAAGGACATTGTTGTAAATTAATCATTGGGTTATATACGTCTAATTTATAAATTAATGAATGTGTTCTTCCTGGCTTTATGCCCATGCTCCTCAGGTAAATCATTCATGAACACTGTCTGTCTATGTTGAATCACTCTTTCCATGCCACAGGATGAAACAAACACAGAATAATGATTCAAGACAATAGCATGGATATTTACAAGGACATTTTAGAGTCAGAAGTTCAACAGTTGTGTTTCATTTTATACTTTTTTTAAATGTAGCCTCTGTAAATATTTTTCTCCACTTGTCATTTTGTTTTCCTCTCCTTCTGAGTTTCAGAAATCACCCACTTTTCCCATCAGCGAAAGATGTACTCTAAATAAATCCTGCTGTCACAATGACTGTGCTTCTTTCTCTGCATCTGCTGTTTGTTGGCTATATTTATTGAGAGTCAATTTTGACAGCAGGCCAATGTTTTTGAGAGCTGATGATGAATGAGAGTTGCGGAAGAGGCAGGTTTTCAGAGCTGCACGGCTGTGTGTGCTTATTGCAGATTTTTGTCGCACAGCAAAAATGATCTCCTGGGTTTACAGCTTATGTAGATGTGCAGGAGCTGAGTGTGCTCTCTGTTGTTTTTTTTTTTTACCAGAGTGGGCTACATGTGTTCGGATTCAACATCCAGCACCTGCTACAAATCACTGACACAAAGCAAACCCTGATGCAACAACTGCAGATGTCTCAATGGACACAGGGCTCATGCTGTCACATTTTTCACACAGAAAAAAAGCCTTTGTGTAAGAATCTGTATGCTTTAATTATCTTTTCTGATTCTTATTATAACAACAAAAATTGCAGTCATATTGAATTCTATGCAACACCTCAAAGCCTCTGTTGCTCAATATTGGCACAATTGCCAACCAGGCCAAACGGTGCCCTCAAAGATGCATTTTGACCTGTTCTCAGTTTCAAATAGACACTAATGTCTTTGATTGTCTTGCGCTACTGAAGCACAACATTGACTTGAATAATGCCGTTTTAACTCTATTTGGAGGTTTTTTTTTTAAAGATAATGTTGTGACTTTATATTTGCATTTATTTTATTAAATGCATTTTCAAAGACAATGCTGGGATTTGAAAAAAGTTGTCTCCTCTCTTGCAAAATAGTAATGAGTATGAGTAAACAAGACTGAGAATATATGAAAAATTCATTTAAAGTCTTTGTGTTATTGCTAAGTACATTTGACTCTCTCTCTCTTCAGGCACACTCTTAATTCCTTGTCTATTCCTGACAGCACCAACCGTTAAACAAATATGTTACATAACCGTTTAACATGCTGACACTTGACTTACAAGACTAGATTTACTGAGTTGTTGTTCAAACAGATCACAGAGTGAAGTGCAGTCAATGAAAAGCAAAAATCAGGTTAAGGTGCACTCGGGTGCACAGCAGGTGAGTCACATGGTTCACCTGTGGCCTAATGCAGCACTCATGCAAACACCTGGTTAATTATAAACACAAATATTCTGATATAAGCTCCAACCAAAGGGTGGAAGTGAGCACATAAAAAGAGATCTGTTGACCGCAGGGAAGAGTTTAGGAGAACAAGTTAGACGAGGAGCATTATGGACTTTTCTGCAACAGTGATCTTGGCGGGGCTAATCGTAGCTCTGCTGTGGCTGTTCAGGGTCAAAAACAAAAGTAATTATAAACTGCCTCCTGGACCCACTGCTCTGCCTGTCATAGGAAATTTGCCACAGCTGCAAAAAGATGCACCTTTTAAAAGCTTTTTCAAGGTAAGTTTGGGAACACATTTATGTTGAATAATTTAAAGTGATACAAGTTTTTAAAATGAGTCTTGTATTCTTAGAACAATAAGAAAGTGCAGCTTTTTCCATTTGCATGTTGACTTTTGCACAAAATATTCTTTTTTTTTTCTAGTTCAGTGAGACCTATGGACCTGTGATGACATTTTACCTGGGCTGGCAGCGGACGATTGTTCTGGTCGGATACGATGCAGTGAAAGAGGCTCTGGTGGACCAGGCGGATGACTTCACAGGCAGAGGTCCACTGCCATTTCTGATGAAAGCGACCAAAGGCTACGGTACAACGTCCAATCGGTCATCTCTGTTATAGGGATATATGACGGTTCATTGTTTTCAAAGCATGTCTGAATCTTCACTGCTTCTCCTGCATGGCCCCCTTTTGTTCTAAAAGCTCATGTTTGTCCTTTGCTCAGGTTTGGGAATCAGTAATGGGGAGCGTTGGCGCCAGCTGCGACGCTTCACCCTGACAACCTTAAGAGACTTTGGGATGGGACGCAAGGGGATGGAAGAGTGGATCCAGGAGGAGAGCACCCACCTGAGAGCCCGGATAGATACATTTAAAGGTGAGTTTTCACTTGCTGCTGTAAGAGCACTGATTACCACACGGCTGATGTGAAAGAGAATCAAACAAAATCTAACAAGTCAAGGTTACTTTGTGCAGCCCTTTATCAGATAAAACTTGAAATGAGCAATTATGTTTTAAGATGCTTGTTTCTACAGGTCACTGTAAATTGCTTTACAACTGATAACAGATTGTTTACATATTTGCATATCAGATAAAATCATGTTCTCGGTGCAGCTTTCTTTTTTCTGAAAGACATTATTTTTTTCTAATTTGCATCTTTAACTGTGTACTGTGTTTTTTGTTGTTGTTTTTTTTACTTCTATTTCAGCCAAACCATTTGACCCCACGTTCTTGCTGAGCTGCACCGTATCCAATGTGATCTGTGCTCTGGTGTTCGGTGAACGCTTCGATTATGATGACAAGCAGTTCTTGAACCTGCTCAGCATCATAGCTGATGTTTTAAGGTTTAACAGCAGCCCTAAGGGTCAGGTAATGAATTTTAAAAGTCTAGGGTTTTGGCCTGCTGGCCCTCTCAATGAAACAAGAAATACAGATTCATGTTTCTTTTGGTCTGTTTGGTTTTTTAAATGTTGTGTCATTCATCCTGAACAGATTTTCACATGGTAATTCTCTGAGAAACAAAGTCGCATTATGTCTGTGTGTTGCCCTCCCACAGATGTATAACGTCTTCCCCTGGCTCATGGAGCATCTGCCCGGCCAGCAGCACAAGGTTTTTGCTCAGATTGAGGAGTTGAGAGGGTTTGTCAAAACGAAGATCCAAGAGCACAAAGAGACACTGGATCCCAGCTCCCCAAGAGACTTCATCGACTGCTTTCTCATCCGAATGAATCAGGTGAGAGAAAATTCATGCAAACTTTTTTTTTTTGTAGCCTGTTGCTTCACAATTGCTTGAAGGATGTAATTTAAACAGCCTTAATTGACTTTGGTCACCTGAGGAATAAACTGTATTCAACAATTTAAATTATGGCTTCATCGTGAATCTATTGCTGCTTTGTCTTCTCAGGAAAAGGACATACCTACAAGTGAGTTCCAGTTTGAAAACTTGGTCGCCACAGTGCTTAATCTATTCCTGGCAGGGACAGAAACCACCAGCTCCACCATCAGATATGCCCTCAGCGTGCTGATCAAATACCCCAGCATTCAAGGTAAGCACAGACTGCCCTTTTTCTTCCCAATGAGCTCTGGTTCTCCACCTGGTTTACTTCAAGATTCTTAAAACGTTCGTTCCTCTTACCGAGCCGGTCCATATTTTCTGCAGCAGTGTATCTGAAGACACATAGTTTACGTTGGGAGAATAACCTAGAAACCCTGTTTGTGCAGTATTCAATGTAGAGTGGAAATACTTTTTACTTCACAGAGAAAATGCAGCAGGAGATCGACACTGTGATTGGACAAAATCGTGGTCCCAACATGGAGGACAGGAAGTCCCTCCCCTTCACAGATGCAGTCATTCATGAGGTGCAGCGTTTTCTGGACATTGTCCCCTTAAGCCTCCCTCACTACGCACTCCAGGACGTCTCTTTCAGGGGTTACACGATCCCCAAGGTATTCTCAGTTCAAATGTGTCATTTTAATTGGAGAAGCAAGTGCACAATTACACTAACATGTTTTAATGTCTCTTAGGACACTATTATTATTCCCTTGTTGCACTCTGTGCTAAAAGAAGAAAAGCAATGGGAAACGCCCTGGTCCTTCAACCCCAAGCACTTCTTGGACCAGAATGGCAACTTTAGCAAAAATCCTGCATTCCTGCCATTTTCTGCAGGTAAAGTGTTCTATTTGTTTGTGAGGTTTGTCCATGGCTTATCATGTACAGTATGACTCATTTCCCCTTTTCCATCAAAAGTGATTGTTTTTCTCACCTCAGAGGTTTGTGTGTGATTGTGTCTCTTCACAGGAAAGAGAGCCTGTGTTGGGGAGTCTCTTGCTCGTATGGAGCTTTTTATCTTCATGGTGTCTCTGCTGCAGCGTTTCAACTTCTCCTGCACTGAAGGTCCTGACAGTATAAACCTCGTTCCAGAGTTCAGCGGCTTTGCCAATTTGCCTCGCAGGGACCTGATCATAGCCACGACGCGG